>NC_088171.1:49093612-49401112 GCF_028769735.1 Zonotrichia leucophrys gambelii | reverse complement strand
ACTTCCTGTTCTCCCTTTTCTTACACCTGTGCCCAAAATACCCACCTCTGCCCAGTAATGCTGGTTTCTCACGCACTGCAGTCAGTTTTCAAGACTTTTGAGAATACAGTATTATTTCCATGTCACTGAAAAGTAAATAGCACGTGAAAAGCATGGTGTAGTTTAAGACTGTGCTGTGTGTGTACAAAATAAGTAATTTTGTTGGAATGGCATTCTCTGGTAGTCTGTCCCTGAGGAAAAAGCAAAAAAAAAAGTATATAGTTTCACAAACAGTGCTAAAAGGTTGATGTTAGTCTCAATTCTCCCACCTCCATTATTTTTCCTGGCCAGAGTGCAGAAACATACACAGATATTGGCATCCAGTAAACACTGGAGGACCTGTTTCAAATATTACATGGAGAATTTTGGCCTGCAGTGATAGGAAATTCAGAACAGTTGGTTTCTGATATTAACAACTTCTTCTCCTAATGGATTGCCACTTAGACTGCCAATTGTTCTACTTCCATTTGTGCTGAAACAGAAGCCATATAGCAGAACAGATATTGTTGTTTTTTTTTTTTATTTTGTCACAGCATTTTTTTCTTGCTTATAAAGCTTGTTGTAGATAAAAAAATGATCCACTTTTTAATATTCTCTATCTCCTCTGTAATGTTGGAATATACTTTTGTACTTTTGTACCTTGTCATGTTTTTAGGTTCAAAAGAATGGACAAACCTGCATGTTGCCTCATGTATTTAACATAATAAAGGGCTTTCAGGTAAAATAAAGTGGCTTTATTGAGGTGCAGAACCTTAAAGAAGATGCTGGATTTTGACTAAATACTATACTGGGTTCTGCAGCACAGTCTGACATCCATAGCTTCATTTAATATAATTTAATTAAACAGTACTGATCATTAGAAAAAAAAAAAGTCCATGAATATTAAGTAAAGAAAAGATAACAATCAGCATCTTTGCAAAGATACACACAGGCCATTAACCTTCTAAAACATCCCCATTTCTACTCCCAAGTCAGGGCATTAAATATTCAAGAGTACCTCCTTCTGGACAAAGAAGGGACTTGCATTCTCGTAAATTCTAAGAGGATTCAGGGTACAACCTATTTGTTCCTATCTAATCAAAATGGAAGTATGTCAGAGTGCATGTGAAGTAATTGTCTTGGGGCTTTTCTGTGTGGTCAGAGCATTGCAAAAGGCTTAGACAAGGAGTAGGAAAAAGGTCTTATTCTCACTTTCAGGGATGTACTCTGCAGGTTGGGCCAGGGGTGAAGAGGCACATGTCCTGTGGTCAGGAGAAATCACTAAAGTCTTTGAAGAGTGTTGGAAAAGATTGTTGAAATATTAATGCATAGCCCAGTGGACCTCAGCTCTTCAGCCTGTCTCCTTTTCATATTTCTGCACCTTAAACCTTGAGTGGTTATGCCATGTACTAAGCAGTGCTTCCCAGTACAGAGGAGATTTTTCAGGGCTAGGTGTTTATATGTGTGTGTGTGTGTGTGTGTGTGTGTGTCATTGGAACTAGATGGACTTTCATCCCTTCCAACCCTTCCAACCAAACCCATTCTGTGACTCTGTTTTTGTAATATCCCCAGGAGATCATGCCAATACATTCATCATAGAGGTAGCTACTTCAGCTTTTTCATGATTTTTTGTTTCAGTTTGATAGTCATGTCTGCACTGGGTCACAAACCTGTCATATTTGGAGAATATGGAACACAAAGCTGAGGTGAAAAGAGAGCTGTGTATTTAAACACACAGCAGGGCATTTGCAGTAGTCTCACAAAAGTAATGTTAATGCCATCATATGCACTAGAGATAACAGAAGAGCTGCTTTTTACTTGGCCCCAGTGGTGTCTGTCCGTCTGTCTCTGCAGAGCACCACTCGGCCACCCTGTGCTGGTGCATTACAATTCAGTTCTCTGAGCCCAAATCCAGTGTTGGATTACATTCCACAAAAGTGTCACTTGATCCCTGGCTATCCATCTATGGTTCTTTACACTGCTGGGATTTAACTTTAACAACTGGAGGTGAGAGGAGATGAATTTTTTGTTACTGTTTCTGCTGTCAGTTGACACCCCTCTACTTAACTTCTAGTCCTGCAAATACCAGAAGAGCAATGCTAAATTTTTTATTTCTATCCTCTATCCCCTCCCCCCCATAATTGGTGGACTGGAGCAGAAGAGAACTTGCAGTTTTATTATTGCTGTATAAGCCTTCTGTAAACTCAGTTGCAGCAGTTCTGATGTTGGTAATTTTTATGACTAAAAATATGCTGACACAGTGTTTGGGCATTGGAAAAGAGCAAATCTGAATGTATAATAATCTGGTGAGTTTGGGAGATGTTTAATGCTATATCTCAGCCAAGTTAATCACTCATGGAATTTTTTTTTTAAATTTTGCTCAGTTGACTGGAGACATTAATCTCTGGAATAGCATCTTTAATGCCAAATACTTGACCAGAAATCTCAACATTTTCCTGGCATAAGAACAGACTTATAAGGAAAGCTATCAACTGACAATAGACCAGCAGAAACAGACATTTGTTACTTTATTTCTCTTACATAATGAAGAAATATCCAGATGATGGTTTTCACTTGTGAAGTATATTGAACTAGATACTGTATTCATGAATATAAATTGAGTAGATGAGACACAGTTTTTTCATAGAAAGATGACACAGAGTTGTTCCTTCTGGTAGTTCTTTGTCTGAAATATGCGTATTGTAAAAACATCACTACAGAGTTAATAGTGCACTGCATAACTGCATGTTAAAAATATGAGTGCTAAAGAACACAGAATATGTTAAGGAGAAATTATTCATAGATTTATAATACCTATGTCTGGCCACATTTTTCAAGGGCAGTATCTTTCTGCATATTCCTTTCCTTTCCTGCTTTTTCTGTGAAGTTCTTAATTGCTAAATATCACCATCACCCAACCAGCCCAGTTCCATCTGTCTAGGCTCATTCCCAGGCAAATTTGCATTGCTGCTGACCAATTTTTTATTTGTGCTTGCCTTCCCATCCGCACCGCTGCCTCATCAGCAGCTTGGCTCTCTAGATCATCCCATCTTTGCCCATTTCTCTGTCAGTCCTAGAGGAGCCATCCCAGCAGAAAATCTGCAATATTGTGGTCACATTGAACACAGAGTTAATCACAGGTTAAAACAGAAGCATCAGCTTCACGTCCTTGTGGGGTGTTCCTAACAAGCAATGGGGAGGATACTCCCTAATTTTTCCTTACTTTGACACACATGAAAATAGTATGGTGGATTATTACCCTTAATATGTTCTAATAAAAAAATCTTGCAAGTGAGAGCCAGTGTGTATAGAGGTGTTCTTCTTGATTAAATAAAGGCTTCTCTGTTTATATTGAGATAGGGAGCTGCATTACAAGGAAGGTAAGAGGATAAGGTAAGAAATGCGACCTGAAAGAAATTGTTAGGTTAGACCATGAAGGCCAAATGCTGGGGTCCTTGAAGTTGTTGGGAGTTTTGCCTCTGAGGAAATAGCCAAAAGACAGTAGCACCCTGTGTCTCTTGAGGGCTTTACAGCCTTGTGCTGCAGTCAGACAGTCCTCCAGGTGGTCTCTGCCACAGTATCAAAAAGCATAAGGAAAATGTGGTGCCCACTCAGGCCAGCTTGCTAGGGCTGCCAGCTCATGGCACTTGTTTATTGCACTTCAGTTTTCATTTCCAGCAACATTTCTATAGGAACGAGTAACTTTTTAACTAACGTGGGTATAAATTATGGGATCATTTGCTGTACCTTTCTTAGAATTGTTGCAATTTTGCCCATACAAGCAACAGGGTATTTGAAGATGTCTTTCCTCTTCCAGGTTACCAGCCTGTCCTGCCGAACCAGCAGCAGGGGTTCCAGGGTCTCATGGGAATGCAGCAGCCGCCCCAAAGCCAGAACCTGATGAATAATCAACAGGGGAATCAGGTGCAAGGCATGATGGTGCAGTATCCAGCCATGTCGTCTTATCAGGTATTTAGGAGCTGTAAGGAAAGATGTTTTTTCTTGGAGAATGCTTAATTGAATTAAGTTTTTGCATCGCACAGTGCCTTTATAACTTCATTTGGGTAGTGTGTGGCAGGAAGCCTTCTGATGAAAACGCTTCTAAGTCAGTTTCTTTGCTTCCTATTTACATGTTTTAGTACTCCTGATTTTCGTTCTGATTTCGGAATGCTTCAAATGAACTATTTATTACAGCCTGCAGTGAGGGTAATGTCACAAAGAACGAAGGAATTAGACTTCTTCCTGTGAAGAAAATTAATTTTAAAAAATATAAGAACATTGTTCATTTCTTCTCTTTTTTGCCAGTGCAGTACTGTTTCCTGTAATGAAGTTGAGGGCTTTGCCTGATCCAGTTAAAAATTACTCATCTGTGGAGACTCCTGCCAAGGATCTCACCATGTCTTCTATAACAAGCTGTAGCCAGATGGATTATTGTTTATTGGGTTCTGGGGAGAGGGAAGGCAGTGGCTTGATTTTTACCAAGTCCGTAAGTTACCCAGACTTATTTCCCAACCTTTGTACCCAGTTTCCGTGAGATATGCCAAGCGCATGTGAGAGGTGGCCTGTGCTTACACTTCCTACTGGTCCCTCTGGAAAGTTAAGAAACTAAATGACATCTCATTCATTTTAATAGATTGCACTGATTGAGCAGCCATTCCCCTTTTCCCTCAGCTTCTTTGAAAACGCTTTAGCGCCACAGATGGAAATGGGGGAATTGCTTAGGGTAAAATTTTCCCCTTACATCTTCAGAATTACTATTTGGAAAACGTATTTTAAAGGTTAATGATCAAATTAAAGGTTTAGACCTTTTAGATGGCCTAGATATACCAGGGTCGAGTCTTCTGTTTGCACTGATCCAATATCACAGTAATTCATATTCTACTAGGTCAGGACAGAGATACTTTCTAGGCCTAAAAAAGCAGAGGGAATTCTCTTTAAAGCCTTCTGTAACAAAAAAATCCTCAGAGATGAGAACAGTTCTGAGCAGCAGAAAATAGCACATTTTGGCAGAACATACAGTATATTCAAGTTCAGCTAGAAGGAATGTAGGGATACTGAGAGCCTACTTTAACTTGCTTAGTAATTGCTATCTTTTTTTCCCTACGTCTTTCCGTATTCCTACCCAGGTGCCAATGACCCAGGGTTCTCAAGGATTGCCGCAACAATCATATCAACAACCACTCATGCTACCTAATCAATCAGGTCAAGGAACACTTACAGCCACTGGAATGCCTGTCTACTGTAATGTCATACCTCCTGCCCCACAGAACAACCTCCGGTTGATTGCCCCACACTGCCCCTCTAATAACGTTCCAGTTATTTCTGCCAGCTGCAGGACAAACTGTGCAAGCATCAACAATGCAGGGTGGCAGGTCAAGTACTGACACTGTGGCTTAGATTTATGAGGATAGAGGTGCATTATTTGACAAATAAATCATGGCCTTCAAATGAAGAGGAACACAACAGAATAATCAGTTGAGGACATGAGTACTGACAATGCTCAAGTGATTTGCTGCTGGAAAAACCTGTAAAAAAAAAAAAGAAAAGTAAAATAAATTTTGAAAAAAAAAATGTTTGCTGGTTAATGGTGCATATTTTTGTCATGTCTGCTAGGTATGCCTTTATAGCTTAGCTAGTGACATGAATTCATTGAGGTAAGATTTTTTCCTACCACTGGACACCACTGTGTAGATTGTAATATCCCCAATTCGGATTAGTTTTGTACTTTGTGTTGAGTTTGTGAAGCTAAAAGTATTTAAAAATATAATAAAATCACATTGTACCAAAGCTGTAATGGAAATGAAAAAAAAAATTGAAAACAAAAAGAGAATTACTGAATGGAAGGAATAATTTATATACACTATAGAGTTTTTTTATGGATATATACTGTATTGTAGTGCTTAATCACAATAAAGCTATTTGACCTCATGAAGGAAGGTCATGTTTCTACCACCTGCTTGGTCTCCTCTGTTTCTGAGTGAATTTCTTTTAGTTTCTACATTGTCTTTTTTCAAGTGAAGCTAATGGGGGAATGGTGCTTAATGGGCTTAGGGGAGTTTGATGAGAAGGCAGCACAGCTGTGTCTCAGCATGAGGTACCATAACAGCTAAGACCACTTTGGAATTGTAGCGTAGCCACCCAGGAAGTACATGAGAAGACATAGTTGTCCCATCATATTCTATCCATTGGATGGAAGATCAGTTAATACTGATGTGGCAACCACAGTACCCAGCAATCCTGCTACATAGAGATGCTCTACCCAGTAACTGGTGCACCAGCTGTAAAGCCATTTTGACAAAAGAAGATGACCCAAGAATCAGATCTGTCATTTTCAAGTGGGGATGAACAATATATATGGGAGGTTGGCTTTTAAAACATAGTGGTTTGCCAGAAAGTTTTAGAGCTTTTTTCAGTTCCTGTGGTGGAGTTTTATTATTATGTCCATCTGAACTCAAATTCCCAGGTTTTTCTTATAAATTGTTCTTGATTCATAAATGCTACATGTAGTTCCTCATTTTGCTTCAGATGACAACATTTGAGACAAAAGTCTGAGTAATTTTTCACTTAAACTTCACTTTTGATCAATTTTGAGTTTTGTTTTACAATACTTTGTACTTACAAAAATACAATTTTGTACTTACAAAAATACAATTTTGTTTTGCTTTACAATAGTTAAGCACTCCAGAATTATGTGTACACATAATGAAAAAAAAAAAGATCCATCTGTGTGTAAAATCTGTTTATGACATAATATGATTTAGGTATCCAAGATTACAGCAGCCTACATAGCCCTTGACCAATGGTAATCAGAATGTGAAACAGCTTTAATTTTACCTTTAGCATATGTGGCCTTTCCTATGGTTTCCACTTCAGCTATGGAAACAGGAGCTGGAGGGGCTTCAAATCTGTATTTGAAGGAAACATTTTTCTTTTCTATGCAATGAAAAGATATCTTTCAGAGTTCAGTTCTTTTTTTACATATGTGTCTTAAAGTGTGGAATCCAGTCCTGTGGGATCATAGGAAAGCCAAATACTGAATTTTATGTAGTGTAATCACGATTCATTTGCTGAGAGACAGTCAAGAGCATGAGCAGTTAAGTAAACACAATTCACTCTTCAATTAGAGGTGAAATGCCTTGGGAGAGACTGCTGATTGATTTTTTTCTTTCTGTCTTTTTTCAAATCAAGATACTTCATTTGAATTTTGCCTGTGACCCTGAGCTCTCATTTCAGATTCCCTGCATTTTATCTTTTATTTCCTTTAAGAGTTTCATATACAACAGAGGTTTCTGTCCTAGCATGGATATAATTACAAAATTGATGCTGTGTTTGCTGCTGTGGCATCACTGACAGCTGAACGAGTGGGTGTCCTCTGTCAAGGCTCCACAGTCCAGCAGGAAGGACCTTGTCCAGAACGTGACACAAGCAATGCTTTTGTGCTGAGTGGTTTGCTTCACTTGGTAATAATTGAATTTTTTAGGTATTTTTTGGCATATAATCTCTTATTTCATGTCAAAAGTCTTGTATGGGACAGGTTGTGTGCCCAGGTGGAAGGAGAGGCGAGGGAAGGGCAATCTCTATGCACCCAGGGTCTGAAATGAAGAGACCCTTTGATGATCACTATATTTCCATTTCTTCTCTGAAGCACTACTGTTAGCTTATAAATCTTCCCTCTTGTCAGGGAACAATGAATGAGTTGCCTGGTAAAACAAAAATCTGCCCTCAGCATCATAGATCAAAGGGAAGCTGGGCTGTAGATGCTCTCAGTAGAGATGGGGCAGGGACTCAAAAAGGAGAGCCTAGGAATCTTTCTTCTATAGACAGGATTTCCTCATGTCCTTAGGCAGCTCTAGTTCATGTCCTCTTGGCAAACAGCATATCCCATGCCTGATCATGGCCATGCTTTCCCATGTTACCTGTCTGCTAACACAATGACCACCTGGTAGTAAATACCCACTGAGCTGTGGGAGCAGGGATCCCACTGACTGACTTCGCTCAGCCTGGTGGCAGAGCAGCTACCTGCATGTTAATGTGCCTTCCTGCTGATAGGAGACTTGAACTTTTTCTGTGAAATTTAATTTTCAGTTTTGGTAGACAGTCACAGCCACCCAGCCCATAGCCTACATCCTGTAATTGTCTCACTCTCCAAAAAGTTTGAATCTCCTTAGGCATATCTTGTCTTTGCAGGGTTCCCAGACAAAGGATGGAATGATGCATCTGACTCCACATTCTTAGAATTCTAATTTATTAATTTATGATACTATATTATATTAAAGAATACTATACTAAACTATACTAAAGAATACAGAAAGGATACTTACAGAAGGCTAGAAAGAAGAAAGATTAATAATGAAAACTCGTGACTCTTTCCAGAGCCCCAATACAGCTTGACCCTGATTGATCATTAAGTCAAAACAATTCACATGAAACCAGTGAAACCACCTGTTGGTAAACAATGTCCAAACACATTCCAAAGCAGCAAAACACAGGAGAAGCAAATCAGATAATTATTGTTTTCCTTTTTCTCTGAGGCTTCCTAGCTTCCCAGGAGCAAAATCCTGGCAAAGGGATTTTTCCAGAAAATATGACGGTGACAAGCATATGAGGAAACTGAATCTGTTCTCCCTCAGCTATGGAGAATGCCCCAGTTATTATAGTATTATGTACATGGGGGAGCCATCTCATGTGCTGGTGCATTGTATTTGCTTTATTCTGAAAGAATTTGTATTTGAAGACAATTAGGTTATTTTTCTATATCAAGTGAAGCAAAAAAAAAAATCCTCTAATTTTTAATTATACTATATTTTCAAGTCTTTTTCCTATTTTTTGTTCATTAGTAAAAATATCCTGAGCTGCATTGCTTAGCACCTTTTCTGCTATTAAAAAAAGAGATGTTTCAGCATTATCAGAAGGGGAGGGGAATGAGAAGGAAAAAAGAAGTGATGTGAATACATATAGCAAAAATGCATAGGTGGATCTCAGTGCTTTTTCCTCAGTCCTTTGAAATATTTCTAAGTAATCTCTGTAAAAAGAGTGGTGTTGGATTCACATGGCCAGACTTAGCAACTCAGGAACTGGTCACCATGATTTCAGAGTCCAGCTTACAGCAGTGAAATTGTTTACAGGACATGTGCCTCTCCTGTGGGGATGCTCTGTCTCTGTGGGCTTGTTTTTCTCTAGTCTTCCACTGGAATTTGGCAGACTCAGGCAGCTGCTCTGTGGCAGCCCTATTGTAGTTCTAGAGACTGTTTGTTGCATTTTTCCTTTGCCTACTGCATACTCACCTTGTTAATTGTATATTCCTTTCTCCTCCTTTTTTATATTCTATAGCTGATGGAAAGTTCTGCCTAGGCCCCATACATATTTAATTTGCCACTCTTTTTTTCTAATTTGTATTGCACTGAAGAACCAAAGAGGCATATCCTGAATTAAGCTGACTCTGTTAGATGACACTGATCAGCCTTTTGGATGGCTCTTATTCATTTGGGCTGTAATTTTCAGACGCTGTACATCCTGACAGAAACCAGATGCCATTTGCTATTGTTTTGCCCTTTGTGCTGCCCAAGAAGTCAATGATTTCCTTCTAAAACTGTATTCCCTTATGTTTCTGTTTAAATCTGGGTGGAAAGCTTCCTGTACTGAGGCAAGGCTGCACAAATTATCCCAGCAGCAAGGAGTGTGAATGTGCAGAGGGGATGTAGAGCAGCCAAAGAATCTTACTCTCTGCCCCCTTAGCTGCTCTGTAGCATGAGGAGGTGCCCTGATGTGGCCACTTAATGTTTCAATACAATTGTTTCATTTGGTGTCCCTGAAATGTGCACAGGTCAGTGTCCTTTCAGCCCCTCTGTTCAGCTGTCTGTTGAGGTGTGGCCCATGTTTCCCCTTTGGGCCAACAGCAGACAACACAGTTTTCTCCCTTAATGCTCAGTGGAGAGGCTCTGATGGAAGATGCTTCCCAGTCCAGGCTTGGGGTTTTGGCATGCTGTCCCTCAGAGTTCCTCTTGACTGGTGAGGGAGAAGTCCTTAGCCTTCAAAAGTGTCCCACTCATGCTTAGCCCAGGGACCGTGCTTCAGAAATGCTCACAGCTTCAATACCTGCTAAGCTCAGGTTGCCTAAAACCACATTTCTGGTGTAGGGCATCAGCATCCTTTTGAGCAGTGGCCATTCTTGGGAAAACAATGAGGGAAGCTCAGACTGGTGCTTCAACAGCAATCCTACAGGCTTAAAGGGGGTTGTAGCGAGGTGGGGGTCAATCTCTTTTCCAAGGTAACAATCTGTAGGACAAGAGGGAATGGCTTCAAATTGCACCAAAGTTTAGAGTGGATATTAGGAGAAATTTCTTCAGTGAAAGGGTGGTCAGACATTAAAATTGGCTGCCCATGGAACTGGGGGAAACATCATCCCTGAAAATATTCAAAAGGCATATGGACATGGCACTTAGGAATAGGGTTTAGAGGTGAATATGCTGCTGCTAGATTAATGGTTGGACTCAATGATCTTCAAGGTCCTTTCCAACCTTGATGATCCTATGATTCATATCTCTGTAGCAGGATATAGAAATGCCTTGAGTGTTTTGGAGGATAAAATACCTCAATGAATGCATGTTGCCAGCACTAACACAGTATGGGTGTTGCAGCAGTTTGGGCTATGTCTGCTCCCAAATCAGGGCAAAAGAAGACCATTTCCAGCTGGATTTCTGGCCCTGGTTTGCTTTAGGAATATACTGCCTTCCCTGCTGGTTCCTTTCACTCTTAAGAAAAGTGCTTATAATGACTCTTTGGGGCAGTGGATTGATGGTTAAATATTTAATGCCATGGAGTGTTTCTGAGGACAGTTGGCCTTGCATTCAGAGAGGGATGTGAACTATTGATGTACTCCTGTATGTTTTGCAGACCCTGGCTTACACACTCCTGAAAATTCACCATTCCAGTGCACATCAGAAGGGGAAATCAACCCCCAGGCTTCTGGCTCTTTTTACAATATCTCACCAGCTGTGGAAGGGGATGACTCCTCATTATCTCTCCTGATAAAAGGACTAGGGGACATAAGAGGAATTTTGCCTATTAAACCAGCACTCTCCAAACAAAGGAAACATGAGAAGAGCTCTTTTTTTCCCCACAGAGTATTTAGGCAACCTGTGGCATTCCTTGCAGCAGGATGCTAGGTGCCATTTCAGAGGTGGATGGACATGGTCAGAAAAGACTGTTGTACAGAATGAAATCTGCTTAATACAGCCAGCCAATGTTTAGTCCACAGAGGCAGAAAACTACCTGGAGAAATGTCACCATATCATTGCCCCATCAATAAATCCTTTCTCCAGACACGGTCAGAGATGAGTATTGGACTGGGAATGAAGCTTTGACCTGGTGGAAAGTGCAGTTCCATAAAGCAGTATTTAAAAAAAAAAATAAATAATAGTATAAAAATAGTTGGTATCACCCTTCAGAATCCATCCTGTAACAAAACAAAGGAACAGAGGGAGGGAGTGAGACTAATCTTGGGTTAATTTTCTTCAGTTTGTTTAGTGTCATATGGCCCTGACTGCATGAGTGACTGTGACTGGCCTTACACAGTTGTTTGTTCTGCTATTCAGAGCAGGATGTGTTACTACACTGACAGTGAAATAAAGCTTACAGGGGAAGCACCTCATGGTTTTTTCCTCATCTTTCATTTCTTCTTTATAGCATATACTTGTTCATTATCGTTGTAAAGGTTAATTATTTACAAGCAATGCTTTTGTGCTAAGAGTAATTTGCTTCACTTGGTAATAATTGAGTTTTTTTAGGTGGCTTTGGGTATATAATCTCTTATTTCATGTCAAAAGTCTTGGTTTTCCTGAGCATCAGGTGTAATTGCTACTAAGAATGGGTTTGACAGTATTTTTTCATTGACTTAAAGGGGATTAATTGATTTAGGAATTACAGGAAAAAACTGGAAGAGAGGAACTGTGATTAGCTTTCAAGCTGAAGAATAGCAGGTGTTCAGGGCAGACTTATGGACATCTTGTTGAAAAGCGATATTAAATTCTTCCTTGGTTTTTATTTGCAGAGATCAGCTGCAAAACTATACATAATGAAGCACTATGTTCCAGTTTATCCTTGTGTTGTTAAGAAATAATTTTAGAAAATAGGTCAAAAAAAAGTTGCCTTTTATGCTATGCTATGGGTACAGTTTTACAAAAGGCATTTGTGAAATGGAAATGTAAAACTATGTATGGCATGGTATACCCATTGAACTCTACTAAATATATCCCTAAAGAAATGTTAGAAAAAGATCCCCTCAAAGAGTTCTGTGTTCCTTCAGATAAAAAGCAGGTTTCACAGATCCCAAGGCTACATGGGTTTTTTAACCCTAAGGATAAATCATATGGGTGTGAATCAAAACACTTGCCATAGCAAGGCTTTGCATGCAAATTTGTGCCAGATCATCTCTGCCACCAGGAAAAACTGCTTTTATATGTGCATGGAAAACAGATGTACATGAACTCCTTTGGTATTTTTTTTCCTTCTTAGGCAGTGTCTTCTCAGTATGATTGGAAGAACAAGTGAATTGATAGTAGACAAGACTGGAAATTTTCTACTTAGTTCCCATTAACTTTGATCTCACCAGGTTCCTATGTCCAGTGAAGCCTATAGGGAAAAAGGGATTCTGTGCATGTATGTGCATGTGAGTAAAAATTTTTGTGATTAAGAAAAATGAATTGTTTGGATTTTTCTAAAGCCTTTCAATTGAAACAAGATTTTAAAAAATTTCTCATGAACTGTACTCCTGTCTTCCAAGCTAAGTGTTATTGATTCTTTGAGGATATGATTAAACATGGGACACAATGTCAGGAGGTGAGTGGTTACAGTGTAGTCCTTTGATGTGTGACATTTCGTGCAGATGCTGGCAGGAAAAAAATGATCTTATCTAGGAATCGAGGAGGAAACAAATTGACACTGAGATCAAGCCTTAATTGTAAAATCTGGACAAATTTTGCCATTGAGATAAAACCTTCTAAAACACATTAGAGAATATCTCCACAGGGGGAAAAAAAGAAAAGCTTCCAATGTCTCAATGCCTATTGTAAAGACCAGGAGGTGAGACCTTAAAGAAAAGTGCTGGATATTTTTAAGTTTCCTATAAATAACGGTTTAGAGCAATTTGCACATACATTCTCAGCTAATCTCATTAACAGTAAGTAAAATGGAGGCCAGCAAGCATCCAGAATCTCCCTGGCCCAAATATTCAGTGAGGGTCAAGTCTTGGCTACACTTTAGCTTAAGGCAAGGCTCCTTTCACGGGAAGCAGGCAGAGTTGCATTTGCATGAAGCTCACATGTGGCACTTGAACCGAGCTCATGTGTGTGCTGATGGCCACCCTCTCATTTTGTTTCATCTCTGCAGATGAAACACTGAGACAGACAGCATACTGTAATTCAGAACTGCTCCAGGCATCCACTCTCCTGCTTCCTACTGGGTGCCTGAGCCTGTTGGGCAACACGCTCCCATGACTATGGGCTAGGCACAGCTGGATGCTTCTTTTATTGGCATGGATATCAGAAAGCCACATGGCATGGGGCTTGCTGTCATCTTTCACGAAGCTGAAATTATCAGGGAGTGTTTCAGAAACTACAAAGGGGTCCAAATTATATGGAAAACACTTGGGTAAATCTGGACGCATGGATAAATCTGGATCTTTCGTGCTGTCATAGAGATAGAAAGGAGAATTAAAAAAGGCTGGTTTAAGTATTTCTTGAACATATTATATCTTCCCAGTTCCCTGGGACTTGAAGACTGTATGTAGTTGGCATGTGGTGGAAGGAGTTACTGCTGATGTGTGAATAAAGATGTTGCAGACATCAGACCTGTCACACAGCAGTGGAATGAGCTCTGGACATGAAGCATACATACAGCACAGGAAAATATTCTATCTGAGTGTTGTTCTATTATTTATTCATGTGTTTCTGTGCTCCCCTGGACTGGGGCTGCATTTTTTAGAAAGCTGTCTTGCACTACAGCAGATGTTCTATGGGTCAGGGCTAGGAGCATTGCCCCTCTTTACCTAAGGAAAAACCTGGTGTTTGGCTCAATTTTTGGTTTGCTTAGCTTTTCTGGGCTTTTTGTTTGATTGTTTTGGGTTTTGTTTGTTTTTTTTTTAGTGGAAAGGTGAATTTTCTGCACAGATATCAGTATCTCTTTAGCAAAAAAATGTCTGTTAGTCAGAGAAGCATTGTCCAAGCACAGGTATGTAAAGGGAAGCTGCAGTTTTTTAAAACCACTCGTCCAATAGAGGACCCTGCTGGTATAACATCCTCTCATCATGCTTTAGCATGGGGTTTTTATAAAAGAGGGGGTGTTGTTTAACTACAAAGGTACCACTGGTTTTTAAACATATTTTTGTGCAAATAAATGGGGGTTTTTTGTTTGGTTTTTTTTTTTTTTTTTTGAGAACTGCTAATTTCTTCTGCATTAAACAACAAACAACATCAGAAATAGCTGACAGCAAGCTGCAGTGGTAGGGCCATTTTACTTAGCTCTGTGTGATGCTGTGAGCCAGGTACCAGGGTCTGAAACAGAATTTTTACTGCATTTTTTTTTCTCTTTTTCCTTTCTTTTTTTTTTTTTCCTGCCCAATTTTATTCTGGGTAAATAAGCTCACACTGCTGGGAGCAGGGTGTGGTCTCTGAAATATTTTACAAAGGAAACAAATGGCTTGCAGATTTGGTGAGAGAGGTGTGATGGCAGCTGTTTTTTGGGAGCACATGAGGAGGTTCAGAGCTGATAAAATGCTGCTGTGTGCTTCAGGAATATGAGCTGAGGCCCTGGAGATTAGCATGGCAAAATCTCTGAAGCTGCTGGCCAAAACGAGGGGCCTGCACGCGTGATGGTTTGTGAGGATGCATCAGCACCAGCGTGAGAGATGTGTGTGACCTGATGCCAACATGGCTTGCAAATGAAGTCATTCCATGGCTGCCTGTTCCCTGTGCATATTATGGACAGTGTGATAGTGGTCTTTGAACAGCAGAAGCATGAAAAAGCCAGCTGTGGCCATACACAAGGTGCCAGGGAAGGCATTTCTAACATCAGCAATATGTATAATATCAGGAAAAAAAGGACGCATAATGCTCTGGCACCCTTGAGATCCAGAGGGGAGATGAAACAGATGCTAATAACCACACTACAGGACTGGTTCTGTGGGAGAGGACTGATCTTTTGAGCTCACAGAGAAATGCAGGCAGAAAAGGCACCATTTGAGATTCTCAAACTGTGCTAGCAGCAAAGAATATTCCTTTTGCTGATGCTGCTTTCATTTAAAAGAAGAGCTATTATCCTCAGGTTTTTTATGATAAAGACATATCCTTTACAGAGATCTGTGAGGATGCAATATTCTGGGGTGGCATGAAATGCTCTGTGCAAGTTCTCATTCCTCTCTCTAGGGGAGCCAAGGTAATTAGTGCAGCTTGACATCTAGCTTCTAGACAGCAAGATGTGGGAAAAATGATACCCAGGGCACAGAAATCATTCCAGGTACACCAACAGCAACTACTGGATTGCCAGTGCCCTGTGATGGCTGTTGTTAGAACACACACTGCTACCACCACCAGCTGGAGCACAGCCTTTCTGAAGTGAATCTGTGTAATATGTGTCATGGGTACAGGCTGGAGAAAAGGCCTGGAGGTATGGGATACTCTCTCACAGAAATAGTTATTTCTTCAGAAATAGTAACATCTTCAGCTGAGGGAAGACTGAAAGGAGGTTCTGGGGTGTGATCTTTGCTGCTGACAGATAACGGAGCAAGGGCTCTCCATCCAGCACGGTGTGTCTGTGAGACCCATAAAACCAAGAGTCACAACTGCTCTGTCTCTCAGCCTGTTATCCACTGTATTTCCTTATAGCAGTCATTTATCTGTGTCTGGCTTCTCAGCTGGTGCATTTGAGATTGAAATGGTGGCTGTCAGCTTGTAAGAGAAGCTGGGTCCTGCAGGAGTTAAAACCCTCACAGCAGAGATCCACATTGTTGGTGGCTTTCAGATAACGACAAATATCATCTGCTGGCCCAACTGCCTCAACAGATGCACATTCCTGTCAGTCAGCTTTGATTCACATCCACATTTAGCTTGCAAATTGTGCCTAGTGCCCATGGCCCCAGACATGCAGCTATGTGACCTTCTGGCCACTTGTGTGGACCGTAGTCATGATGGTGTCAGTGAAGCTCAGAGTCACGATAAAACAGGCATCCCGCCCAGCAATCGGCTGCCACACTTAATCCTGCATTTGTTCCTTGCTGACTTACAGCAGCCAAAGTGGCATTAAGAGAGCCCTGTGTCAGTGGCACTGGAATCCAGAGCTGGGCTTCACAAGGCAGCAGTGCTGTCTCCTCCCAGCCAGCACTCAAAACTGCTGGGCAAAGCCTGGTGCTGAAATGAGCAGATATGACCAGTATAAATATTGCACATGCTCAGCTTTTAGGAGAGGAAGAGCACTCCAGGGAATGGACAACCAACTAAGCCAGCAGGTTTTTTCCAATCTCAGTCAGGGTAGATGCGTTCTCCCCAAAAATGTGTGCTCTCCTGGAAACTGGAGCAGCATCCTAAAATCCCCAGGCATGCTGCTGGAGTCCAGTCATGCCTCTCTTTGCTCTTAGACATAATCTCAGTCCACCTTTCAGAGAACACTAACTTTACTTCCCCTCAGAAATGTTAGACTGTGAGTTAGGGAGGTAAGAGTGGTGCTGAAACATGGTTGAATTTAATGCACTGGTATATATCTATATACCAGTGGTATATATCTATGTACCATATATCTATGGTACCTCATAGATAGCACATTCTGCTGTCTATGATGTAGCAGAATTTTTTATCCTTGTCATTTCCATAACGTTTCTATAGAAAGAGGTAGGACACATATAGAGGTTGGTTTATGCCAACATAGCTAATTAAAATTAGCTATGTGTTCTGATTTTGTTGTCTCTGCTACCACATGAGAGAGTGGCAAACACCAAAAGCAACATGGAAAAGTGTAATTAATCAGCTAATTTAGTGGTGTATTTGAATGCTTTTTAGTTATTCACTCATTTTTATTTGCTCCTTCTTAGTGCTTTCACAGTTCTGTATTTTTCTTAAAATGCCATTCAGCATTGCACATTGATTAGAAGAGAAGGAATGATTTATTTTTTAAAGCATCGACATTGCCTCTGACCTTTGTCTTAAATTTTGTATATTTTAAATTCATAATCTCCTAAACCTAATTTATTTATTTTTTGTTTGAAACAGTCTTCATAGCTACAAAATGCTCTTGGAAACAGAACATCTTGTTAAGTGTATTGAAGCAGCCAATATGCTGAAAAATATATTTTTCCATTAAATAAGTTATCTTACCTGCTGTTAGCACTGTGGCTAGCTTTTGGGTTAAATACACAAGATACCAAATGTGACTTTAACTGGCACCTCTCTTTGAGAGAACATGCCAGTGGAATGTGTGCAGTGGAGCTGCCCATGACTGTGGAAACCCAGGGCACTAGGAATATTTCTCTGTCTGCTCTGGTGAGCCCTGACCCCCAGGGGAGCACTGACTTTGACCTTCATTCATGGAGAAAGTTTCCTGGACTTCAAGATAAACTAGAATCCACAAAAGTGTGACGTAGATTACAGAGAGTAGTGTGGATGTATCACTTGGTGAGAATTTAGGTTTTGGGATTTTTAGTGTGTTGTGGATGGAAGCAAGGTGGAGTGCACAGGGTGTTGTCCTGGGTTTCTTCTTCATGCTTCTTCTTCCTTCTTCTTCATGGGTTTGGGTGGCATTTTGTAATTGGGCAGAAAAGTCCGCATTGAGGGCTCTTTGGGATCAGTTATTGGGTTAAAAGGGAAAATAATCTAGGTGTCAGTTCTTAATTGGATAGTTTAGTCTTAAAAGAGCTTGTAACAGGAGACTGTTAGCCATTTTGTGCCTTCTAATGAAAAGCTGCTGAACTCACAGTAGTGAGACTGTTTTACTGATAAGAAATAATAAACACTTGAGCCCAAACATGAATTACTGTCTCAAGTGCCTTCAATCCAGATCCAGAGAAACCAACACATGACAAAATCCAGGTGGGCAGGAAAGCCACCATCTCAGGCACTAGATTTGCAAAGTTCTTACAATTGCCTGTTTTACCCAAGGTAAAACACTAGCACCTAAAACACTACCTTTACCCAAGGCAGAACTAGAGTAAGCCATGGACTTGCACTAAGGTGTCACCAGTTTGCACTTCTGTCACCATCCATATGCACAGATTCAACCTCTAGTGCCTGCTGGTATCTAGAAATACCAGTGGTGGCAATGATATACAGGAAAATGAGGGTAGTTTCAGATGTTGATAATGTAGAGCTTCTTGACTGAAATATGCCTTTTCCTGTTCCCTCACATTAAAGTCTTAACATTTCTACCCTCTTTCAAGGGAAGTGCTGATCCTTTAGGAAAGCCTCTCCAGTAGTACCAAACTCTTGATAATAATTTTCCCCAGATGTTTCATTGTATGCTCCCTGTGTGAGGAGATTAGCCTCATCATTTCTTAGCAGATGGAGCCACTTGGGTGAAGGGGTTTGACCAAGATCATGCAGGAAGCTAGGAGACAGCAAAAGAAAAAACAACCAGAAGACAAAAAGAGTGCAAGAGTTCAAGAGAAACACAAAGTTCCTCCATGTAGCTGACGTTAAAACTAGGAGACATCAGCATGGTAATACTCAAGGCTGTAATGAATTCCTTATCCCCAGTGTTGCAAAGAGAGGTTCAGGATGAGTCCCAGAGGTGGGATTCATGCCTTGCTCATTCAGAGCAGCTTAACTTCAAAGGCAAGGAGTAAAACCTCTGTGGTTCCACTCCTGCCTCCTCGTACTGTTCTTTCTCCCTCAATTCATTTTTTCTCATAAGAGGTGGATAACAAGTGGTTGATATATTGGCAACAGGAGAAATCCAATGTGGGCAGATTATAGAATTATAGAATCTGACTTTTCAAGGTGTCAGAGGCTTATATATATATATATTCTTTTGGTTATCACTGAAATAAAGTTGTCCAAAGTTGGTAGTGTAGAGGGCCTGAGAGAGCTGGCAAATCTCAAAGAAGAAATGGACAGATTTGATTTTTTTTTAACTACCACAGCTCTAGTGAAACAAATCAAATACAGCTTTAAAACTTCCCTGCTTGAACTTTTCCTCTTCCCTTCCCTCTCCCTAGGGTTTCTGTTTTAGAGCTCTTGAACTGATTTGTTGAGACAGATCAAAGTATAAAGTATTTCTCAGCTGGTCTTATTTCTCTCACTGGATTGTAGTGGCAGGAGACAGGCAGCTCATTACAACAGGGAGACTGCTCCTATGAAACCAACTTCATTACAGCTGGTAAGAAAAATAATATTCAGCTGAAGCCATAGTTCAGTCTCACCATCACAGAAATAAATTATTTTAGAATGAATAAATAATGTCACTCTGCATCTCATTAGAGTATAAGGCTGAGTAGAAACATGATGTTAAATACATCTGAATTGTACTGCTTCTGTCTGGCATTGTGAAGACTTTGAAGTACGCCTTGGGTTTGTCCAATTTTAGAATGTTTGCCCTATGCTTGTTCAGAATCCTCCTCTTCAACAGTGCTTCAGTGAATGGGGAGGATGGGAGGATGTTATGTACCTCAACAGCCTGCCAGCTTTCTCCAGCTGCTGACTGGATTTAGAAAGGCACCAGAAATTATGGGGTAAGGGTATGTTTTCAAGGTGGATCCTGAACACAGATGTGGCTCCTTAATTCTTCTGAGAGTGCATCACATATAAATCAGGGAGTGCAGGGCTCTTGCCAGTTTGAGAGCATCTCAGAATAGGCAGCTTAGGAGGCTGCTTCTTTCTACAGATCATATATGTGAGATGTCCTTTCACACACTTCAAGGGGAGGGACAAGCTTTGTGTCTTTTTCCCTCTGCTTTTGTTATTACTTCTCCCAGCACTCCCTCTTACTTGCTCCCAGCACTATCCCTTAGTAGTCCCAAAACCAGAAAAAAGCCTCATTCTTTTGAACCTGGTCAATACCATAATTTGCTCACAGCTTTACAGATTTTTTTTTTTTTTGGATAAGGCAAGGGAGAATGGTGGTTCCAATCAGCAAAAGAGCTGATTTGTGAAATTACTCCTCAAAAGGATTTTAATCGTAGAAAAAAAGGGAAAGAGAAGAAGAAAGAGAAAAGAAACAAACCACCTAAGGCCTTGGTTCAGTGGCAGGGATAGGAGCAAATTTCAGGCCTCCTAACTCCCATGAAATCACAGGAATTCTGAATTTATGAAGTTCTGAAATATGTGGTAAGTTGAGACATGACATGCAGAAAGCAGAATGGGAATGTCTTTCATTGGAAAGGGACTCTCCTCCAGAGAGTTTGTTCTTATGTTTCTGCTTAAATGCAGCACAGTACATGTTGCAGGCTCTTTTGCCTTCCTTTCCCTTCACATAAGACAAAAGAGAGAAAGAGATGTCCCTGTAGGGCAGTGTAACTATGTTACATGTCAGCTGGTGATCATTTTTAGAGCAGCAGGACTGGTTTTTTGGACAGGTATGGCTGGAGCACTGGAGCACATCCTGGCCAGTGAGGTAAGAGGTATGAATGCTAGCAGAGGAGCTAATCCAGCCTAGGTGAGCATGTGGCTCCATTTAAAACCAGTGTGGATGTTCCATTACACAAATGTTAAACATTGCTCAGGCTCTGCAGCAAGTTCACTTGCAGAGTAAAGCAACATGTGGGATGGAAGTGAGGTTAGATCCTGAGTTTGCTTGCTAAAGGAAAAGGTTGAATGTTGGCAAGAGACAGAATAGTGCTAAGACATATTTCCAAAGCAGGACTTGCTGCCCCTTCTATGGCTGCTGGAGAATGGGATAAGAGTGGTGGATCCACATCCCAGACTCAATAACTGTTTCCCTGTATGCCCCAGTGTTCATGTCAGCAGCAGCTGCTGCCCGGGTTCCTAGTTTTGCAGTGTAGAAAAAGCAGATAGTCACTTAACAGGATTGAAAATGAAACAAGGCTTCCTGCTTTACCTGTACCAAATGTGGTGATTTTCATAGACATACCATAAATGGGGCAATTTTTGGCCAGGTTCATGCAAGACATAGCAAAATAACTCTGTGTTTTGTGAGTCCAGATGTAGTGCACTCCACTCTGGAAGGAAAGGACCAACAAGGATGTTACATGAATGCAGACTCCTGAGGAAGGGATAAAAAATCTCAGGTTTCTTCCCCACCCCTGTTGGCATCAGACCTACCGTGAAATTAAATTTTCTCAACAAGGCAAGGTTTGAAGAACATAAAGCACATGAGGTCTCCTGGGGAAGCCGTATTTGAGAATCCTGTTCTCAGTTTGCTGTAGTTTAACAGCATGAGAGTGGGCTCACTGGGATTTCCTCTATGCTAGTGCCAGTCTTTGAAAGCTCATTCATCTTACCTTTCCATGGTGCTCCCACCTGGACATACACATTCAATGTCTCAGTGGGCTTGTGACCAAAGTCAATGTCCTTGAGGGACATTTTAAGCAGGTGGAATAGCTAATCATCATGATGCATCAGTGTTTTCTTGTGTAAAAACCAACCTAAGCATGAAAACAGAGGAAATACAGCCCAAAAGGGACCTTCCATGTCAAGGAACTGTGTCCAAAGAACTGTGTCAGCCTGTTGCTTTCATTCATGGATGACTGTGAAACTATATAGAAATATTGTCCCCCTGTGTGTATGTTTTGGAGCTATGCCTATCAAGGCCCTTGAGACCCCCTGGCAGGATTTTCTGAGGTGACTGTAGCATGGAGAGATTTGGGCTGGTATCATACACCCATGGTGGGGCCTCTGTAGCAACAGGGATTGATCCAGATTTGTTTTTCTGATTCTTGGGGGGCATTTCAGTTATTTAGAAGAGACCATTTTTTTGTAACTGAGCTGGCAAGTTTGAGGTTGAGTCTTGAAAAAGGGTCAGAAACCTGTGGCTATTTCATGGGGTTTTGTTTGTCCAAATCCACTGTATTTGATCTTTCCAGAAGTCACAACCCCTTTCCCAAGCTGAAAGCTGACCTCTATGCAGCACTCTGTTGCTTTCTGAATGGTTTCTGCTCCACAAACACTTCTGCAGGGTTCTAAGGGAGGGAACAAAGATTTAGCTGGCAGCAAATGTGTCAGCGTGCCTGTCACTGTCAGTCTAGTCTTACAGGAATGCTCCAAAATAAAGAAGAGATGGGCAAACTTCTTATTCTATTGTCATGCTTTTGGTCACTAACCAGAATTTGATCAGATGTACCTCACAGATAAACCCTAATAAACAAAGAAAGAGCCTGTATTCCACAAACATCCATAATGATTTTGCTATTAATTCAGGGGGGCTGGGGTATGATACTCTCTGACTAAGTCTTGGCTTTGTTAAAAACCAGCTGCGAATTACTTACAGTCATTGGTGGTAGTGCTGGGTCAGCTGAGTATAATTGATCTTCCTGATAGCTTGCGTTTCTTCCTTGGGAAGAAAAAAGATGGTGGGCAAAGACTGCTGGGAGTCAATATGTCGGATCTCAAAATCTCAGTCCTGAGATGCTGAGCCTCCGAGACCACCTTGGGGTGCTCGGGAGTCCTGGAATGTTGCCAGAAGTGTCTGGTGGCTGGACTTTAACCCTACACAGGAGACGACAAGGATGAGGGCTTCACCGGGTGAATGGTGAAGGGATTAGTTAATTAGAGAGTGAGACACAAGGTTTAGGATTTATGTACAGGGGGGTTTGGAGGAGTAAGATGGAGGAATTGGGGTGTGTCCTATCCTTCTTCTTCTTCCTCTTCTCCTCCATCTTCTTTGGCCACGGTGGCACCTTTGGATTGGTTATTACTGAGAGTACACCGAGTTATAAGAATAGATGGTATTGGGGAAAAATGATAAATATTGTACACGTAACAAAGGGTATAAAGATACGTGGCTGCCCGGGAGGGCAGACAGTGTGCCCATGGCTGACTGCTGAGCAGATCTCTGGTGGCTGAAAGAACATCTTTTAGATAAACAATTAATAAACATAAAAACCGAAAGAAGAACTGAAGCCTCTTCTCGTCCTTCGATACGCGGGCTGCCCCAAGGCCACCCCGGGCCTTTCCAGGCCCCTCAAACAGCCGAGATAAACCGGACATCAATACTGGTGAGTACCAATTCTACTTGTCACTGCATTATGTAGTTCTGGTGTCTGAGAAGTGGTGATTTTTTTGGATTGGTTTCCATGTTGGTGAACTGAGGTATGTATTTCCTACTGTAATGAACAGGGGAAATGCATAAATCAATTCATAAATGTTCTGAAATGCTTTGAAGGGCATAAGCTGTGTGCTGGGGAGACCAGAGTGTGAGCAGTAGTGGTATGAAGTTCCTGCATATTGCAAAGTTCCTCTATGCATCTCCCCAAAGTTGTGCCCCTGCCTTCTTCTTCTAGGTCCCAATTCCTCCTATTACACTTTTATGAAACCTCAATACAGAGGTTCTAATCCTACTTTAGTGTGGCCTGAATCTCAGATCAGCTGCTTTCCTGAGGCCTTGAGCTGTGACAAACTGAAGTCCTTGCCTCATACATATAACCTACCTGCTTGCTCTCGTTTGTGTTGCCTCAGTCCAGCTGCTTGGCAGAAGAGCCCACTGCAGGTTGATGAAATCTGCACAGAGGGTAAATATGCTGCAGCTTTGAGGGACTGGCAACACAAAAATTATTAATACTTCTTTACCATTGTTTCTTCAACAAGATCACTTAAATGTAATGTTAGCTTAGGGAGGTATTGCTTCCCTTAAGAGCAGCATGGGAAAGCAGAAATATTTCCTTTAAGTGTAGGAAAGCTCTGCTGTTGCTTGAGATGGCTTAGTGAATGCTGCAGTGGCTGTATGCCAGTTGTACACCCTGCCCTGTCTGATAGAGTGTTGGAAAGATTATCTGGATCAAATAAACCTTGTGGGTTTGTTTTCTGTGCTGTACTTTTATCATTTCAATTTAATGTGCTGTCCATGACACAAGAGTTCACTTCCATCTGAAAGAAGGTTGTTCTTCATCAACCACTGCTCCACTTCTGTTATTGATAAAGACCTCACAGTAATTGTGCTGCTCTTTGGCATACCAAGTGCAATCCTGTCACCTATGCCCTGCTAGCTCGTGCCTTTGCTGTTGGAGAATCTCAGGTTTTTCTGATGGGCACAAGCTTCTGTAGTGAAGCAGTGCAAAGCTAATGTCAGAGATGGCATCTCACCCAGGAGCAGCAGAAATAACATTGCTTGAGATAGCTGGCTGTTTCCTGTATGCATTAGAATTCATGAAGGGTTACAAGATTGAGACTGCAAATCTATATCCACTTATTTCTTGCACACGTGCTGTTGTGGCATGGGATGGCATGTTCTGCTGCTAGGCATCTATAGATTGATTATGCAAGCCGTGCATGTTTCACAGTGTCTTATGGGCAAGTACCAGTAAAAGGCATCAAGAACCCACAAATAGGAAGTATTTTGGCAATGCTTTTGTTAATATTGTCTTCTCTTTGCAATTAGTAATTTCTTTTCACAGCAGGAAATTCTATAGCTCTATGATGTAGTGGGACATTGATAGGAAACAGTTTCCTGTCTAAGAATAATTTTTGGAGGTTACTTGCTTAGTTTGTTTCTGGTTTGGTCCAGAAAGATTTTTTCTTTTTTTTTTTTTTTTTTTAAGTTCATATTAATTGAAATTCTGGCATTCTTTGCCATATGCTCCCCTTGATGGGCCCAATTTATAGGCAAATTCTGGAATAAAAATTTGATAATATTTAGCCAAAGGCATTGTCTCTGGCTTGGAAACTCCTCTAAGCCTTAGATACTAAGGGGCTTGAGTATCATGGGAAAGGAACAGGATATGTTTTCCCTGTCTTAGACTCTTCCTAAAATGTTTCTTTTTGGGCTCAGTCAGAGAATGAACTAAGTGCTGGACTGAGTTTGCTCTGATTCAGTACAGCCTATTTTCTCCTTTGGTCTCTGGAGATAATTGTTTAACTGTCAGTATGATCTTTGTTCTAGGTGTAATAATATGATAGGATTCTTGACATGTTCCTATTTTTGATAATGTATAATTTTGAGACTTTATTATTTTTATTTTCTGTGTCTGTATGGCACCAAGTAAAAATATATGAAACCCCTTTCTTACCTGGTCCTTTCAAAAGTGTTTATTTACAAGTTCATGAATATGAAAATTATCTTCCCAATAATACAGACAATTTAGTTTAGATAAAATAACTATAGGGATGCTTATCTTTATAGATCCAGACCAATTAAGGCAGCCACTGATAAAACAGGACTTATTTCAGACCTCACTGTATCTTTGCCCTGGGCAGCAAACAAAAGTAATTTAGTTTAACTTCATATTGCCTTTTTTTAAACTTCACTCCTAGCCCTTATGTTCTACCCAAATCAATAAGAGGGAGAATCACTAAACAAGATCCTGTTAAAACAGTGCCCTTGCACTTCAGTGCCATCCAGATGGGTTTAATAAGTCAAGCAATTGTTTCTCTGAGATGTTTTGAACCTGTGACCACAACAGGCAGAAGGAGTACATACTAGGAGCAATCTGAAGTCACCTTTATACAAGTTTGTCCTGGATGAAACTGATATGTAGGATCTTTGCCATTTTTTGGACTTGTTTTAAAGCACTCAGCCTGTCATAAATCACTTCCTAAAGCAATATTGAACTTCAGCTTTGCAAAGGCCTCAAGTAAAAGATGCATAGATGTGAAATTTAGGGATGTGGTTTGGTGGTGGACTTGACAGTGTTAGGTTAATGGTTGAACCTGATGACCTTTAAAGGCCTTTTCCAACTGAAACGATTTTATGAAGTCTATCCAGCCAGAAATTTCCCAACAGACTGTTCTCTCATTCAAAAACACCAATTAATCAGAGGTTGAACTAAGCCCCAGTTTGAGCTGGATCAACAAAACCCCCAAAACAAACACCACAACCATACTTCCAAAGCCTCAACAGAGCCCTGTGAAAACAGGAGTAAGGAGCACACAGAATTTTGTCTTCAGATACATATGGCCTGAAACTTTCAAAGTGTGGTTTATGATTGAGGAAGTTGAAATCACAATGTTGTACTTAGCTATTTTGAGCTGAACAGTTTGGTCTGGACCTCTTATGATGAGGTGGTTGGGGTTTTTTGGTCATTACTAATTTTATTAGTTTTTTGATTTTCCTACTGGTGTAGACCTCTTTTGGGGTGGATTTTTTGTCATATTTAAATCAGAGGGGGTTTGTGAAGGAGACACAAAATGTAGATTTTCGGAGTTCTTTGGGTAAAAGAGACCTGTATTGCTGCCTGGGGGAGAGGAATAGCTATCAAGGAGATCAAAGAGAGGATGTCACCAAAATTAAGGGCATTCTGCTGGCTCTTCTATGGCAATAAATTTCTCTTGTGCAAGCAAAGCAGTGAAGGTGAAGCAAGGACAGATATAGTTGACATGGATGGGAAGAAAATGAAAAATGTGGAGTTTGTAGTTGAGCAGGACATGATTGTATCCCAACCTTCTTTCTTAGCCAGGAAATCTGTATCTAGGTGATGCAGTTCAAGGACAAACTCTTCTGGTTTTGGTGATTTTCAGAAAAGTAGATTCACTTTTGCAGTTTTTCTTTCACAAGGCTACCCTAGTGTTTCTCCTGGCTGTACCTTTGCAGGTCTGGTGAGAACTGGAGCTCCCTGTCACACCTCTGACCTATAAGAAGTGTTGCATTCTGTGAATCATCCACGTTATGACCTTAGGTATTCTATACAGCAGTCATAAAGCAGAAAATTATAGTCTATTTCTTATCCAACTGTCTGCCTTATAGAAAATGAGTGTGTCTGTAATTGGGCATGAAGTATTTTAAATTGGGCCATCAAACCAGACTGCATCTGTTGTTCTCTTTATTATTATTCATTACACATCACAGACACTGATGTTGTGTTTTCATTAATTTTTCTATTAACTTTTCCTCATCAATGTGATTAAAGATTCATTATTCTGAAGCACAGTAAAACAACCTGCCACCACCTCCCAAACCTGAGATCAAATCAAAACCATCCTTCATATGACATTAGACAAAACTTGATTCAGCCTTATAAAAATGAGTTCATATCTCTGAGAACAGATATGTTAGCAAAGGATTAGCTGTGCAAATGGTCAAGTCAAACAAGGTGTAATCAGGGCTAACTTTACAGCACCTCCTCATTTCACTTCTCCCATCTGTGATTTCACAATCCTTTAGATGTGAGTTTAACTTAGTGCCAATTATCTTGTACCAATTATCTATGTATTTAATTTGGCCATGTAATTGGCAGACATTTCCAACTTAGCTAGTTTTTTATATGCTATGTATTTAATGGAGCTGAAGGATTTTTTATTCCCTCTTGTTATGATCTTTGAAGGAATATGTGAGCTCTCCTGCCTCCTCTCCTGATTGTTATAAGCGATTTTGCCTGTAAGTGTGAAAAGTACCCTTTGTAGAAGCTTAAAGAATACTCTATAAAGAATGGGAAAATGGTGGAAATAGAAGTTAGATTGTCCTTAGATGTGGTGCATTCATGTGAACTAGCAAATGTAGTTTAGAAACCAATTGATGACTCTAGTTTCACCACTGTTATTGTGCTAATAAAAAAAATGCAGGCATCAATGTTTCCACAATATAAGCCCTTCTGCCCCATCCCAACAAACTGCTAGTGGTAGTAGACTCAATGATGTCCATGTTTTGGAAAAGCACATAAGACCTGTTGATTATGGCTTGTTTCAACCTGTGTGGAAAATGGTGGATGTGTGTGTATGGCTTGTCCTTTGTGTTGAGACCCATGAGAGTACAATGCTTCCTATAGTTCTCTTCTCCCGGGAAGCAGGTAAGACATAAAACCATAAACTTAAAGCATTAATCTGAAATGGAATGTGGTGGGGAGAAGAAAACTTTTGTTTGGGCCATGGCTGTACAAGAAAGCCAAAAGGAAGAAGCTGTCCCAAGGTTGCACTAAATTAGGAATTGAGTCCCATCTAGGTGTTGTGTAGCACCTGTGCCCCAGCTTAGAGCTTTACTCCACCCAAATACTTTGCATGTGTGTAATGGTAATTGACTTGCTTTGAGGAAAAAAAATCTAGCCAGATGTTAATGCAGATGTGCTTCTCGTAGAGTTCCCTGTCTTTGCCAAGTCAGCTTCTGAAGCCAGGATTTGCAAAGGGTCCTCAATTTAAAGGAGTTCATTAAAGGACTCTGATGATAACCTGCTGCTATCGATAATGACCTGGCTAATAACATTGGCCCATACCAATTTTCAGACATCTCAGAGCACAAACTGGTCGGCAGCTGCTCTGAGAAAGAGCCATGGCACGTTCTTGATGTTTATGAAATGTGTGAATGGTGACTCCAGCCTCTGTATGGACCGCCCTTCCTGGGAACAGGGACCTCCCTCAGGTCCTGTGGTTTGTACCAGCTCTTTTGTAACAACATCTTAATGGACCTGCTTCTTAGTTCTACAGAAGAACAAATTTAATTCGCTGTAAGGCAAAATTGACAAAACTTAGGTCTGCAGGCAGAGACCAATGAGAAAAAGGCAGGTTTGATAGTAAAATAGTTCTGCAAGTTACCTTTAATTTCACCCATCTCTCTATTTAGGATCCACGTTACTTGCAACATTTCAGATATTGTTTTAGATAATGTTTTCCATGACCACGTTTGGGGAGAAGCCTCTGCTGTTTTCTCCTTGGAGAGACCTTCAGCTTTCAGAGTTTGCAATTCATGAAAGCAATATTTAATGAAGGCATCGGGAGGAGAGAAGTGAGGAAACTTCTTGCTTCTTGCACTTTTTTGTCCCTAGGTGTACTTCTTGTCCCTGCTTAATTTTGAATGAAGAAAAAAGTGCTGCTGTCCTCCAGACATGGCTGTATAGGGCCATCTTCTGGTCAGGCAATAAATAAAACTCTTTACTGAGTGTTAATGCAGCCCAATGACTGTCTGGGGAGTAGCTTGGCTGTAAACACTGTTTTACACAGATAAATAAATGAGACCAGTGCATGCTCCATGTTCCTATCTTAAGATGGGATGCCACAGTAGCCCACAGGTTTGAGGTGACAAATTCTGCATGGGAAAATTCTTTAGGGGTATCTTAGGTCGTATTCATATTATACTGCAAGTGAGCTCCAGGGTTCCGTTGTTTTACATGAATTTTTCATTCCAATTTTTTGCAACAAGCATGAAATGCATGTACTAGAAGTACTCAACTGAAATTTATTCAGTCTTCTTGAGACACTCAAGCATAGTAAACCTGGAGGAAAGACAGACCTGAGGGAATGGCCTAAAATTGTGTCAGGAGACATTTAGGTTGGATATTTTAAAAAGATTTTTTCACCCAGAGAGTGTCAGGCACTGGAACAGGCTCCCCAGGGATGTGGTCACAGCTCTAAGCCTGACAAGTTCAAGAAGTGTTTGGACAATGCTCTCAGGTGCATGGTGCGATTCTTGGGGCTGTCCTGTGCAGGGTGAGGCATTGGACTTTGCTGATCCTTGTGTGTCCTTTCCAGCTCAGCATTTTCTCTGATTCTGTGATAGTTTTATCTTAATTTACTGCACTGCTAATGATGAAAGAGGATAATTGTCTGGAAACTTCTCATTTGAGTACTAGAGAAAAGTACTAGATAAAAGGCTATAATTGAGTACTAGAGAAAAGGCTATGTGGATGAGCTTTGGTCAAGTGGAAATGGCAGAAAAGTTGATTTATATATGTATATATCTTTAAGTTTTAGTGGATCTGATGGAACAGAAATAGTACACTTAAAGTGATGTCCTATTTAACTGGAAAGAATTACAATTTAAGACAGAATTGAAGAGATAAGATGCAAGCAAAATTGTTTATAATTCAAAAAAAACCATCTAGCACTTGGATGATGAAAAGTTAAATCACAAATTATAGGAGTAAATACTGCAGTCAAGAGAGGTATTATTTCCCCTGGAGACAAGCCAATAGGACTTACCTGTATTGCTCTTCAGAGATTATTTCTTTTTATTCTCTTTTTTTCTTCGTGAGGAAAATGCACTGCCTGAAAATGCCATGTCTATATCCCTGTGCTTATCCACCTCCCTTCTTAGTGCTTTAGCAACCCAGTACCTAAACAATTCTGTAACTTATCATATCAAGTGCATCATAAATTATCTATTTTACAGCTTATAAAGAGGAACACAGAAGGACTTGTGAATTCACAAGCATTATTTTTGTATTTTCATCAATTGAAAGCAAATTGATGAAACAGTTTATCCAACTCATTAAATGAACTGACCCCTGAAGGTTAATGTAGAGTTTCAGAAAGTGCCCAAGCGATTAAGCCAGAGCAGTATCAGAATGACTTTGGCACGTGCAACAGTTCATTGCCTCTGTGTAGAGAGGGCTGTGGGGTGGGATTCAGTGGAATGACTTTGTTTTTACCTCACTTCCTAAATAGCAGAACAGCTTGTTCTCTGAAATATACCCCTGGTGGTAGTAAGCAGCTTCTCCCATTTACTGTACAAAAAGCTGTAGGTCTGAAGCCAGGTGGGTTATACTTATCACAAGGAAATATATCACTTTGTTGACTGTAGAAGAAAAAAATCACACCACTTGTAAAATAATAATGGAATCATAGAATGGTTTGGGTTGGAAAAGACATAAAGGATAATCTAGTTCCAATACCCCTGCCATGAGCAGGGACACCTTCCAGTAGACCAGTTTACTCAAAGCCTCCTCCAGCCTGGCCTTGAACATTTCCAGGGATGGGGCATCCAAAATTCTTTGGACAGCCTATTCCAGTGCCTCACCACCCTTAGAGTAAAGAATTTCTTCCTAATATCTAACCTAATCCTACTATCAGTTTGAACCCTTTCTTGCTTGTCCTAGCATGTAGTGCCAAGACAGAGAAGTCCCTCTCTCCCTTTCTTGCAGGCTCACTTCAGGATTTTGGAAAGCTGAATTAGGTGTCCCAGAATAATAGTGATAATAGCTGTTAACTACATGTGGTTAGCAGGTCAATGGCAGCATACAATGGACGTTTTTCCTCCCATTGTATCAGTTGTACAGTGCTGCAATTTTACTGTATCCCTAAACTTAACTGTTTTATCTGAATAAAAGAAGTGACAGGATACTTATTTCTTGACATGCTCAACAAAGCTTCCCACACAGAAGACATAATGTGAAGTTATCTGACTTCTCTGACATGAGAAAAAAAAAATCATCTCCCCATTCACCTAGGATGCCTCATGGTACAGGTGTCCACTACACACTTACTCTTCTAGCCATGGTATCTCTAAAAATAATTCTGCATCTTCCAAATATCAGAAAGAAAGAGGTAAAGAAAGTGTTAATGATTCAGATGCAGCACCTGCTTGAAGTGTTGCTGCCTCAATTCAGTTTGCAGAAAGCAGGGGGTGGTGTGGGAGCAGGAAGGATGGGATGTCTCCAGCTGTTTGAAGAATTTCTACCATTAGGCGTATACCTGAGGTCTGAAGATAAACTTTTTAAAGTGCACTTCATGTTGATCTCTATTTCACTTAGGCTGATGTTCAATGCTGACAACAAGCTGTTCTGTAGTAGCTCTTGTTATTTTCTCAGACAGCACCCTTAGGACTGTATAAATGGCAGCCACAGGAAAAAAATATTGAGAACATCATTATTCTCTAAGTGAGTTTCTATTGTTACAGAACTTGGAGAGTCAGGAGCACTGAGACTCATAAAAGTGTCTTTGATTATTAGTTCTTATGATTTCATCTTTTTTTTTTTTTCCCTATGTTGGAAATGAGCTGGGATCTTGAATGAAAAGTGCATTTAAGATGATGGTATTTCCTGGAATTTATGGAACATACATTACAGTATGATGAATTGTTATAATATGTTTATCTTGAGTGTTCATAAGATGGAAACACTTATTTCACACTTACATAAAGAAAATTAGAGGTAGTTTAGAGTTAAATCTAATGCCGGAAACATGAAGAAACCTTATAGAACACAAAGTAAGGAAAAACATTGAAAGGCTCCCTTTTTTTTTTTCTTAAAATCACTGAAAAAGGATGGTACTCTGTTTCCTTTTTTTTTTTTTTCCTCACAGGTTTAGAAATGTATTAGCATTCCTTTGTGCAAACCTGCTTATCTTTCCAAGTGTCACAGCTATAGTTTAAGCTAGCTTGTGATGATGCACACACTGGCCAATATTACTGATGGCTTCAGCATAACTGGCTTGAGAATTAAATTTTCTGCTTGCAAAGGATTTAAGTAAGGCTTATAATGCTGAGCAAGCTACCAAATCTGTTCTTGAAGACAGAAAGTTTCAGGTTTTTTGGTTTAATTTTGTTTTTGTTTGGTTTTGGGTTGGGTTGTGTGTGTGTGTGTAGTTTTTTGGGTTTCTTGTGTTTTTTTTTTTTTTTAAGGGTGAGGGGAGATTTAAATTTGCCTGCCTGGAGATGGGGCAAGTTCTAAGGAAAGGAGCCACCCTTTATGGCAAGAGATTTTCAATGCTCTTGGGCATTTCACACTGTCCATAACACCTTAAGATATCAGATGATATCTGGGATCTAACTAAACACTTGGTGTGTACAGCCTGAGTTATAACTGCAACTCTCTGTACATACACTTGTGGTCACCAGGAAATGTGAAGTAATTTATTATTGCCTAAATTGCAAAGGAAGAGTGTATAGTTAAGCTGTATTACCTCACTTCTCCCGTGGGCTGATAGCATGTGTAGCTTATCAGATCTTGTATGAAAAAGGTTTTTCCCTTCCTAAGAATTATCTAGGCCCTTTTTAATGCAAAACAGTTAAAAGGTGTCTTGAGATTTTCCTTGTCCTCCTCATAGGTTTTAGAGTGCCTTATTATCTGATCAGGCTTTTCCATGTTCATTGATGTCATACTTAAGGATGTAGTTAAATAATTATACCAATTCTTCCTGAGGAAAATTTAGAGACTTATCAGGTTTGACAGAGGCTCTCAGGCTCTTTCTTCACAAGGAGTTTTGGGCAGGCAGATCTTTTGCTTCATGTTATTTCCATATGAAATGCATGTATGTGTGTGCTGCTGTCCCTCTCCCTGGAAGTTGCACTCAAAACCAGCCAGATCCAGAGCATGCTATTGCAGCCCAGTCATAGGAACTGCCAGCTCATTTCTGTCACATCGACAAGTGGTGGGACTGCCAGTGTCAAGCCTCTGTTACTGGGTTATAACCAGCCTGATACTTCACTGGTCTCAATCTCTTGCACATTAAATTTCTTCAGAAAAATTGTTGGCTTATCTGCATAACTATTTCCAGCCTCATTTTGCCAAGCTTTGTCATTAAAATATTGTCATTGTCATTAAATAAAAATATAGTCATTCAATTATTCAGGCTTTGTCATTAAAATACTGTCTGTTACTGGGAAAAAGTCCTGAGGACAAATCTCTTCAGGGCTTGCTTATGCAATGAAAAGCAGTTTAGAGACTGTTGCCCTTGTACCAAAAAGGATGGATTTCATACCAGAAGTGGCAAAAGTACAACCCTAACAGACAGATATTTGTCTAGGGTACAGAAATAGTCTGCTGTGCATCTGGGATGCATAAAGTTGTCTGCAAAGCAGCAGTCAGGCTTTTGAGAGGGTCTGGAGAGCTTTTGTGACAGGTCATGGACGTATCTGTAAAGGTGGTTCCAAACCTCTATCAGAGGAACAAATTTCTAGACAAATGTTGACCCTGAAGTAATACGATCACTGAAATTTGGGGTTGTACTAGAAGTTATTTTCCCATAAGTTGAACCTGAAGAAATACCATCACTGAAATTTGGAGTCATACCAGAAGTTATTTCCCCATAAGTTTGGTGTAAAGTTGCGAAACTTAATAACCATCTGTCACCAAAAATGGTGAACTGGCCATTTTCCTTTAGGACGACTGCACCAAGGGTACTGATCAAGCAAGACTTCTCAATCTGTGTGGTTTCTTGTGGCCTTAGCTCCTGTGGTTGTTGCAATATTTCCTCATGAGCAAGCTCTAAATGGCCAACAGTCAGTCATTATAGGAGGGATTAAGAGCCAAGGCAGAGGAACCTTAGCTCCACGCTGTAAATGTGATGGTGTTGCAGTGAGTCCCCAGCTACAGCAAGGTACCCAGCAGAAGGAGAGCTAGTGACATACAGTACTGGGGAATATGTTAATCATGATGACAGGAAAAGTAGCCAGCTGTCAACAAACATCATTGCAAAGCGGGGTGACTGCTGTTTCTGTGTTTAAAAAAAGACTGGATGTGGCACTTGGTGCCATGATCTAGTTGAGGTATTAGAACATGGGTTGGACTCGATGACCTTAAAGGTCTCTTCCAACCTAGAAATTCTGTGATTCTGTGATTCTGTAGATGTACAGAAAGTGTCCTGCCATGCTGTGAGTGACTTGTCCACATGCTGTTTGGTACTCCATGAATACATGGATATCTGAGAGAGACTGCTTGTTTTTTTTATGATTTCCCTTGGTCAAAAACATAATTTTGTTGTCTACTGCAAGGGAAATAGGCGAATAAGATGTTGTAAAGGCTGTGCAGGAGTCTTTTATTGTTGAGGTTTCAACTGAAGGTCAAGGCAATACCTACAGGAGTGCATTGGATGAAGTTGTTAGTAAGATGATGCTTCTTGAGGAGAAGAAAGCTGAGAAAGGCCAGTTGACAGTTATATATGTTTGGAAGGAGAAACTACACTACTGGAATTTGTCAGGAAAGAGAAACTAGAACTAAAGCATTAAATAAATGACTGAGCCAGACTTTGGCACCTGCTGCAGGTTTGTTCCTAGAGGAAGTCTTGAGGGTGCTGAGAAAACAGCTATTAAGCAAAAGCAAAGATTGCAAAGCAAACTTTCTTGACTGGCAAGTACAAATCTGAACATAGCAAATGTTGCTGCAGAACAACATATGTTCCTGACTATAGGAAATATTGCTGTAGAACCCCAGACAATTGTCCCGCTTGGCTTAGGGTAACAAGGTGGCTGCTGTGGGAAAATTGATTTGAGTGGCTGCCCTCTCAACTTAGTGGCCTTGAAGCTGTAGAATCAGAACTAGATCGTGCCATCAATGAGGGCAGGATGAGATGGTGCAAGGTGGTTCCAGGTGGGCTTTAGGCTCAGAGTGGAGAAATGCTGTGATGGCATTTTCAGCTAGAAAACTCTGGGGGGATGTGATGTGCTAGACCAGACAGAATACAGCTGAGTCAACTCCCTTACTTGCAGGGGATTTAGTGTGACTGGCAATGCTTGGTGAGCCTGGTTCTTATCTGTAGCCCAACACAAAAAGCAACTGGATGGTAAAAGAAGGCTTTGTTTAGCCTTTCATTGTCATCTTTGAGTTTCCATCTTCTGCTTGACCTTGAGTGCTTTAAGTGCTCTGCTGCAATCTTGGTGGATGGAAATCGGGCTCTACTCAGGGGCCACATAAATTTTTTGGAGTAGCTGTGCGTTAAAATCCTTCATACAAACAATATACTTTATCTTTGCTAAACTGAAAGCTGTAACTTTCCATTTGAAGAGAAACTAAATAACAATTGGGTTCTGTGAAAGCTTTTCCTTGCCTTACATTTTTTGACCTTGTTTTTCCTTCAAACTACAGGGATGTGTGTGGTCAAGGTAGGTTACCCATATGTGTGCCTTTCATTTTCTCATTAGAAGATATAAGATCAGAGGCCTGATCATAGCTCTTCCTTGTCCTCTTATCAACACTTCTTTTGCATAGACTATTATTACAATATTAGATTTCCCATTATACTCCAGAAAAAAATTATCAGTTTGCTGCAAGTTTGGGAACTCTGAGTTCTTTCTCTCAAGACCGACCTCAAGTCCAAGCTCATCTTGTAGCTCTGTACTGTGAGTTGTCTGATTACTTCATTCTGCTCTGCAATGACAGATGGTTAACCCTTTGCTAATTAAAGGGACAACATCCTTCACACAATTTTGTCTTCTTTCAAAGATTGGGTCTCATCCATCTTCACCCTGATACACCATTGTAGCAACTGCAGCTCAGAAAGCCGGCAAGCCACTAACACAGGGGAAAAAGAGCTGCCTCTGTCCTGGCTCTGATAGTCTACAAAGTGGTGTATGTCACTTGCAATTTTATACCAGCTGAAAGTCTTTGGTGTTTTTTGTCTTTCAGTTATTCCCAGGGTGGGAATATGCCTTCCCATGTATTTGTCTTGATTGGTAGTGGGAGAGGTTGGCTTGCTTTGTTGTTGTTGAGCAAATGAGAGTAAGAGCGCAATCATTACTAAACAAGGCTCAACACCTTACCTTCCAGGCCTTTTGATGTTCTTCTTTCCTCCCTATGTTACGGTTCCTATTCTTTCCCATATTAATTGTTTTGTTGGGGATTTGTTGTTTGGTTTTTCTAACCTGGTGACTGATTTATTGACATTACAATCAAATAATCTCCAGGAGAATCACTGTAGTGTACTTCAGCAGAAATAGAATTTAATATGTCAGTTTTTATTAAGCAAGAGTGATTATGTAGTTAAATACTAGAGTGAAGAATTCCATGTAAGGCTGAGCCCAGTGTGCTTTCCTAGAAACTGTACTCATGCCCTAATGAATGGATTTAAAAGTTTGAAGTGGGTGTAATATTGGAAATAGTCTCTTGCTGCCAAGAAGAAATAAGTCTATGGTAGAGAGGGTACTGTAAGTCTCCTTGGTTGCCTAGAAATTAAAACTCATGCAGTACATGAGCTTGTGCTAGGTCTATGCACAGGCTGGACTGGAATTGAAATCTTTACCAAGAGCAGTGCCTAAAGGGCACATAAATCTTCTGGAAGAAAGTAGTGACAACATTTTAGGAAATAGAATAAAAGGGTTTGGTGAGAACTTCCAACAGAACTGACAAAGTCACACAGTGCAGCCTCTAGTACTGAATAGACCTTTCAAGACTCTCTTGGCCTTCATTCATGGTAGTGGGAATCTAGACATTCAGAAGAGTGATTATGCATTTGGAAACTACAAGAAGTTGAAACTGGGATTACCCCATCACAACAAAAGTTTTAAAGGATATTTCCACTGGAAGCACACTTTAAAAAAAAAAAAGGCATTTTTAATGTCTGAATGCAACTATGGAATGAAAATAATTACTAATGTTTCTTGTCTGGCAGGCTCCATGCTTGCTTGATTCAGCATCTCCAGAGAAGAATACTGAGGTTCAGATGTGCCTTCTTGCATGGCTTGCAGGCATAGAAGCTGCTTTGCTATGCATCCTCATGCCTGAGACAAGCACCATCACAAAACAGACCTACAGTCATATAAGGGTCAGGAATTTGGAGGAGGCCCAGAAGCCCCAGTCAGTCTGACGCTTTAAGTCACTGGATCATACTCTGTGTCAAAGATAGCTTCTAATTTCCAAAGCAATAGTTTTCTATTTTATTGATATGTAAAACACTGAAGAAAAGCATAGGACATCCACATTTTGCAGCATCACTTTTGAGTTCATAGATTATGCAAATGTAGCGAGTGCTTCATCACATTTTTCTGCTAAAGCACTTTTTACCTGTTCTCTTTGAAGCTAACCAGACGGAGTCAGGGTTCAGAACTTACCTTTTTACCAAAAGTAAGAGTGATGATCATTGTGATCAAATCCCAGTTTCTGATATTTCCTTGGCTAAGGCTCCCCTTTCTGGGATGGATGGTAGTATAGCTGTGTTTCTGTGTACAGTAATCAATGCTGAACTGGGGTTCATTGCAGCATCACTTCTGGGAATCCCATGGCTGCTACAACAACAACTCTAGCTATTGAGCCAGTCTCTTAGGTAATCAGACTCTCCCTTATATCATGTGCAAGATTTCTTTTTAATTAGAAAAAAAATGCTGTTTCTTACAAGCAAGAGGCTTCTGTCATTAGCAGTGTGTGTCTGTCTGGGCATTTGGTCCCAGATTAATTTAGAAGCTGAAGCAGGAGCAGTCTCCTGAGCGAATTGAGGTTTTTCCCCTGTCATCATGAAAGATCAGTACTGCTCTAAAACACTTTCAGGAAGGTCCCACTTTGAAATGGCCTTTAATACCAGTGATTTCTAATGGGATGCTGAAATATGACAGCAGGAATGTGTGCAATGAGTTCCAAAAGTCTAATGACAGTCTAACATTTATCTTTTGTGTTGCTAATCTCTTTGCTGCCAGCAGAATAAATTTTGGCATGTTGAAATAAAAGCCCATTCACCCTTTGAGGTCCCAATGCTGTATAATTGGAACGTAGTTTCTGCTTGCTCTTTTCTTTCTCTGGATACCTTATTATGTTTTTTTTATTTTTTGCTTTCTGTGCTGTTTTTCTGCCCTTTTTGTCCCCCTGCTATCTCTGTCACACAGCAGATCAGTATGGATCCACCTCAACTCTCCACTTCCTAGTTTCCAGCTTGTTTTGATATTTCCCATTTACACCTAAACCTGTATCTGTATGGATCCACCTTTCTAAGGTGAAATCTACCCCATTCACCAGCTCTTCTTCTGTGCTCACCACCAGCAGACACTGCCTAAGCAGAATTTTGCCCAGGACTCACTGAAGCTCCAAATATTGCGTCCCTGTACCTGAGAAATGTGACCTCTTGCTCTCTGCTCATCTGACCACATTTGTGCTTTCCTGCCTCTAGAGGAATTCAGATGGAAAAAGATTAAATGGCAGCTACAGTGGGATTTATAGCCTTTCTTCATAAAACTGGCTTACAAACCTGTGCTGTGCCATGATTAAAATGACAGTATTACTTGGCTGAGGGGACTAACGACAATGTGTTTTGCATGCAGATCATATTCTTCAGGATGCTCTCCATTTAGGTTTTTCCTGCAATATTGTCTTCAGATGTTTGGTTTCATTTGTGTCACTTGGCAGAGATTAATGACACTGCAGCTCTGAATAATTTCATTACCTACTAGTGTGTATCGACGCTAATGAATTATATTATTCCTGCACCATTATGTGTTATCATCCTTCAGTACAATTGAGACACAATGTATCAGTATTTGAAAGATGTCCTGCCACTTCTTATGGCTCGAACTGTATTTTATTTCTGTGGGTTTAGATCTTAAACTTTGCTTGATTTATATGGCTCATCTGATGGTACATTTTGAAGTCCCTGAATGACTGCCTAGAAACTATTTCTTTCAGAAAAAAATACAGATTATGAAACATATAAGACCACGTCCCAACTTCCCAATGTATTTCCATCAACCCAGTGGTGTAGAAATGCATTCATTCTCAGAAATGAGTTTTGGAATTTTTCAGTATATTTTACAGATATATTTGGAGTCATATACTAGAGATAGTGGGCAAGGTTATATGTTTGAGGCACCACAAAGTCAACTGAATTAACCAATTTGAAGATCGTTGAGGCTTATCTAGGTGTTTAAAAACCTGAGAATTAACCAAGTTCTTTTACCTCGAGTATGACCTTGTTTTCCCTTGTAAATGCTCTTGTCCTTTTGCCTGCTGTTTATTGTGGAATATGCTAACAGCTTTTTGCTTTTTCAGTCAACTGGAACTTAAGCATCAGTTATCTGGCACCTTTTGTCACATATGGCTTCATTTATATTGTGAACCACATTCTCTTAATGGTCTGCATTTATATCAAAAGCTTTTATTCTTTATTTACATTGTAAGAAAAAATAGAATTGGTCAATTAGCATATAAAATCACTTATCTGCAGTCATACCGGTCTGTAAAAAAAATGTTATTTTTATTGGGGAAGTGGGAAGAATAGTAAACAAATTACACTGCTGGTGTAATAACTGTCTTGATTTGTTTTGTTTTTGTTTAGTGTCCTTCAGAACTGTGTCATTTGAGCAGTACTGCTAGTAAGAAATCAATTTGCTCAGACAATTACCAAATAGGGCAGTCATGTAAGATATGTTGCATTGGTAGTCATAAAAAGAATGAAACACTGTCTCTAAAGGCAATAAAAAACTGCCATGAAAAGCCTGGCTAATTATGTTCTCCTGCAATTTCAGTTGATAAAACCACCTCAACAGGTATTAGACTTCAGAATGAGTAAATTAATTTGGGCAAGGGAGATTATATCAACAGCATTTACCGGGTTATGACATCATATAGGGATAGTGTTAATTTTAGGTAAGGTCTGCTGTCACATGGAGTATCAGCCAATGTAGGTTTTCCTAGGTGAAATGTAAATGTTCTTGTTCAACATGATGAAATTTTATTAAAAAGGGTGAATCAGGTACATCACTAGCTCAAACTGTCAAGCTTCCATAAATGCATCCCAACTTGTGATTCTAGACTCTATACTAGTAATAAAGTTTGATTTTGAGGATAGGTGATCTTTTAATTCTAGATGGTTTTACTATGTTTGAAGTGATGGGTTTCTTTCTGCAACCAAAATAAATGTTGTAGAAAGATACCAGGGCAGGGATCTGGGAGATAAGCTGTGGATTGTTTCTTAGCTGCCTACACCCTCCTAGGTGGATCTGCAAAGAGCTTTTCCTCAGAAGTTGGCATTTGCAGCATCAACTTTCCCTGCAAATTTTCAGCTCATCAAGATGCACATGCTAATTCTCAACACTTTCAGACTGACCTGGATTTACAGGAGTAGAGTATCTGCATGCTGTTTCTATCTCTTATCTCTGAGGAAGGATCAGGCAGACTCACCTAAACTCCTATTGTCCTTTAGGACACTGTAATTTATTTTTATTCAAACCAGTGTACTCTTGAGCACAGAGCTAGAAATAAAGTTATGAACTAAATATAAACCTCCAGCATCAACCTCTTCAATCTGTAATAAGCATGATATAGCCAGATTTCTGAGTTTTTCCCACACCTTCCTTTTATGGCTATTTGATACTTAGGAAGAACTAGGTGCTGCCTCAGGAAGTTTTAGCACCTTGCTAAATCTGTAAGCCTTTGAACTCTACAGCATAATGAAACCTCCATGAGCCATACACCTAATGCAAACTTTACCTGACAAAAGTGGTTTTGGGTCTGTTTTTTTAAATGTCTGGATGATGCACATGCTTCTGGTTTGAAGACACTGGTATTCAAAGTTATTTAACAAGTTGTCTCTAGGAGCATATTCCATCCTGTTAGGTGTTTCTGCTACTGCATTTACAGTGATATTTTCATGGTAAGCAAGAGGCCATGTACTGATTGAATTTCCTGGCTGCAGCACTCCAGCCAACTCAATGTATTATGGCTGTTTCAATATAATTTCCCATTTGCCTGGACAGTTATGATAATTTATCCATGGGCGTTCATAAAGATGAAATCCACCAGAGAGTAGGGGATAGAAGGAGGAAGTTCTAGCCAGTGTTTTTCCATCAGTAAGTATTCACAAACATTAGACTTTGCAGAATTTCCTAGAACCATTGATATATTTGATATATAAGGATATATAGGTATTTCACAAAATAGCTGGATGGTAAAACTTTAAGCCACAATTCAGAATTTCACGGATGACCACAACAAATAAAGATGATTTATTGTTAAAACCAGGCTTTAATGCTAAGACTTGGAGCACAACAAAGAACAGATAATCTAAAAGAGCTAATCAGAAGAGAGAGGTTCAGAGGAGAGAGGGACCAGTTTGAAGAATAAGGACTTTTAACACTTTCATTTTAATAAATAGTAGTACCCGTAAGATATATCCTAGTGCAATAGAAGACACATATATAACATCATTTACTTCAACCATTTCCAGGATGTCCTTTTCTTTTAATTTTGCTGGTTCATTTCAGCTCTCACCAGCCTTATTCTAGGTCCATGGACATTTTATCCATTCATGTCCTTCATATCTACTCACTATTGTCTCAAGTTTCTTTTTAAATATCTTTTTTTTTTCAGTTATCTTTCTGTATTTGTCTTTACAAGCATCCATACATCTATCTCACCCCATCTATATGCCTTTTTTCTCTCTCCTCCAATTTTTCCACTAATTTCCATGTGACTACTTTTGGTGATATCTTTCATAGTTTCCATCTTTCCCTGCTGCTCTTTTTCAACTTACCATTGCAATTTTTTGCCCTGCAGTTTTCTCTTCCTCCCTGTGGCAAATGAAAAAAATCAGAGTGATGCAGAAAAGCTGTAGTATTTCTTTCATTCCACTCCAGGAACTGTCTGATTTCCCCACCTGATTCCTGGCACAGATCCATAAACAGAGGCATCAGCAGAGCTGAGGGGTTGGAATTGTGGTTCAAAGGCTTGGACTTTGCAATTGTCAACGTGATCTTGCAGCTGGAAGGAGCACCGAACCTTTTAAACAGAGGCTGGAAATGTCTAACCTTCCAGCTACCTTGGTGATCAGTGCACTATTATCCCCGGCAAGACTTTTAAAAACAGGGTTGGATAATGTGTCTCTATCTAGACATCCCATTACAATGATGGTTTTTTTTGACCACATCTCTATTTTTCATCCACATGTCTTTCCAACAGGAAGCTATTTCCAAAAGACACCCTAAAAGTTCTCTTAATAGCATTTGCTTTGTGTATATAACTAATCCCCTCTTCTTGCTTTCTCATTCCTTGCATTTGTAGATGTAGAATCAAGTCTATTTCTTTGTCCTGCTAAAACTCAACTTCAGCAAATAATGCCCAGAAATGAGCAGAAGTAGCACTGTCAACAGAACTTTTCCTTGACAGACAGGTACATACCAGAGTGCATTCAAAGGAATCACACTGAAATATCAGACACTAGAAACAGAATATTTCCTACTTGTATTCAAATTTTACCTTATTTAAGGTATTCAAATAAATACCTTATTGTATTTACAAGAGTAAAATAAAAAGATCAAGCACATAATGCTGAACTACTGAAAAGGGATGGGAAAGAGAATGAACATCTGATGTCTCTGGAAGAAGGAAATTCAGTGTAGTTCATGTACATTTGGATACATGCCCTGGGAAACAAAAGCAGAGTCTGTGTAAGCGAAGAAAAAAGAACAAGAGCAAAACTAAGTACAGTTATTAAAGTGCTGCAGCATTCCATTGATTTATGTAATCCTGACACTAAGTAATTCACTGCAGATTTCCTTAATCTTACATTTAGGATTAAATTATGCAATAACCATTTCCAGTAAAAATTAGAAGTTCACTAAATCTGATCTATAGTACAGTTTTCTTGATGCTTTAAGAGATTTAAAAAAAAAAAAAAACCTCCTGAGCTCACAGCTGTGAATATAGCACCCATTTCAGCATGATGGTCTTTCAGTACTAAGTCTTTTTTAGAGATTGCTATAATGTTTTGTAATCATCATAGATTAGAGAAGTACAGAAAAGCCAAGGAAATAATATGTTTATACCTCCTCCCTCTTCCAACTCCTCCATTTCATAGCAGGCTGCATGACAATGTGCTATAAGTTTTAAAGAATCGTGCTGCTGTGTGAAGCCAGTTGAAAAGCATTAGAGGTGCAGCTAGAAGGATAACTAGGTGTGATCAAATAGTTGAAGCATGTCTTGTCGGGTGATCACAAATAAGAGGTTGCATGATTAAATAATAAAGGCTAAACTTGGCCCTCTTGGCTTCTCTGTATGCCTCCAAGGCCATGCATAATGGGATTTTTTTTCCAGCTATACCTGTTTCTGTGGATACAGGATTTTCTTATTCTTCCTCTTCTTTTTTTTCTTTCCCTTGTAGAAATCCTCTTCCTTCAACATCTTCCTGTGGGTACAATTTAATTTCAGTGTATGCATACACATTTATAGTAATATCAATTTCCAGTGCGCTTTCTAGGTTTCAGCTGATTTTCATATGATGTTGGTTTTCCAAGAACAACAAGTTTGAGTACCTCAGGTCCTGGGACCTTTAGGAAATTGAGGCTTTTTGGTGCTTGTTGTTCTTTTAGCAGTGATAGTACCAGTCATTTCATGTGGCTTTGATAGACATTAGGGGCAAATGGAAAGATGCTGTCAAAGCACCGTAATCACAGATTTAATGGCCACCTGTGCAAATCTACATGATTAAGAAATTGCCACCTGATAAAAAGTTTCTCTAGCCCTGATGACAAATCTTTCTCTTGACCTCCATCTTCAAGCATTCCAATGTCAGGAGACTTGTGTTGTGCACCTCGGGCATCCCCAGATGTGTCAATCCTGGTGACAAGTCCTTAGGAAGCCGTGGCCTGTGGCACCTCCTCCAGGCTCATAGGGCTGTATCTCTCGCTTCTTCCTCCCCTCCTCACTCTGCCAAGCACCTCACTACCAACATCCAGTACAACTCCAAAAGTGTCCTGTACTGATCTCCTCCTATAACAATTTCTCTGTGCTGGTACATTCTGTGTCAACTGCAACCTGTGTAACACAATGAGACACTGAGGAAGGCAAGACGTGTGTTCCCAGCCCAGGTGCTGTCTCTTCCTTGGCCTCTTTTTCTTGCTTCTCCTTGTTTGTCTTTTCTTCTCTCCACACCCATGCAGTGCTGCTGCACAGCAGTGACACAGCTGGCCAGATAAAAGGAGAATTACCAGCTTCACTTCCTTAATTTTTGGGGGTGAATGTCTTCTAAGTGACCTGCCTTGTGAGTTTCTTTGCCATCCTCACTTTAGTAAGTAATTTTTGTGGTAGTTGTTGCATGTTATTTGTAATTAGTCTGTTTGATAGCACTGAATATTATCTTTGATCTTAACAAGGTTGCTCAAAGCATTTAAAAGAGTTGCTGTAGCAAGTAGCAGAGAAGTCAACTATAGGTTTTGCATACCTAATATTAAAGAAACATAGTTTTTATAAAATGGATTTTCCAAATACATATACAATTCCATAGTTAACAATAAACTCAAATAAAACTCCTTTTATTTAAAATACAAATAAAAGGAAGCCAAATTAATGAACTTGGAATCAAGTAGGACCAGAAGGTTGTTTGAGCTGGTGACAGATGTTTAACAGTGAGGGTTCTAGGCCATTTAGCTATTTGTTGACCCCTGGCAGCTGAGAAAAAGACTGGGTTTAACAGCCCCTAATGAGTGTGACTGCATTGTTTGATATGGTGCTATGATGGGGCTGTAATTTGGGTTTACCAGCTGAAACTGCTCCTCAAAACTGTTGCTGTTTATCTGGTCTGAGCAATCAGCTTGGCGGGTGAACTGAATGCCATGAATTTTTCTTGTCATCACCATTAGGGATCATCACCAACAGTGAGTTGTAGAATTAATTTCATGCTTGGTCTGATAAGTTTTCCTGACAATTTTGCAAGGGTGATTCAGGCCTGTAGCTGCAATGAATGAAGCAGTGCTGGAAATGAGCCTTCTCTCTCTGAAGCTACTCCTCTATTGGCTTGACTTGTTATCTCTGCCAGCAGGTGTTTGTTGTCTCTGATGTAACACAACCTTGACAGATGAATCATTGACCACAGAATGCATCCCAAAACCAGCTGTGGTTTCTCCTGCAAAGTGATGGCAGAAGTGGTCATTTTCTTTTGTAGAGAATGTAAGTGTAAATAGCTGGAATAGCATTTGCTTCTTCAATAGACCGAATCCTGGTTTCTTAAAGAGACATGGTAAATTCTCTACTGATGTCAAGTATTACATTTTTATAATCTAAATGTAGTTGTGATGTTGTAGCAGATGCCCATAGTTAGAATTCTTCTTGGCTCCATCTGTGAGAGGAAATACATTATTCAAATCTTGAAATCTTTCCTCCTGCCTCAGGAATTGAAAATACGAGATTTGTCTTACATTAATCTAATCAGATTGAAATATCTTGAATGCCCTCAATTGTATTGCATCAGGAATATGTACACAGGCAGAAGGGCAATACAGGGTTAGCTGTAGGCTACATTATTTTTTTAAAGCAATAAAAATTGTTGCTTCCTGGAAGTGAAAGAGGGCTTGGTTTCCCTGTTTTTACTGCAACCACACAGTTCTGTTAACCTCACTGTTGGGAGTGCAGGTAGAAGAGCACAGAGATCTCACCATGAAGGACAACATGCATCACACTATGCAGTAGCAACAAAATCTCCTTCTCCTTCCCAGCTGTGAGCATATGAGGCCAGGTCAGATTCAGGTCTGTCACAAATTGGAGTCATTGGCAGTTTTAACAAGTGCTGTGTACAGCACTGTGAGCAGCGGTGGTCGAGGCCAGCAAATATCACCTAGCTTGTTTTCGTGTATGTGTCTGCAGGAATTTATCCTCAGAGGCAGACAGCGTGCTACAGCCCTTGTCCAAGCAGCAGAATTTGGTTAAATTGATTATTTGGGCACAGCAGCATTACACCACCTTTCATTGGCATCCTCCTCAGGTGTACACAGCAGTAGATGTAGCTGAATTTTGCTCTGTGCAGCAACATACACACAAAGTGTTAGTGGGCAAATGCTTACCTGGTATAAATTGATGTGGCTTCATTAACTTCAGTGAGACCATGCTGATTTAGAGCCACAGAGGAGCTGGCTCTGTGAAGCAGTCAAATTTATAAAGGACTGCATAATCTACTAGAAAGTCAAGTCAGGCCAACCTCTGTGCTATGACATTTCCTCTGAAATTCACTTTAATAAGGTAATATTTTCTTCCAGTTCCATAAATGCAAATCAGCTGAACTGCACTTCACATACTTTCTCATTTAATTAGAAACTTAGTCCAACTATACTGCAAATGCAGGTGAAAGTGACTGATTCTAACAATTTTTCATTTTAATTATCTTGATTAACTTTTTCTTCTTTGCAATTTTATTATCTTTCATTTCACAAATGTCCTTTAATTTAGGACAATAAACTTTTATTTAGTAAGCTGGGGAAACTAGAGGATATGATGCGAAGAAGGTTTCACTCATTAAGCATTAATGTTACTAATATTCTTCTACTAATTATTCATTAAGCTGATTGTCTTAGCAGAAAAGTAGGCTTGGATTCTCTTGTGGGTCACCACATTTTATTTGTGTATGGCACAAAAAAAGGTAGAAATAGCAAATCTTAGCAAAGTTAATGATGAAATACTTCAGAGGACATGATACACTTAATGAATTTCTTATCACTAGATGTGTATAAGAGTTGCCACTTGATTTTTAGCTAGAGAACACTAGATATGTCCTTCTATATACTTTTAGATGTAGTGGTATCTATTCTTTCATGGTTTCTTTGTTTCTGACAAAAGAAAAAAAGATACATAAAAGAGAAGGAAAAGGTCAAAAAAACCCCCAAAAATCCAAAACAAACAAAAACCCAACAAAACACTTGGAGGGATGTTACTGTCTCCTCTAAGGATTTTGTTGCCATGTATTTTACAGGGGAACTAGTGTGCATCTCTTTACCCAGTAAGTTCACACGTTTTGAATCTAAAAGACATCTTCAAGAATGGAGCTTGGGAAAGAAGTCTGAAGTCTTTATGTAACCCAGGGGAAAAGGCATGACTTGATTATGGAACCTGTAAAGTCTCTAGCTCCTCAAATGTGTGACAGAGCATGCATGTGGAATTCAGATGTCTACATCTGTACCCTTGTAAACCTTCCTCTTACCTGCTGCAGTGCCTGGAGATGCCTAGGTTTCACAGATACTTTCCCTGCTCAGGTTCTGAGCTCTCCTCAGGACTGCAGATCGGAATTCTCTCTCTCTTGGCAAGAGAATGGTGCCTAGCCTATGTCTCAGCCTGATAACACCCCCAGCATCTGATCCCCTCCCTATCTGCTCCCCAGAGGTTCCAGTGGCAAGAGCTGTAAGGATGAAGGGACCCAGCATTGGGCTCCATGTAAAATGCAGGGAGGTTCATGTTAGTGAGACTTCCTACTAAGCTGTGCACTTGCCTGGGAAGGGCAGGACTGAAGTTCACTGTGATTTCATTTCCTAGAACAGTGGCATAATTGCAAGACTTTCTTAAGGTGTTTCTGTAGCTGGAAAGCACTTTTTGTCTAGTTTCTGAAACTATGTCACTCTGCAGGAAACAATTCAAGAATTAAGATGCTAGGGAGTGAGAAAACAAAATGGAATATAGATCCTCATATATACCAGTGTTGGGCACATATTTTAAAGATGAAAATGTTGCTGTGAATATGAACCTCCTCTGTTCTCTGCTTCCTGGATGGATTTAAACTTGAATTTTCATGTGGGTGTACCATGTGGGTGCTCTGTCAGTGAGCTGATTTAAAAGCCAGTTATTATCACTCTGGCATTCATTTCAGAAGAAGGCTGAGTCCTCCATAGCTCTTCCACAGAAAAGACACTGGCTTGTACCTGTAGGGGGATGATTCTCCCCTGATAAACATGGGGTTATGGATCATCAAAAGCCAGAGGTGACTAATTGTCTGCTCTCAGAGATGTAGGTGTGGCTCTGTACTCAGCATTTCCTCCGACTAGCCTTCTATTGCATACCAGCATCTCCATCATTCTGGGGTGAGAGACTACCCCTATGGTGTAGGGAAGCTTACGTATTTTCTCCCAGTTATGGATTTCACTCTGGGAAGATTAAGATTTGCAACATTTTTGTGGTTTGAACCACAACAGATTAAACAAGAAGAAGTTTTCTGAAAGATAAGCCAAAGACAAATCTGAAATTAGTCAGTATGAGTAACAAATAATGACACAAGTGTTTCTGTTACAGCATGTAACTGCTGGAACCATTTGGGATGCTGTAGTAGAACGTCTGTGACAGAAGGTCTTTCAGCATTGGGACCCTTCCTATGTGATCTGTTTGAGACAATATGCTGTGAATGACAAATTTTTGGCCTCTGATAAAACCTCATATCAGAACTGCTCTGGATGTGTTTATTGATTTCTGCACAATTTTATGTGGTCAGGCTTTTGAAATTGAGGTTCCTGGCTCCCAACAGACATAGGGTGAATTAGAATTATATTCTCATGCAGTGTTTGTAAGGTCATATTCATGTAATGCTGCCTAATGTGTCAGGGAAACAGCTGAAATCAAATAACAAAGACTGCATTCTACTCCTTGAAAATGCTTTCCACTCTTGTTCTGTAGAGCTGGACTCTTTTACAACTTCAGACCTGTTGCTTGAACTACAATACAAGGTCTGGATAATCTGCAAAAAAAATTCAAAACTCTAGTCTAGCTATGGCACGTGGGCATCAAGAGAGACTCTTGTCCCACCCTAGCAACAAGGCATATTCTCTTGAGATCTCATCTCACTCTTGAGATGGCCAAGATAACAAGAGGAGAGCCTTACTCAGTCTGTCTTGGAGAAATATCTAAGAGTTGTTTTTGAAGATCTGGAGAGACTTTAGAAAACTATCTGGATGATAAAAAGAGTGTTTGGCTCAGTTTAAGACTGGAAAAGAGATGCATTAACATTCATAAAGGAAGAGTGTTTTTCAGCATGATGTTTGCCATCACTTCTACATTTGACTCAGCGTGACTTTGTCCACAATGCCAGGGTTCCTGTTCATGTCTAAAATCAAAATCTTGAAAAATGCTTCTCATTAATTTTTTACTTTTGTAAAACAAAGTAAACTGAAAATTTTATAACAAATGAAACTTACACTTTGACACATGATTTTCAAACAGTGAAAATTAGATTTGCTTTATTATACAAATCTTTTAACCCTTCTGACCATCCAATGCTCTCAAAACCCTGCCACAGACTGGTATGCTTCTTTCTCAAATTGGCTCTCTATCATCAGTTTTTTACCTTTTCTCCCAGCTTCTGCTACTTGCTACTGCTGGAAACAATCCCAGTCTCCTAGTTAGTCTTTTCTTTGGTCTCTGTGAGACTATTTGTTTTCCCAGCTGTTGTTGGAAGCAATGCACACAATGCCATTCAATGTTTCAAATGCCTGGCCTATGGGAAATGCACACGGAACCAATCTGGTACCAAGTCTCTGTTATTTGAATAAGGATTTATTGAGCAAAATAAGTTTTCACAGTGACAATATTTTTGTGTTAGTAGCCTATCAATATCCACTTCAACCCAAAGCTCATAAGGCAAGTTTGAGTTGAGCAGTTAAGAATCTATGACAGGCAGTCTCCTGTTGTGTTTCCATAAAATATCACACTTTCAAACAACAGAGTCTTGAGACTATGAAGAATAAATACAACAGAAGCAGAAATAAGATTTCAAAGGGGTAGTAGCATAAGGAGTGGAGGAAATGAGATAAACTAATGTACATTAATGTGAACAAAAATTATTCTCTACTGCAAAATCTTTTACTCCTGTCTTAGAATAAATCAGAAATTAAATCTTTCTAAGGAAAATGTGGCTTTCAGTACCATTGAAGGTGGTAGGAAATTTTTTTAAGAGATTCTTGTAGTGGATAGCCCTCACCCTCTTAGGAGCTCTGAGCATGACTAGCCCTGGTCTCTGAGGAGGTGGCCCAAAGGCATCCATTGTAGAGATGTGTCCCATGCTGCTTTTGTCTGTGAAATCTAATAATGCGTGCTGAAAGAGCTTTTAAAAAATAAACTGGCCTTGGTTTGTGTGGAAGGACAGAAATAACAAGTAACAGTCCTAATTAGAAATATTAATTACTGGCTTATATAGTTTTAACTTCTTGTCTCTGCTCTGTCTTAGTTTCAGAAGAAGACTGAGTCCTTGCTACTGATAGTTTTTATTCATACACCTGCTTTACAGCTTTCATCAGCAGTGGAAAAGAATTGGTAGCCCCATTTTTCTTTGACACTCTGCACCCTCATTTAATCTGTTCTTGTTTAGAACTGATTGCCCACTGACAAGGTGAGAGCAGGCTCAGGAGAAGCACATTTCTCACACATAGTTTTACACTGAGAGGTAGCTCTCTTTTCATTTTCATATTTGACCTGGTTTTATATCATGAATTATTTCTAGCGCCATGAAGCAGCAGTTTTGGCTGGTTTTGCAGTCACGAAGGATCCTACTGCACTAGGAGTTTTAACTGTAATTTATTTCAGTTAAATATCTGCTATATTAATTTTGCAGAATTGTAATAAATATAGGTTTTAGTGCTTAGTACTTCTTATGGTCCCCTACAACTCTTCTTTAAAGGATGTGTTGAATCTGGGCACTAGTTTTCTTGAAGAAAAGAGCAGAAATGTGTGTCATGGGTATCTTTTGTTCTATATATGCAGGGAATCTCTCTTCTGTGGTTCCTGTGGACTTAGATCTGTGTTGGGGCATCTCAGCCTGGCATTAACTTTTTACTGACTGGAAAGAAAATTTTCGCTCCAGACATATTCTTGCTTTCAGGAAGACCATATGTGGCAGGTTGGGTCCATCCATTTATAAATATTAACAGCTGCCAAATGACAGGTTTAGAGTTGTGCTGTGGAGCTGGCCAAGGCAGCAATTACTTGAATTTTAGCAAGAGCTGCACATTGACTGTGGATACATTAGCTTTAGTGGAGATTATTTAGAGGCTCAGTGGCTTAAAAGCAGAAATCACTTACACGCATATTGGATATTATTACAGATTCAGGAGAGTTGGCCATAAAACCACTTAGCTTCCTGTAACAAAAGGACTCCTAGCCAAGCAAGTAAAATGTTAATGAGACAGCAAGCACTCATTTTCATGTCTGTAGCCTTTCCCTCCAAGGTTTTGCTGCTTCATACTGAGGTTCATTAGAGTGGAAATGGTTGACTTTAAAAAAGAAACACCAGCTAAATTGCTAGGGTGTAGAATTTCTTTTCAGATCATAATTATACGTGATCAACGGAGTGTGTAATTAGTAAGTTGGGTGGAGGATATTTCCAGAACAATCAGCAGCAATTTCCTCTCTGCTATTCCTTTCTCTGCTCTGAGGACCTTTTGTCAGTTTTGGTAGCTGTGGCTTTATTTTAAGCCCAGAAACCACAAAAATAAAAACTTATGTCAGGTAAGAGTGACACAGTAAATCATAGTAAAATTAAAAAGCCCCTGCAACAGGATATTTTGTCTTCATTGTAATAGACCTTTACTGATTTTCACTATGTTACCAGCCCTTGAGCACAGGGGAAAACACACAGGCTTATTTCTGGCCTCCCTTGACAAACCTGTGAGACTCTTGCTGGAGCCAGGATTTGCAGTTGCACAGCAAAAACTGTGAGAAGCTGTCATTGTCTTCAGATATCACAGGAATGCCCAAGTTGTTTCTCGGTGCTATGAATAATTCACAGAATGATTCTATCTGTCCAGCACGGCTAAAAATAGCTGAGTAAACTGAGTGTTTTTGACCTTAAGAAACAAAATCTGTTTCAAATTTAAAATAAATAAATGAAAAGCCATTAAAAAATCGTATGGAAGCAAAGATGTCATTCTGTAAAGATATGGTTTGGTATTGTATCCTGAAATGAAGTATCCCATCTAAAAAAGAGGCTTTCATCAACTCCACATGGCTGTTTGCTTAGGAGAATGTACATTTCCTATCATTAGGGTGGGTCGGGGCTTTTGCCCATCTCTCCTTGTCCCTGCAGTTAACAGGATCGCTGGCAGGCAGGGTGTGACTCTCTGTGTCCCTGGCTAAGAGCAGTCCCCTCCTGCTCTAGGGATCCTCCTGCTGTCAGGGATGTCCTGCCACTCCTCCACTCAGAGTGCTTTTTCTACCTCAGTTCCACTGGTTTTAGAAGCTATGGGTGTGCCTGCTCCTGATAGATTTATTTTGTCCCCCAGACTGTTTTGGCACTCTCCATTTTATGTGACAAGGCCCCAAATTAGTGGTAATATTGTTGATAAAATAATATCAATAAGTTGATATTGTGGTAATAATAACAATAATAGCATTTAAGTTAAACTTTCAGTCCTTCTCTCCAGTGACATCACTGGGTGGCCTTTAATGGCCCCTCCTACTTATCTTGTAATTTGGGAATATCTTTTCTTGACACAAAGAACAGGGTCTCAACCTGGGTGTTGTTTTCAAACAGTCTCTATCCTTCTGATCAGGATATATCCTGAGCTGCTAGAGAGTTTTACCAGACTAGCATAATAAGCTCTTGCAAAGCCTGTGGATTGTGGAAACTGAATACTGTAGTCCTCACTTATCTGGTTTGTGAGGTGCACAGAAAAAGACACAGCCAGCTTCAAAAACTGCCCTGGACTTGCTTATAGGAGGGCCAGACTCTGGTGTACAGAAATAAACTATGCAACGTCTTCAAACAACTCATTTAAAAAATTGTTTATGAGGGGAAATCTCAACCTTAATTATAAGGTTATGCCCTCTGTATGAAAATACATTTCCTTAAAATATTTTTCTCTGTGTATAAATATGGGCATAATTTTCAAATATAGTATTTTGCTGTCCTAATCAATGTTGTGTGGTAATTCATGGTTAAAACCAAGGCTGAACAGGAAGACTCCAGATTTTGCTTTTCTGCATTGATACAATGGTCAGATTAAGCTTCTGCATCAGCTGATATAGGGAGCAGAAATAAAAAGATGCCATATCTGATTCTGCAGGTGTTTCAGACTACTTGTAAAGGCCCTTGTGTGGTTTCCAGGAAAACAACTGATGCTCTCCTGCTCCTATCTGCTCCCCTCCCATGATGCACAGAGTACTCAGTGCTCAGATCAGGCACTGGTTGTGAATGGCTGTAATGGTGATTTCCTCCAATGTCTTGAAATACCAAGAAAGGAAGCACTTGGGGCATGTCTGCCATGCTGTGCAACCAGATTGGCCTGCTGCAAACATGAAAACACTGCACTGGCACCCCTTGTCTGGCACAGATAGGCAGAATTTTTCTCTTCAAACAGTTAATAAAAATAAAAGATGAACAATTTTTCCTTACAAAAGCATTTCTTGCATGTTCATTGAAAGCCTAGATTCAACAAAATCCAAAGGTGCAGACTTGATTGGGGGAAAAAAATAATGTTTTCTGTGTAGTTGCTTGATTTCAACGTTGAAAGTTTCAGCACACTTAATCTTGTGAAGGCAATGTGAATAAATGGTAGTTTCTGTTGCTATGGTAAGTCTTTGGCAGGGGGAAGGTGAGGTGGGAGGGTATAGATGTACTCACCACTCCAATCTTTATATTCTGGCACCATGTTTTTGAGTGCAAGGTGAACAGACAAGTAGAGCTGTATGTTCACCCTGTGGGGCTTCCAAGGGGGAGTTGTTGAATATGTTTTTAAATAAATGGAACCTTCATTATTTATTCATAACTAGATTGCTAACTGAAAAATGAAAACAGCTACGACAGTTATTTCAACAAGACTTTGGCTGATTTCAAATACAATTCCTGTCAGAAAAAAAAAAAAAAAACCAAAAATAGGACCTAATAATTCTGACCACTTCAGAGCTTTGCCAAAGTGATTTGTTTACCCAGTGACTGGTATCATTTGTAGATATATGCACGTAGTTTAAATGTGGGGGGTTTTTTTTGCATTTGCATTAATAGTTAAAACTGCAAATTTGGTACATGGCTGATTCAGCAGCATAAATTATATATGTATAATTCAGCAGCTACTGATCTCTTTATGCAACACAGGATCATGAGTTGTGTTTTTCTATGCTGAGCTCATTGTGAGTCTCAGTCCCTCTGCCACTTGGAATCAAAATTTCTTCTTTCCCAAGGAGTATGTGTTTAACCTGTCTCCCTTGAGCTAGAACTTGAGCACCTGACAGTGACAAGGCTTGACTGCATTTGTGACTGTTTTCTGGAGTTCACAGAGGAAACGTGAATGTTGCTGAAACTGAGATCCAGACTGTTGTCTTTTAATATTTTCCTGAATATCTGTGGTGGGGGGCTAACATGAACTAATGTAAAGCACTTTTTTTTAATGGATCTGCCATTCAGAGTCAATTTTTGGGGGGCAGAAATGGCCATGTGGAGATCTGAGCCCCAAAAATTCTCTGAATTGTGGCCTATGCTTTGAGCAGGAAATGTTTGATTATCCTGTCATGGCTCAGAGATGAAGCTCTTGGACAGTGGATGTGGCAGTATGGCATTAGCTCCAGGGACTCTGGGGGGGCAGGTTTTGTTTGTAGTGTTGTCCTGGACTTACCTTCCACTTTGGACAAGTCACATGGTCTCCACAGCCTTTACATAATGAATATGAAGACCCACCTCTCCAGTGGGACTGTCCAACACAGCTATTTTCTTGCACTGATTGTTTAGGTGGACTCTGGCTTTACATGGCACATGTGGGAATACCCACCTGCCCTTCTGCACTTCATAGGATTGTTTCTTTTCTGCTCCCTGGCCCCAGGTGCATCTTACAGAGGACAGATAGCCTGATCTGCATTGTAGGAGGGGCTCACGCTTGTGTCAGAGTGCCTCTAAACAGAGGGGCTGCAGGAGATCTGTCTGGATTTATTGCCCTTCTCCCCTTTTTATTTCATCAACAGCTGATGCAACTTCCAGTGCATGATCTGATGATGGTTCTGTTTCCAGATGAGGAAATTAAGCTTCAAGGTGGGCTATGTGCCAACACTGCACCATGAATGTCCAAGTCTTACTTTCTTCTTTTGTAAACCCCAAAGACTTTGAGAATGTAGTGTCTTTTCCCTTGTTCCATCCTGATGGCATCTTGAGGCCAGTGCTTGGGTTGCCCTTAGGGGGGCCCAGCTGGATTTGAGATAGAGGTGATCAGCTACAGCAGTGTGGAATTTCTGTGCTCCAGGGCTGACAGTGATCCTGCTGCTCCTGGCAGCAGCAGGTCCCTCCTGCAGGGAGCATGCAGAGCCCTCTTAAGGGGCTCAGTGCCCAGAGGGAGGGGAGCTGAAAGAGCCTCAGTGTCCCATGGTAGAAAATTGCTGCTCCAGCAGACCTCAAAGCCAACTTAGAGGGCTGATGTGGGTTCTTTTTTTAAATTGCTTTTCTGTGAATGTATGCCACTGTAAAAATAGTTCTGCATTTCCACCTGCGAAAATTCATCATTTAACAAGGGAGAAGTGGCGTCTGTTTTACTGCCTGAAGCCACCATTAGTCCTCTTGCCTCTTGCTTCTGGTAAGCCGGAACACATAAAAATGTGTTGTTCCCTAGAAGTAAAATTGCTGCTTTTTGCTGAAGGGAGAGCTGAGCACCTCCAGGGTATCACACTGGGCTTGAAGCAGGCCAGGACTGTGGACAGCATGGAGGATTGCCGCCCTCTGTTGTTGTAAGGAAAAATAAATATCTGCAGCACAGCTAGTACTGTTCTTTCTCTGTCCTTTCTTTGACTCCTTGTCTTTTGTATTTTTTTTCTTTTTTTTTTTTTTTTTCTCCCCTTTGATTTTTATCTCTTCATGCAGTGGCTGGCTGCAGATTCACCGCAGACAGATGGCTGGTTTCATCTGGCTACCTGAGGGTCTCTGTTGCCAAGTAAATTCTTGTCACAAGTGGTCAGCAGGCCAAGGCTGCTCGTCTCTGCTGTCCTCACCAGAGCATGGAGCAGAAAATCAGTCATGCAAATCTTTGTGCATTTTGTTTCCAGCATGACTGTGTGCTGACAGAGTTCCAGATGGCCGAGGGACACGTCCTCTGGCTTGCTGGTACCTAAAGGGCAGCACTGCCACCTGCTCTGTGAAACACAGGTTGGCCCAGGGAGCCTGGTTTGCAGACATCAACTTTTATGCAGTGCAGAGTACAAAGATGACCTTGTACATTCCTCTCTCTGTGACTTTTTTGCAGTAGCTCTTTTCTGGTGGCATTGTAGTTAGTGAGAGTTAATTTCTTCTCCCCTCCTGCAGTTTATTTGCAGAAAAGCTGTTTTGCAGTTTCAAGTCATGAAGCCTTACCTGCTCATACTTTTATTCTGAACACAAAGCCTTGCACTTCATCAGCATTAACTGATCCTGATGCATTCCAGACAATGAAATTATATCTGTGGGGGCCATTAGGAGAAGCCTCCCTGGGCTGCTAGATGCAGAATTTATAGAGTCTGTCTTTAACCTTTTGGAAAATGGAGAAATGTCTCATTATCTAAAATGATAGCCTTGTACACTGGAGAGTTTAGCTATTTGAACTACTTAACCAACTCTACTTCTAATATATATATTTCATATTTAAAAACCTGAAGCTGCAAGAATTGTTATTTCTGTAGGTGAGAACATTTTCACCACACTTTTGGGATAGGGCTATACCCCTGTGTGTTCCCATCTGTCATTCAAAGTGATCTCTTCTCTTCCTCTGCTTCGTACACCATCTCTTAATAGCAGCTCTTCCAAAATCTCACCTGCAAGAGAATAACTGGTGTATAGTCAAGGCTTCACCTGTTAGAATTGAGTGATCTACCCAGGAAGAGGCATAGATAATCAGCAGGGGTATTGTTACAGGATTGATATAAGGAGCACATACAGGAGCGCACTGTCACTTTGTGCAGGGCCAAGTTGGTGCTGTGCGTGCTGTGAGGCAGCAGCAGTCACAGAGGTCAGGTATGCTTGCTGCTTGGCCAGTTTTTGGGCAGAGAAAGGAAATGCAAATAATCACAGTAGAGGATAAAGCCAAAGGCATGAAGTGATTTACCCAAAATCTCGTAGGAAACATGTGAACTAGGAATTATAGCTCAAGCTGTTGAATGTTGGGTTAGTGTCTCTGACAAAAGCACCATTCATTTTGGATCAGTATAACACACTTCAGTACAGTCAACACGGGAGAGGTGGGATGAGCCCCTTGGACAAGACCATGACTCTACAGAGCTTGGAGATGCTAGAAGAAAGCTAGTTAGAGCTCATTGTGATGATGCTCAGCCTGACATCTGCCTATTCTGCCTTGGCATAGGTTGTACCACGCAGGAGATAGACCTGCAATACATCTCTCTGTGCTGCTCTGGGAAATATTAGCAAGCAATGCAGCTGCAGCCCTTTTCTTTCCCCTCTCCCTGGATTTATTCCTGACTGGCCTTTGTTTGGCCTTGCTGTCTTCAAAAAGAGACATCAAAATTATGTGAAAACCAATGCCTCAACAGAAAGGAGTACAGACAGGCCACACTGCTGTTCTAAACAGGCTTAATTTTATGAATTATTTTGCTTTATGTGCTGCAATGCTTTTTGTTTGAAGGAATTCTCAGACAACTATTTGTTTTATTATAGCGCTCTTAGAGGAAGCTGTCCGGAGCTGCAAATATTTCCTTCTCCTTTAATCTACTCTAAATCCAGCCCTTAAAACTGTTTTGCTCCCAGAGACCTTGGGCAGTGATATTTGGATTGAGACTAGCTCCCAGTGTGGAGACATCCAGCTGGCCCTGTAACATCTGGAATGGCACAGGCTAAGGCAGGCAGCACTTGTCAATGTGTTGCCTTCACAAGCCTGCAGGAAAAGCTGCAACAGCTCATAAACTGCTGTTATACTGCTCTGATTTCCTTGCTGTGGAGCTCTTAGCTAAGAAAGAAAGAAAGAAAAAAAGAAAGTGAGGAGAAATGTTACATTCTGCAGTGGAATACAATCAAACAATACTGCAGTTTTACAGGTGGATGATCAAAACTGCTGTGTTTTCATACATTTTCAGAGGGCACATACTTGACTGATGCTTATGGGGGTACCAGTCGTTGGTTTCTCTGGGTCTGGATTGAAGCCACTTGCGATGGTGGTTCATATTCAGACTTAGGTGTTTATTATTTCTTATCAGTAAAACAGTCTCACTACTGTGAGTTCAGCAGCTTTTCATTAGAAGGCACAAAATGGCTAACAATCTCTTGTTACAAGCTCTTTTAAGACTACACTATCCAATTAAGAACTGACACCTAGATTATTTTCCCTTTTAACCCAATAACTGATCCCAAAGATCCCCCAGTGAGGACTTTTCTGCCCAATTACAAAATGCCACCCAAACCCATGAAGAAGGAAGAAGAAGCATGAAGCAGAAACCCAGGATGACACCCTGTGCCCTCCATCTTGCTTCCATCCACTAAATACTAAAAATCCCAAAACTTAAATTTCTCACCAAGTGATACACCCACACTACTCTCTATAATCTACTTCACACTTTTGTGGATTCTAGTTTATCTTGAAGTCTAGGAAACTTTCTCCATGAATGAAGGTCAAAGTCATTGCTCCCTGGGGGTCAGGGCACCCCAGAGCAGACAGAGAAATATTCCCAGTGCTCTGGGTTTCCACAGATTCTCACTACAGATCCACCAGCTGGGTGCAGATCCTTATGCTGGGTGCTGGGCATTTAAAAGTAGATGATAGTGTATTTTACCTTCACAGATGATGAAATAGTCTTAACTATTTTCAGTGTCAAAGTTTGAGTACAAAGTTTGTATGATATATGAAAATTGCACACCTCCTAGCTCTGCAGAGTTGAATTTTTGTCTTGCTAACTCATCTGATATGAAATAACAGACTGACACTGGCGCTGAGCCTTACAGAAAGGTACAGAACAGACTCGTTGTATCCCATATATATACATTTTATATATGTATATGTGTGTGTGATCCCATGCTAGATACAGAACTTCAGTATGAGTACTGTAAGGGTGCAAGCAGGATTTCAGCCTTCATTACTCCCAGGAGGAGATGAGAAGTCTACCTCTTCTCCAGCAAGCAGACTGTATCTTGAGACAGTTCCTCAAGAAGGTATGAACTCCCAGCAGGGGAATATTTGGTTGCCAGTATTCAAGTTCAAGCAGTGCACCACCTGCCTCTCTTGAAAGATTTAAGATGCTCAGCATAGGTTTTCTTGCCTCTGCCAGCAGGCTGATGGAGTGGTGCAGAATGACTGGAATGCCTCCATCTCCATTGCAATTTATAGACAAATAAATTAAGCCTTTAGGGCCCTTTTTCTTTCTGCCAGCCTCTGCCAACTTCTCCCATTCATAACTCAGTGCCTTCTATTTGAATGCTAGGTTCTTCTGGTATAGGTTAAATGCTGATTTAAAGACATCCAAGGAGACTGTAAATGGCAAAAGATAAAGGTAGTTAATAAATAAGTAGCAAAAAGAGCTATTCAACAGCTGGGAAACCTTTCACTGTGATCTTGGAAGTCAAGTATCTGCTGGGGCTTGTGCTCCTCTGTGGTTAGATGTTAACTGGAGGAAAGCCTATGCTTGGTCCTACACACTTAGAGGAAGTTGTATTTACTCTTACTTTTTCTCAATAGGCAGACAAAAATAAGTGATGAGGTACAGAGACAAAGCAGCTTTTTCTTTATCAATAGACTTCAATAAAAGCCTGCTTGTGTAAATTTGCTTCTGTCAATATTTGAAATATAGGTCACAGTTGTTACCTATTGCTCTGAAAGTGAAGGTGTCTTACAGGCACCAGAGGAGTGTAGAGTTTGTACAGAATAGGAATAGGCTCACAATTCCTTGCAAACTCCTGCACTGCAAGGAATGATTAATGTGATGGCTCCACAGCACAGAAATATAGGAAAGATTGAGTTTTCCTTCTCCGCTTGCATTTGCAGCACTGCAAAATACTGTCTTGTTCAAGGAAGGGTGCATCTTTAAAATCTTTAAAATTTGTTAATGGGTATGCAAGTGGTTACCTGAATCCTTCTGAGCCAACTCAATTGCCACGTCATTCTGTAGTATATACTTGAGCCCCTTTGTTCCTTTGGTACAATTTCAGTTTCCTATCATTGTCTTGAATTCTGCATGTGATTTGATTCTCACCTTCCCACTCCTGGAAGTAGACTGTCAATTAGTCTTGTCTAAACATTCTTGTTTTATCTTCTCTGCCGAAGCTGTGGATAGAGACTCCTTTCTGCCTTCCTGGATGTGCAGAAGGAGAATTTCCCCACTGCTCTCTGTGACAGGACAAGTCCTCTTAGATGGCTGAATTGGTCAGAAGAATGGTCAGAAGAATGAAATTATGCTGTCCTGCACGGCTTCTGTGCCAATTTTGTCACTGATATAGCACGGGCTTCTTGGTGGGTAGCAGAGCTCTCCCTACTTGCTAGTGTAAAAATATATATTGGGGAAAGAGCAAGTATTACACACTAGTTGCCCAACTCTTTGTTTGAGTTCAAGGGAAAACTTTGCAGTAAGATTTATGACAACACTCCTATTGACTTCATCTAGGCATCCAGTGGGATAACTGTGTCACTGGAGAGGTGTGAAAAGCAAACAAGATTGGCCACGTTGTGGAGCAAAAGCTTAAAATACATTCCAAAATTGTGAACAAAGCCTGCTGCTCAGTACGTAGGAGAGATTTATGTTCCTACCACATGACACGTTTTAGGGGGGGAGCTGAGACCATCACACATCATTTCTTAAAATGCTTTGACAAATAGAAACATCTTTCTCTTAGCAGCTACTTGAATATTTTTTGCTAATGCTTCATCCCAGCAAGATAAAAGGGGTATTTAAATGTGTATATGAGAGGGATTTAGTTTTGTAGACATAAGATTCAATTTTATTTTCTCTTTGAAGACTTTTAAAGAGCAGCTGTGGAGTGGGTTTTTCTTACTTATTTGTTTAAATTAGGATTTTGAGGACTTCTGTATGTGGAACAGGAGATGGAGCTATTTCCTAGCATGAGACATATTTTGCAGTTTAGTTCAGCGCTGGCAGTACTTGCATTTTGTCCTTGATACAGTTCTTACATTATCATGATTGAAGTCTCCCTCTAAACCCTCTTTTTCAAAGCTCAGTGGTAGCTGCCGTCACATCAATATGACATTTTATTCACAATCTGGATTTGTGGTTAATGGAATCAATAACCAGCAATACTTTCTTATGTTGGTGGGGTAAGCAGCTCTCAGTGGTGCAAACTTCTTGTTTTGAGGTGAAAGAGATTATTTATTAGGCTCACAGTTGTGTGTCCATTTCAGCTACCAGGCTAAACATGAATTGCTCTTGAAATCCTTTTTTGTTTTGTTCCTAGTCTTCTTTTACACAAGATTGTGTATTTATCCTCGAGTATCTGAATTAAAATTAACTGGGTTTTTTGTTTATTTTCCTAAGGAAATGAGGCTTTTGTTACCTCTCTGTATGTCTGTCTGATTGTTGCATTTAACTTTTGAATCACTGGTCAATTCCAGTGGCATTTGGCAGAGGGACAAAGGTCTTGAAAATAATAACATTCCTGCAAATGGCACAGAAATTGATAGCTGGGTGATGGAGAGAAACCCTGTTAACATTCTTATGGAGCAGAAAGAGTCAGCTTTCATCTGTTAGCAAACATGAGGATAGCCACTCAGAAATATTCATCTCTTGGAATAGTCACTTCCTTGGTTTTGCTGTCCCTGGAATGCTTTTTGTTTGTTTATTTTCACTCAAGGCACATAAAAACCAAGTGAAGGAAATATGTTTTATTTTTATGTAAAGAATTGTAAGGTTGTTTTGGGATAAAAAGCTGAAACAGAATCAACAGTTAATTTGGGGGTTTGTTGGTTCTGTTTGTTTGCTTGGATGTTTCCAAAGAAATAAATCATTTTCTCTACTTCCTGATTTTGGCAGGAAATGGGAACAGAGTAGTATAAAGGGAGACTGTCATTTCCAGTTTGCCTGGAAGCAGAAAAGCCTAAGAAGTAAGGGAATCTGTTAACATACAGCTATCCTATGCCATCTCTGTTATTCCTGGGACCAGATGCACAGACCCTGAAATAATTTCTTAGGTTATCTTTCTCCCTTCTTCCAAAAGCCCCTGTGGGCTTTACCTGATCTGTGAACAGAATAAGAGCAATGTCTAGCACAGATTTATTTTCCTTTTCTTGTTGTCATTGTGCTTTACTGCAGGGTGCTCATTGTTCTTGTCAGACGTGGAGATGTGTCTTGGCATTGCTGCTCTCCTTGTAGCTGCCATCCCCAGTCATGCTGCAAATAGCACAATACTGGTGCCTGCCCTGAGCATGCTTTGGCTCAGGAATACAAAGACATGCAGGTTTGTGGAAATTGGGATATGGCCAAAGGAAATGCTCCAGGTGGGCATATTTCTCCATCTGCTGGGAAAGATCAGCCTTGCTAGGCTTCCTCTCACTGGGGAGCAGAGCTAGGAGACAAGAAAGTAGTTATTAGTTTACTTCATGTGCATGTGGGACAGAATAGAAAGAAGAAAATGCCAAGCAATTTGATGAATTTGTTTTCCATTGGGAAACATGGATTGCTCTTTTATGCGATTTCCATGTGGTCATCTCAGTTATGAAGTTAGGAAATGCTCTGTTTCTTTGGAAGTGTCTTTCCTCCCAGCCTGTCAATGCAGAGGCATGTCCTAGCCCTTGATATTTCCCACAGGCTGCCTCACCCACCATTGTGTCTGTTCAGCACCATTCCCAAATCTATTTTCTGCTCTTAATTGATTCTGGCTACAATACTCCCAACACTTGACAAATGCAACAAGAGTAGTTCACATCTCATCTAACCGAATAAGAAGCAGTCTTTTCATATCCTATAAGCTTCAGTGTCATTAAACTAAAGACCAGTCCTCAAACATTACTGGAGGCCTTCTTATTCAGTTTGTGCTGGGGACAAATGATGTATTTTTGTATGGAGTTTGGCACTATTCAGGCTTTGCCTGCATAATATAGCTAGACCTCTGTTTGTTTATCCTGAGCCCAGATAACTAACTACATTTTCAAATGTCTGGTTCATTCATATCCATTCAAAAAGAATTTAACCAAAAAATGTGTATGTATAAAGAACAGCTAAAGGGAAGGGATAGTTCATGAAAACATTTTAAGGTAGTATTTTCTCACAAATCAGTTAAATGTAGTGTACGAAATCTATGTAATTATGGATCTTGTATTTACCATGAATTTGTTGTTGTTTTTTGGGGTTTTTATGCCTTGAGTTAATGAGGCATTAACTTGGGAAGCAATCCTCAGTTTGTGGATAGTTTTTTAAAAAAGCCACCTGAAATCAGTTTGAGTAGCAGAGCATGCACAGTTTCAGCATTACTCATTAGAGTTAGTTCAGTTAACTGTAAAAAATATTTGAAGAGATGATGAATACATATTTTCTTGCAAACTCAATGAGTATTACATAAGAGCAAACAGCAAAGAGAATACAAGACTTACTTTTCTCCCAGAAAATGATTTTCGGTCCTTGTTCCCACCAGTAAAGATGCTGACAAATGAACTTATATTTTGCAAATATTCACCAGGTAATTTGACATATCCTGGCACACCCTCAAAAGTGTTATCATAGAGTAAGAAATAGAGTGTGTACTTTCAAGATATTTTGAGGTCACCTGTTTATATTTCCCAGCTGCAGGGGAGAAAGTATCTCTCAACCAGCCAAAATAGCCAAGATTTTGTTGATCATCCAAGAGACCAACAATGAAGGTCTCCAGCTTGTGTGGTTCATGAATGCAAGAAAATATCTGATTGAGAGCAGACCTCTTGCTGCTGTTATTAAGCTATGTAAGAGCAGATATACATTAGAAACTGTCTGAACTCCCACAATGGGCACAGGAGGGAAGGAGATAGTAGGTGTTTACATGTGTTGTGAAGCATATTGTGTTGTTGCTGGGGAAGGAAGTAATGAAAACTGGAAGACGTGGAAACTGTCAAATTTGGGTTGTACTGCCTTATTTTTTTTTTTTCCTTAGCTGGTCCTTTTTTAGTCAAATATTTTTGTTTTGGCAAATCCTTCAGCTCTCAAGACAGCTGAGCTGTATGACAAGGATTGATGACAGACAGAGATCTACTTATGCTAAGGAAGCATAAATGAGCCTAAAATCAGAAAGATCACACAGCTCTCCAAGAAGCTGACCATCTTCCCTGAAGGAAAGTTTTCCCCCTGAATCTCAGAGTTGTCAGTTTAAAGCATAGAAGCTTAATGTTTTATTAGAGTTATGGTCTTAATGAGGACACAAGAATATGAGTGAGATGATGCAGGTTTCCTTGCCTTATGCTCTCAGCCTGGTTTCGTACAAAAGCTTGGTTCTGTTGTGTTTTCTTCCTTTAAAGCAGAATAACTTTTCTCCCACTATGGTGTGGTAAATCTGCCCCATTTACAAACATGTAACTTTTGATCAGTGGCATTACTGCAGCTCAAAATTAAAATAGGTTTGAGCAATTTCTGAAATCAAATGGGTATTTTAAGTCTTGAACTGAAATGGGACAAAATATGAAAATATCACAACTATGCATCAAAACCTGTGATGTTGCATCCCTGACTGAAGTGTTCAATTGCCCTGGCTGCTGGGGGACTGCATCATCTTTCAAGCTTCAATGTACTTAGCATACAGCAAATTTAATTTTCTTACCTTATCATTAACACAGTCAGCAAGTCCCCTGCCATTAAACATTTTCACCAAGTGAAAGCACTGGCACACAGTGATCAAATTACTTCTCAGTCTTCACTTTGATAGGCTGAATAGATTAAACTTCTTAATCTGCAAAACAGCAGTTCTGCAGTCCTCTTTTGCTCTCTTTCGTATTTCCCCAGTTTTCCCCAGTGTGGACACCAAACCAAAATAATCTAGTACTGTGTACTTAAGCCACACCACTTCTTTTGCTGGAAGTGTGAGACAAAGCAATCAGTAGATGGTATTGGTTTTCAGTTTTCACTTTTGAGTCACATTACTTGGAATAACTGTAGTGTTTAAAAACAAAGCTCTGTGAAAATGAAATTCACTGGATCAATGTGTTCCTTTAAAACAGGTCAGGTCAAAGATACTGCAAAGGAAAAATGTAACCAGTATGTTTAAATGCAAAATTCATTTTTAATAACAAAACTGGTAGCTATAGAAATTTCAAGTAAGTTTCCTAGTGGCCCCTGAGAGTGCCAGTTGTGCTGCATGGGGTTAATCATTGGTTCTGTATTCAAAGAATCAATAATAGGCAACATTATTTCATGGATTCTGATTCTTAAAACAGTTGTCTTACTTAACGGTTATTTTGAAAAGTTTTGCTGTTGATATTTCTTTCCTCAAAGGCAGATCAACAGAGGTTTTCAGTGCATGCTTCCAATAAATTAATGTATTATTATATGGGTTTTGCTTTTTAATTGTGTTTGCTGGACAGGCTAGTAAAGTAGTTTTGTTTTTTTCTAAACAATGTATAAGATTGACCTATTATCTATTTTTATGTCTTCTGATAGAATATTTCAGGTTATTTTTCTTGAAGTGTTGCATTGAAGGAAGAGGCTACTATTTATTCCCAATTAATACCCCCATATTCATGTCAAATATGGCATACATCTTTCAAGTCTCTCTCACTTGAATCAAATTACTTCCTCAGCACACTTCTGTGCTATTTCCACCTACTCACAAATTAAATTAATCTGTCCTTCCTCTTGGTACTAATTAAAATCCCCCTCTTTTTCAGAGGAACTGTCTTTTATGCTTATCATTATGTCTGGGTTTCTACCTTCTGAGTTTTCTATTACATCTGTTTTATAACTAGTGTCTCATTTGATAGTAAAATAGCTGTTAGTATAGGCAGCACTATTCTCTGGCTGATAGTTATCCTCATGGCTTCTCCTGCTACCTGTCACAGCCACAAGGCTCTCATTAGTTTGTGGTTTCCTCACTTCCCACCTCTCCTGCCACCTCCCAGCTATACAGGAGCTGTCAGTCACACAGCAAATGAATGCTGCAGGAAATCCACAGTGCATTCTCATATAATCCAACACTATAATTTCCTCATCTACATCTAGTACTGTTAAAAAAACCTACAAACACTATGTAGTGTTCTCAAGCCTGCTTTATTCTTGTGAGTAGCCTGAGAGGGCTTTTCACTGAAGGACCATTTACTGCTTGGTGCTGTGATTTAATCTGAGTGGCTTTGATAGGGAGAAGCTTTGTGGCTCTGAAACAGAATGAAAATCAAAAGTCCACCAAAAATATAAAAAAAAGGCTCTAGTGGGAAGTATTTAAGTAATGGGAGTCTTTTAAGGTTCTCTGATGAGCAAAAAATTAACCCACTCAATATTTGAAAGATTTCTTCAGTTACTGAGTCAATATGCCTCCAGAAAGGTTACTGAGGTTTTTTTTAATATGGGACATCAGCATGTCAAAGGCAGGTAACAGTAATCAACCTTGAATTTTGAGGTCTTCAGTTTATTGTAGATGGTCATGTGTAACCATTCTGTCCTTTTTTTAGCAGGGCTGCTTTAAAATATTGCAGCATATCATCCTTTCATAGCTATGCTTTATGGATGTGAGTTTGTTTTTCTCTGACACTGTTGAAAATCAGTTTAGTTGAAATAAAACAGGAGACAATGCATTTGTGAGCTGTGAGTGCATTTGAATTATTTGTCTTTATTAGTGCAATGCTCTGTAATTATATTTTGCCATTGTCAGCATTTGATTAACAATATTTCATGTTTCAGTTTCCCTGCCACCTCCTCCAAAACCCTCACACTTGATTTTCTGATGTGTAATAATATGTGTGTAGGCAGGGGCAGATGTAGAGGTCTTTTCCACTGTGGATGAATCAGTAGGATCTTTAACTTGTTAAAGATCACCTAAGTTCATTAAATAAAATTTTCATTCCATTAAAATAAGTAAGAGTTTCTCTCTAGGACTTCAACAGAGCATTCATACTCCAGAGATAGCTAAAAATGACATGTAAACCATGTTTTCTACCCTTTTCTTTCTTAATATTTGTTCTCTTGCTCTTGAAAAGTGCTGGTAATGAAAGCAGACTGGCATGTTCAGAAGGAGAGCCCCATGGAGATGCAGGAGAGGAGAGAACTGCACATGAAAACTAGTTCTTCATATTCAGCTTAGCTGTCCTTCCTCTTTCCCCCTCAAGTGAGAGTTTTAGGGATTAATAACCACAGTGAGTACCTGGGACACAAAGCACTGTGATGTTAGCCTGAAAAGCAGCAGTGTGTAGTGCATTGGAAGGTGAGGGAAGAGACTCTTTCCTTGGTCTCTGACCTATTCTCTCATGAAATGCCAGAGATTCTGGTTCTTGGCTCTTCTCACCGTACCTGCAGACACAGGGTAAAGGGGAAGACTGTATGATTTGTCCTGAAAAAGGACATGTTTGCAACATTTTCAGGTTGTAAAATGTTATGTTTCCTCATTTCCTTATAAATTAGCTATTAAAGACCTATCCCTAATCACATGGGAAGAAACAAGTCCTAACTTTATTGGTAGTGAATGGAATATTTTGTCTTAAAGAGCTTGTAGTGCCACCAGACATTTCTGTCACAATTATTCAAACAAGAATTATGTAAATAGCAGATTGGCTACCTCAGTAAGTAGCTAATTAGTTTGTATTTATTTTTAAAGGGTTGTTAAGTTGCTTTTTGTGTTTTCCCATGTTCTCAAGGCTTGAATGAAAATTTTAAGACTTTCCCTATAAAAAGATTGGGTTACTCTGTGCCAATGAGTAGAGATTTGAAAACAATCTTATTGCATTGCTGCTCTCCTCACAATTGAAGGATGCAATGACAATCACACATTTGCATAATGTGGCTACCATATAGAAGATTATATATGGAGGTTTTGAATAGCAGCTAATTTCCTTTTTGTCACTCCTGATATGCCTTATACAAGATCAAATCCGTTTCCTTGGTCAGCTTCTTTACAGATGTAGAGAATATTTCCACCTGAGGAGTAATCCTTGTGGAGAGACAGCTGGTTTCCCTCAGAGCTTTTCGTGAAACAAACCTGATACTCACCCTGTCTGAAGGGCTAGTGGTGCTCTGGGAAGCAGCATTCTTCAGATCCTGCCAAGGATGCATAAGGGTGAGGGTCTGATTTTGATTAGGGTGCCTGTCGGATCTCAAGATCTCAGTCCTGAGATGCTGAGCCTCCGAGACCAGCTTAGGGGTCTCGGGACTCCTGGAATGTTGCCAGAAGTGTCTGGTAGCTGGACTTTAACCCTACACAGGAGACGACAAGGATGAGGGCTTCACCGGGTGAATGGTGAAGGGATTAGTTAATTAGAGGGTGAGAAACAGGATTTAGGATTTATGTACAGGGGGGTTTAGAGGAGCAAGATGGAGGAATTGGGGTGTGTCCTGTCCTCCTCCTTCTTCCTCCTCTCCTCCATCTTCTTTGGCCACGGTGGCACCTTTCTATTGGTTGTTGCTGGGAGTACACCGAGTTATAAGAATAGATGGTATTGGGGAAAAATGATAAATATTGTATACGTAGCAAAGGGTATAAAGATAGGTGCCTGCCCCGGAGGGAGAGACATTGTGCCCATGGCTGACTGCTGTGCAGATCTCTGTTGGGCTGAAAGAACATCTTTTAGATAAACAATTAATAAACATAAAACCAGAAAGAAGAACTGAAGCCTCTTCTCGTCCTTCGATACGCGGGTGCCCCAAGGCCACCTCCGGGCCACCTCCGGGCCTTCCAGGCCCCTCAAACAGCCGAGATAAACCGGACAGGTGCCAAGCAGAAATAATGCACAAAAAAAGTGCCAAATGTTTCAGATAATTTGTGTAGTAGAATTGCTCGAGTATGTACAAGTGCCATACAGAAAAATGCTCATTGTCTGTTGTCACCTTGAGTGAGGCAAAATGGAGTTCCTGAGGTTGCTCAAAGGTGTGACTTCTCCCTACCCCCTCCCAACATGGCAAATCTACCAGGCATCATTGGCATAGCTGTGGCATTGCTGTAGCCCAGGCACTAGTGGTAGTCCTTGAAAACACAATTTTTACCTGGATGGTAACCCATGGCGTTAAGGAAGATTCTGGAGCTATTGCACAGAAATGAAAATATTTTTTATTTTCTGTTCACACAAGTATTATTGTTGGGGCTGTATTCACAATCGGCTGAGATCATCTAGAGCAATGTTATTATCATTGCTCTTTCAAATGAATATATTTTGTACTAGTGTTGGTCAGTCTTGTGACATTTATGGTGGAAAAATAATGGAGAACTGTGATACCACATGCTATAGCTTTTGTTTCCTTTGGGGGGCTTTTTACCCTTTTAAAAATAGTGCTGCTGCTCAGAGTATCTTGGATGAGCTTTTCTGAGGAGAAAATGTTCCTTATTTCTTTCCTGTCTCCTTCCCTTCAGAGGCACTCAAATAAAAGCCAGAGGCAGGATTGTGAAAAAAAATAGCTGCTACTGAAAAAAACAGTGTGATTAGTGTGCTGGATGCTTTCCTGTTAGCATGGAGTGAGAAACAAACTCGTTAGCAGGCTCAGGATGTCAGGCCAACCACTTGCTATCTATCCTGGGTATTCACAGGCAGAAGACATGGATTCATGCTGTCTTCCAAAAACAAGCAAACATCAGCTTCCGTTTAGAACTTCCAGGTTATCAATCTTCACTAAAACAAGAAAGTTTGTCACTAAAACTAAGTAGCTCCCATTATTCAACTGAGCTAGAAAAATTTGTAATAACTAATAGTGAAATACTGTCCGTGTCAAAATCAACAAAGTAAGCAAATTAGCTTCAGTGCTTGATTACTTATATCACCATGCTAATATGGCAGAATAATCAATCCTTGTTTACCGTTGTGTATAAATCTCACTAGGAAACCATATTACAGTCAGTCAATCCTCTAATCGGAATCTGGAAAAGTATCTTCTTCTGTCTTCAAAGGAACTGTTGTGATCTTGTCAGGATCAGATATCTTAAATTATGTTATAGTCTTGTAAAAAAAGTCCAACTTAAGATAACTATAGAAACATCTAAAAAATATGCTGATGTAAAAAAACTGGCTTAATGTTCAACTGCAAACTAGAAAAGCCATCAGACTGTGATACACTTGAGCTATACTGTGTACTAAAGACAATCTCCTTAGTGATTTTTGGCAAGCAAGGAAATTAATAATAGTATATTTTTGAACATCAAGACAGCTTTAGATCTTGGTAGAGAATATTTCTCTATTAAACACAGGAAGATGAAACCAATGAGCACTAAAAATGTACAGTTTTTTAGATTTGCATGCTCCATAAGTATTTCCCTCATATCAATCAAATTGTTTGCAATTGTGAAATATGTTGTAGATTCCTTCTGTCTTTTAAAAAATAATATCTAGATATTTAGTGCCTTCTTATGTCTTGTATTCAAGACAACAAAGAGTTTTATTTCTCCTTCTTAGATCCTACTTTTAACACAGGAATTTTAAATAGTGTCTTGCATTGCCTAAGTAGCTGTGAATTAAATCCAAGTTAGCTGAGCAGAGATGGTAAGCACTTGGCAAATATGTTGGGAACCAATTGGTCAGGTATTCAACATGCAGTGACAATTTGTATTGTACTAGGGATTTTTTTCAGTAGGTTTCATGACAGGTAAAGTTCTGTCCTTTCTCAAAAGCAAGTAGAGCTTGTTGTACTTGCATTTTATGCAGACAAGAGCTTACAGTGTTATTGTTGGTTTAGCAGAGGGTTACAGTCAGGACAATTTTAATGAGGCCTGGATTAAATTGAGACATTAGATTCAACATGTATTTATACCTTTCCTATGTGAGCAGAGCAGTGATTTGTAATTTTGAAAACCACATGTAAAATATGGAAGAGAAGAATTCTATTTTGAGAGCGTTTTGCACAGACTTGCTCACAAATGTACTCTTGGAGAAGTTCTGGGCTGCTGACTTGCAGCAGCAAGCAGAATGAAAAAAACACTTCTTCCTGTTTCCTCCAAAATACCATGTGTGAGAAATCAGAGTGGGGGGAAAATAGCTGCAACAAAATGTTACAATATTTTTGTCAGACATCTTGCGTTTGTACTGCGTGTATTCTCTAATTTTAAAACTATGCAAAACGCCTATGTGACAATATTATTTTCTGCTTTACATAAAGAACTTGGTAAAAACCATGTATTTTCTTTCTTGTATCTTACAGCTGGAGTCACAAAAATATGAGAAGTGACTGCTTAGATATGTCATAGGAATGGAACACACTTTCCTTTATTTCTAGTTTCCTAGAAAAACTGAAATGTATTTAACTTTAGATTTTAAAAGTAACCTCAAAAGTTTTCATGTGAAACCCAGTTACTTGGAATAATCCTGAGGAACTGTTACACTTTGATCAGCTGGATGGAAGTGTTATTTGGATTTTGATCTTTTGTCATATTGCATTACAGGAATATGCTGTCAGGTTCAGTTTTCCGGAAAGCTTTAATTTACTGATAATTTTTGAGGTTGTGCTTAGAGTGAAGGACTTTTGATAAGAAATATTTGATAATATCTTGTGGAAGGAGCATGTGGAGTGAACTCAGATACAATATGTGATGTGCAGCAGGAGGAGCAGACCATCAATAGCTGGAATCAGTGCTGGCACTCAGGTAGGTTTAACATGCACCTTTTTAACTTCCTCTGCACCTGTGTTATATTCTGCTGTGACTGATCAGCCTTGGAAAGTGATAGATAAATTAGGAAGTCAGTAGGTGTGGGAGGAGGAGGAGGAGAGTCCCTCAGCTGACAAAACCTGCATTAACTAATTCATCATAATTCATTGACTTCACAACCATGACATCAATTTATCTAGTTGAGCACCTAAGCCTTTCTTAAAAAGATTACAGTGACTTTCTCAAAGCTGTGATGATTTATTCCTATTTTAAATCTGCTCTCTGCAACAATGCATGCCTGATTTTATTGTAAAATGCACACAGAAATTTGTTTGAAAAGGAGAGCTGCTGACACAGAAATTTGTTTGGAAAGGAGAGCTGCTGCTGTACACTTGATATGTAGTGACTGCAGAGAAGGAAGGAATAGCATATAAGCACAACCAGAATCCCAGTGTGTAACCTCCTTTCTACCATAAATGAGTTTTGTCAACTACAGCTCTACCACTACAACTCTGTGCCAACTCAGGCCTCTTTAAAAAAAAGTCATATTTTACACCTTCCTCTTGATCAGTGCTAGTTGGGGATGATTAGAAAAATCATGATTATAATTGATTGCATTGATCCAGTGTGAATACAGCTGATGTCACTGTGAGGACTCAAATATTTTTGAACAACCTTAGTCATCTTGAGTTGACTGGGAGCTGGCAAACATTGTCCTAATTTTCAAGAAGGGCAAAAATTATGACCCTGGTAATGATAGACCTGTCAGTTTCACTTCATTGACTGGAAAAATGATGGAGAAATCAACCTCAAAGGTATTAAAAAAACATCTGAAGGACAGTACTGTCATTGATCCCAACCAACACAGCTACACATGAGGAAAGTCCTGCTTGTCAAACTTAATTTCCTTTTATGACAAGGTAACACACCTAGTTGATTAAGGGAAACGAGTTGATGCAATCCTTTTGGATATCAGTAAACTTTTGGTAATGTCTCTCAGAGTAACCTCATGGATCAAATGCCCAACACACAGCTGGATAAGCCCACCATGAGTAAGCAACTGGCTCACAGGTCAGGCATAAAGGGTAAATGTAGTTCCAAATCAGACTGGAGACCAGTCACCAGTGGGGTTCCACAACAACAAGTGACAGAACCCAAGGGAATGCTGTGTCAGGGGGATTTAGGTGGAATATTAGGAAAATGTTCTTCACCAAGAGGGTGGTTGGACCCTGGAACAGGCTCCCCAGGGATGTGGTCACAGCACCAAGCCTGACAGAGTTCAGGGAGCATTTGAATAATGCTCTCAGGCACAGGGTGTGCCCCTTGGGATTTCTTTTACAGGGCCAAGAGCTGGACTCAATGATACTGGTGGGTCCCTTCCAGTTCAGAGTGTTCTATGTTTTCAGTTCTCCCTAGATTCAGAGTTGTTACCAGCCTAAGCCAAACTCTAAAAATACTGCACACAGTAACTTGGTATAAAGCTAGGTATGAAGCTCTCATGGAACTACTGAAAGCAGACCTTTACCTTGGAAAATTCTGGTGTGCCCTTGGCTAAAATGTGGTCTTAAAGGAGGAACATTTAACATGGAGACAAGTGTAAGAGTTACAGTGCTTTCTACCTCTGTAATGCTCTATTATATTGTAATTTGGAGAAGTGAAAAAAAATCATGTGATCCAATTATCAATCCCTTTCAGCAAGTCTAGAGTTGCAGAATGTGGCTGGTGCTCCTTGATTGTTTAGACTGATAATATAGCTTTGTGTTCATGTTTTTCCCCCCTCTATATTAGATAAGGATGCTGAGCACATGATGTGTCTTACTTTCTGTCAAAATTGTTTTTTCTCTTCTATCATTTTTTCCCACAGTAATTTGTAATAATTTGTCTGGAAAAACAGCATGGCAGTGCTATATTATTTCATCTGTCTTCAACTCTTTGTTTAAGAACAATCTATATTCATTATTTTTTTCAGTATGTTTGTAAATTCTACTTGTACTCCAGGTCTGAACATCCCCTAAACCTTCCTTTCCACCTTAGAAGTTAACTGGAATACCTCTCATTTGGTGATAGAAGAACCAGTATGAATTATGATGACACAAAGATTGAATGTTACTTAGCAAATGTCAGTTTAGTTGTCAGAATAAACTTTAGCTTGACATAGTCTGTATAACCATGTCACATTTGTCTTCTTTGGGAGGGAATGTTTGCATTGAGTTAGAAATACATAGTTGGGCACAAGATACACAAAAAATCAGTGAACACACTGAAAGGTTTTCCTGCGGCTTTAGCATTCAACTGAAATATTCCATCAAAAGAGAGAACTACTTGGTTGAATTTGTATTAGCTCTTTGAGTGCTCAGAGGTAGAAATTACTCCCTAATTCTGATGAACAATCAGGCAGAGCTGTTTTAACTCAGTCCCTCAAGTGTGCATATAGACTAACAGAGGTGTGTGCTCTTCAGATTTCACCCTTTCTTGTGCTAAGAGAAGGAAAAATTCTGGAAAAAAGGTTTAAAGAATTGAAAGTTGAGATATGAACTAAAGTCATCACTTTCTTCAAGATCCTAAATATGCTACTCTGCATTTTATGGCACTTTACTGCAACCCTTGATGGATTTATAAAAACACATGCATCATCTGTGGAGCCATGCAAGATCTTTTAATGAAAACAGCCTCAGCAAAAAATATTTATGTTGGATACAGCTTTAGTGGGGAGAAAGGGGGATCAATTTTATCAGGGAGGGAATTCAAAGATCATTGAAGATGAGATGCTGTGGGAGTAGACCTCCTCCATACTGGGGTGGCTAAGCATTTCTCAGGACCAGGGTTGAAGTCATCAGTTGTATGAAGTTTCAGTGATAATTTCCTCTATTGAAAACTAGATGACAATTATAACTTTTGAAAAAGCCTAGACATTTTTTTTTCTGTAATAGCTGTATTCTCTTTCACAGTGAAACATAATCAACATACATTTACATATTCCTTGTAATCAGGACAAGTGGAGGTGCATGATAAAAGAGGGGTATTATGGTCAGGGCACACAGCATCATTTTGGTATAATGCAACTAATTACAAAAAACAACTGCAAAAATTGACAAAACTTGACAAAAAGCTTAAGTGATTCATGCTTTTTTATTAATTTTTACTTGAATCTGTACTTTTTTCTAGCCCAGTCCTTCTAGAGTCTTTGGAAAAATAGCATATTCTTTCTGGAAAAACAGCTCACACAATGCATTGTCAGATCTGCCACCTCTAGCAGTGAAAATAATGCTTACTGATTTTCATTATGTTCAGCTATAGGGAGCAGTTCAGATGAGACTTAGCTGAATGCCTCTTCATGTCATGAATTATCATCTAAGCACTTAATAAATTTCAAATAATGATTAATATTTTCAAATCCTTTTGAAGAAAATGTGCTAGGACAGATGCTGTCCAGGATGTAATTAGAATACAACAGGATTGCAAAAATGTAACTGACTTAATTTATCTTCTATGAACTACTCTACTACTGAGAATTATGAAAGGAAAAGAGCACATTTGGTTTTCTAAAAGAGACTTCAAAAATGCCACATAAATAATCCAGGTGTCTAATTCCTGACAGTTCTCAAATTGATGAACAGAACAGTCAATTTCATAGGCTTGAGATAAACTCAAGGTTTCTAGTGATGAGAACTCTTGCATCCCTTGGTGCTTGTCCATTCAAAGGTGTTTTCTTTAACTACAAAAATGTACTGGGCCAGAGGAAGCTATGATTTTTTTTTTCCTCTGACAGCTATATTTTCTGTGCATTAAAAGTACAGAGGAGGAAATAGATAAATAGTAATAATAGATTATAGAAGAATAATGATAGATATAGTATAGAATAATAATAGCTATAGTACCTGAGGAGCAAATAAATAAACATTTTTAATGTGTTCTTTTTTTATATATCTATGTCTAAGTAAGTATACAAGAATCTATGCATATAGGCATAATATATAAAATGTATGAGTTTTATAAATATGTACATTTTTATATAAAATATATAGACAGTTATATCTCAGAAAATAAAACCAGCCAGCACAGTTTACAAAACCTGATTAGATTTGAGCAGGCTGTCCTAAAGTCCATAGCATACATCCTGATGCAGGGGTAGATTTCTTCAGTGGAGTAATAAATTAACTGCCACCATTATTTTAATTTTTTTTTTTTTTTCTAAGTACACAACTCTGCCTTTTCTTTTGCTGCCACAGAAGCAAAGCTCCATCTCCTCAGGGTCTGTGAGCAAGAGTCAGCCCCAGCACCTGCTCCTTCCTGTCTGGATGATGTGGCCTGGGCTTGTCTCATGGGTAGGAGCCTGCCAGGGCCCTCCACACTCATTTTGTGGATACACGTCAGCAGTGTGAATCTGCTCTCCCAGTCCCCACACAGGAACAGCTCATCTTGTTACCATTTCTAGCACATCTTCATCTGTTGCTTGGTTTACTGCAGCTATAAAACAGCAATTTCCTCCTATTTCTATGGGAGGCAAAAAAAAGGAGGCATCATTATAGCTTTAAAAGTCCCCAGAAGTTATTCACATCAGCTCTATGCTGTGTTTTTCCATTGCCCATGTGTCTGTTTGTCAAAACAGAATGCTTTCCCATATAGGAAGAGTTTGTTTTCCAGTAACTTCCAGCACTGTTTTCTATCTATGAGCAAAGAGTTTAATAGCTCTAATGAATTCTCTCATGATCAGTGAAATTATGTAATCATATAGATTCATATGGAATCATATATCATATAGACTGTGTCCCAAAGCTCATCAAGTTGAGGCGCCAACTGAGAAAGCAGAAGCTAAGACTGAAGTTTTTCTCATGGTTAAAATATATACATGAGTGTGCCCTAAGGATGCTCTGCTGCCTAACGAGGTGCACCCTCACACCTCAATAATTTCCTTGATTGCAACACTAAAATAACCCCTTTTCAATCTGCCTGATGAGAGAATTCAATTTGGTTGAGCTATCCTCCTTGCTGAAATATTCTTGCATTTTGGCAGCAGGTTCAAAAGTCGGTAACAAAGAGACAGGTGATGGTATGAAAAATGAAACAAAACCCAAGTCTCATCGAGTCTTTTTGTTTTAATAAGTGCTTTTCTCATCCAGGAGTTAGCAGCTTTCACTTGTGCTTGCTGTGTTTCATGTCCCAGGGTGGGTAATGCAGTGTGGAAGTAGTGAGAGTAATTGAGAATAGTTACCACCAGTGGCAATGTGTGTAACAAAGCCCTTTATTATATAAGCATGGAAGAAGCTTCCTTCAAAGAGGGCTTTAAAAACTGAAACTGGTACAAAGATCAGAACTGGCCAAAATTGCTCCACCCAATTATATCATGTGATTGGAAAACACAGCCCCAGTGAGTTAAAAATATTTCATTGTGAGGGGTGGAGTGATACTGAAAGAAATCTGAGTTTCCTAGCACAGGAAAAAAATTTGGTTTCTTTGTATTTGTTGGAATGACTTGATTTCAATAGGGCATTTCAATTGTTTTTGCACAAAATTGTCAATTAAACAATTTTTCTTCATCACAGTTCAGTGGTACTGAACCAGCATTTTCCAGTGAAAAAGTAATTTATTAGAAAATGTCCTGTTTTGATCTTTATAATACTTTCCATCAGGATAAGGTGAGGTTTGTTTTGAGAAGAGTAGTCCATGATTCTTTCCATAAACACTTCTTGTCTTAAGTAGGCAATGCTGATGTGAAGGAATAAGTTGTTAATAGTCTTAAACACATTAAGGGTAGGGATTTAAAAAATGCTTTCATATTCTCTCCCTCTCCAATTCCTGTTGCTTCAGTGGGAAAAAGTATGCTTTTTATTCACACTCAGAGGTCTGTCTAACATAATTGTTATGAAATAATAACTGTCTGCTTTGGTTTTGATTTGGGTTTGGGTTGGGTTTTTAAAATTTTTTTCTTTGTTGCTATGTTTGTCCTTTTCTTACCCACTTATTAGTTAATCTCCCTTATGAGAAGTATGTGCACTCAGAACTGTGGGTTGAGGGATTGTTTTGATTCCTACCTACCACCAGACAATTTATTTTAAAATAAAATCAAATGTTAAATGAAGAGTAAAAGTAGGCAGCATTTTAAATAGTTCATAACACTAATTGCAATCTGTGGTTCTGTTAATGTTTTGTTAGGGAAGAAAATAAATCCAGAAAACACTGACCAACAGGGAACAGCAGGTATTTATTAGAAGTGTTAAACTGAACATTAATAATACTGTTGTGTGCTCAGAAACCATGGCAACAGTAGGGAGCAGCAATAAAGATAATTTTTCTAATATCAAAATGCATTATTTAAAAACTGTACTCACCTCTACTCTTGATCCTAATGGCAGATAACTCCCCTAAAATAATGCTTATTCCATATGGTTGTGAAAAAGGAAAATATCACTGAATAACTGATAAAAAAAAAAAGAAGTGTGAAGCCTAGGTGAGACATTTAATTTCTTTTCTCAAAACTTTCTAAGCTGAAGATAAAAATATTTGGACATTTTTGGTCATAATGAAGGTACAAAAGTCTCAGCCAGCTGATTGCTGTAGTCATTAAAATCTACTAGCAGTAAATATCAGGAATTGTTTGCCTGAGAAAAGCATCCTTCTCTGGAAATTATTTTTAGGACCAAGTTGTATAAATATCTATCAGGAATAAAGTACAATTTATTCTGGATTAGGATGAAGGAATAAACTAGCTGGTCAGATGAGCCCATCAGCAGTTCTTAGGTTGTTGAACCATGAAGGAAGAGCTCCTAAGGATGTGCCTGTGCTGTGAGTGTTAGCACTTGGTGTGGAGGACAGTCCTTGATCTCACAGGATGCAGGCTGAACACAGATAAATAGCCAATGAAGAATCAAACTACAATTGCTGTGCATTATTTGTGTTTCTGGCTTGAATACCTCTTTAGTTACTGGGCTGTGCATAGATGGTAACCTCACAGGGAATATTTAACATTTTAAGAGAGGTTTTCCTTCTCAGATCATCTAACAGATCTGGGAAAGGTGGGTCTCCATTCCCAGCTTGGCCAGGTGCACACCTTGATGTAAATCACAGAAAAACACAAGGGACAGTGAAACACCAGGCTTCTTCTTTTCCTCTGTGCAATGACTGCCAATTCCTGGACGTGGATACTCTGTGGATAGGGAGGGAAAAGTGGTGTAACCTGTTTATACTGTGGGCAGAGGGTGCTTCCTGAAGGATGGGAGGACTTGGTGGCTGGTTGAGTAAATGTGATCAGTTAAATCTGCCTGAACTTCCCACATCGAAGCTGATGAATATGTGAATGTGCTACTGCCTTGAAAAATTAATTCCAATGGAGACCAATGGAATTTGATCAAAGGTCTGAAAATTAATTTCATTTCCCACTGGGTGGCAACCAGCAAACAATCAGTGTCTAGGTGCTGATATTGGCTGGAAAGGGACCCTCTCTGCCAAGGACAGTAGTGATTTCCTTGCTTCCCAAATCTGAGTACAGCGTGTGAAAGTTGCATGCCAATAGCCACAATCTGCATGCAATTCACAGGCACAACATTTCTTCAGTGTGTCTGTCTCAGGCAGCCACCAAGGGAACAGAGTTATACCAAATTTAGGTCTGTGTAGTAGATCATGAAGGGAGAAATAAGCATCTTCTCATTTTATAGACAGCTGGTATATGGGAAGAGAAACAAGAAAATGGGAAAGTGTTTGCTTAAAAGAAAAAGTGTATCTTGGTGGCCATGTAAGCTGCTATATAGAGATAGAGGGTTGGCTATGGAGACACTCTTTTCCTTTTCCTTTGTGGCATAGGCCAGGAGGATAGTTACTAGGCAAAGCCATGAACAGTATTTATTGAACACATAATCTAGACCTCTGCTGCTGTCAGTGGAGCTCAGCAGTAAAAACATCAGCACCTGTGCGGTGAAAATCACCTTAAAACCAAATGTGATCACAGGGTTTGACTCCAGTGACATGAGTATTTAACCACTTTATTTTTTCTTACACTCATTGTTATAAAATAACTGATTACACATGGCAGACACCTTAACTGAAAAATTATTGATTTAGAAATTTAAGTATCTGTTTTGTTCATCTAGTAATACCATGAATTGCAGAAATGGAAGCATGCAGGAATTGTAAAAATCAAACCAGCCTCTGCAGAATGCAGTCACTCAGTTTCTACTATATAGTGTTTTCTCTCCTGCAGCATTTCTACCTCAGCTTTTGCTAAATTTTCTCGCTTGGGCTTTTATTATGGTCATGAGTCTCAGAAGTAGTTATCAATACTATAAACAAGCTAAATGGATACTGTACATAAACTAAAAGTCAGCTTGCATTTTGTTTGATTGTGATTACCAGTTGAGTGAATAATTCCAAACCTTTTCTTGAACATTAATTGTTGTTATTAAAGAAATCTGCAGATATTAAGGATATAAAAGCAGAATTGTAGCACCTGTATTTTGGCCCTTTTTTTTGTTAGTTTTACACTTACACATCCTCCCCACCCGTATGAAAAAAAAGAACACATCTTCCTGGATGTGGATAGGTCAGCCTTCACCTGATGTAAAGCAGCACAGTTCTAATGATTTTGTGGCAGTTTGAGAAGTCAGCTTGGTGAAACACCACCGGAAATCTAGTGAGCTGCTAAACCTCTCTACACATTTTGCCACCTCTTTTTTCCAAAAATAATGTATGATCTAGTCAGTGCTAGAGCTAGTTGAGCATGCTAGAGGAACTTTTTCTGTAATAAAGATTTTGCATACTCCCTTTTCCCAGCTGCAGTTTGAATGCCACTGTTACTGGGTGAGAGAAAAGAGTGCAACCTTGTCAATAAATTGAGGGCCATACTGTGGTTCCAGAATGAAAAAAATAAAAATGAAAAAGAAAAAAAAAATGAAATGCATGTGCAACAGACGTGTGGCAAAGTGCTAAAGCTGATTATTAAGACATTCATCTAAGAAGGAGATATTAGTTATTACCAGGTGACTTCCAGGATATCATGCTAGATAGTGCTTTTCCGGAGGGTGGAATAGTTATGAACTTTCTTTGTCTGGATACAATTGATTATTCAGTAGGAGACAGTTGTCTCACAGCTTAAAGGTAAAAATGTTTTGTCCTATTTTGCTTTTAAAATCTGCAAACTAACACCATGAGAGGGTTAGAGAGGCCTTCAGTAGAATCTAGATTGCCTCCATCAATGGGGCATTTGTGCACAAGGGAAGAGATGAGGATGAGAGGCTGTAGGTGAGAAACCAAAAGGAAGGACAGGAGAGGAATTTATTCCCCTGCTTAAATGAATATGGTTTCGCAGATCTCCTAAGAAAAATCTAGGAATATAGCTTTTGCCTCAAAAATTTCCAGTTCCCAGGTTTTACCTATGTGGAGTTTAACTTGGATTTGAAAAGACATATTGGGGGAGAGGTCATTTGTTATTCTAATAGATCTGCCTTTTGACCAATCCTTTCTCCTTAGCTTGAGTTGTTATAAGGAAAACTATCACTGGGTAAAGACTAATAGTCCCAGGTGTCTAGGCACAAATGTGAGCGTGTTGCAGAGCACAGTATCAATCACCATGCAACTGCATGCTACTTCTTGCTTTTTCACAGTCCTGATAAATTATTTCTGTGTTTTCCACCAGGCAAAGTGGTTAAGGAAACTTTCCTTTCTGTCCAATCACACTGGCAGTCACATTCCTACCACCTGAGACCCACCTGAGACTTTCAGGGCTGTCACTGAAGCCCCTTTGCAGTGGGTGTCTCTGGTGAGCTTACAGGTCCCCCCCTGACTCCCTAGACCCACTCACACACGGTCAGACAAGGTTTCCTTACTGATTTCACCACAGGTTTCCCATAGCAGAGTCTCTGGTTCTTTTAAGTAATTTTATCTTGGTGAAAAAACGAAATTAAAGTTCAAGCTGATGCCTCTGAGGAGGGATTGCAAAGAAGGGAAACCCGTGGCTTTTAAACTCTCACAGTCTATTCATGCCAAAGTGTGGGATCTTCCTCCAGAGTCATTGGCTCCTCTTCTATCAGGTCACCCATAGGTTCCCTTTCTTGTGCAAAGGCTCTGCAACTGTTCATGCTTTCTTGCCTTGGGTTCCTGGCACCCAAAATTCAATCTGCAAGGCACTGTAGCTGTACACTGAGCTTCCTTCATCAACCGTATTTCTCAACAAAAACAATTTTTCAAGGGTGTGTCAAACCCAAACAGCTCTTCTGGCTTTTAACTAAGCATCTGCCTCAGGTTCCTCAGCAATGGACCCATTTCTTTGTCAGCTGCACACGACTGTTCCTTGTTACACCACCCACCAGGGAGTCATATCCACCCAACTTTTTCCTGGCATCCAGCTGGGTGAGGCAGGCACACAGGGACGAGAACAATGGAAAGAATGGTCCCAGCACTCATTCAAAGGAAAAGATTAGGAGAACAACGATCTATTGTCTATACTCACGCCAAGAAAAAAAAGGCTTTTCTTAAGTAGGTGTGGTTAGTTTATTTTTCATAGGAATCAGAGAAATAGGGAAGGCTGCTGTTTGTTTATATTTTTTTACTGCCAAAGGATTGAATAATATACTGGAGGATGGATCTTCTAATTGATGTTTCTTATGCAAAATTGTATTTCCCCAGGAGCTTTCAGAGGTAGACAATGTTATAAAAGCTTTCTTTATGTATTGTGTGCAATTAAAGTTGCAGTTTCAGTTGTTAATCTTACATCTGTAGCTAAATAGACATGAGTGCCTCTTTGCTTTGTGTGCTTTTGGACATGCTACAATGTCTTTTCCACTAATACATTATTTTCTCTGCTTTCAAATTACATAAGAAGTCTTAGATTCTTACTGAAGTTATGTCAACAGGTTTAGCTCTCATTCACTGCAGCTAAAATTACCTCCTGTGGCAGTGCATCCCTTTTCCTATTTTAATTTCTTTTGCACAAGATATGTCAGTCAAGTGAAGTTCATATTCGTACCAGCTAAGCAGATTGATGTAGTTCACTAGCTTAATTACACTGTTATTAACCTTTCAGGGATGTTTTGAGGAGTTCATTTTGAAATACTTAGTTATCTGACAAAAATATTGAGATATTATCCATACAAGTGTTTCCCCAGGCTACTATCAGGGATTTCAAACACTGGGAGTTGTACTGGAAATCTGTGACCCGCTGAAATATCTGCTAGCAATGGCATGCTGCTCTAAGATGTATTGTCCTTCAGACAAAAACCAATCTGCCCAGATAGGTAGAAAGTTCATATTCATGAGAAAATTGTCTTAGCTGTGATTGGTATGACAAAGTGGTTTGTAAATGCAGTTCAAGGTAGATCCAACAGTGACAAAGAGTGCATTTGAATAGAGGGTTTGTCAGTGTAATCTTGTGTGCTCTGGATGAGGTGATGCCATTAGCCACAAAACCATAATGTTGCAAGTTTGGAAATGAGATACTTTTTCAAATAATTGTAAGCCATGTGACAAAATAAGATACCTGAAGTTGCAGAGAAAGACTTTAAAATTGCATCAGCCTTTCTGATGATCTGGAGATAATCAGAGACATGCAGACCATTTACCTACTTCATGGTAGGCAACCTGCATTCTAAACAAAGTTTCTGCCCAGACCTCCTGTGTGTTATGGATTTCCTGCAGGAATTCCTTGAATTTTGGAAAGAGAAATGTTGAGCAAGAGAATTTGAGTGTCCCAAAGAAGCTGTTCATCACTTGTGGCCAAAAGAGTAGGGGATGCAAAAGGAGCTATAAGACAGCACTGCATCTATCCACGTCAGCAGAGCTGCAACAGTGTTTGTTGACAGGAAAAAAAAAAAATGGGTCCTGTAGGATGCCTTTGCTGTGCTTCTGACCTTTTTCTGGAGTGAAGCAGTGCAAACCTCTGTGCTGGGGAGGCAATTCCTCCCCCCTGAGCTCTCTCCCAGCATGGACTCCTACAGGAAAGGGCCCCTCCAGACTGGACAACAGCTTGACTGGTAGAGAAGGAGGTCTCTGCTGCCTTTGTAACTGGCCAGTGTTAAACTGCCTATATTTAGAGTTCAGTGTGCAAACTTACAAGAATTTGTCTCTATTTCTTCTTCTATTAGTTCTGCTTGGTCCTCAGTTGATATAAATCTCTACTGTTCCTCTGAGGACAGCACACCAGCGCTGTTTTTCCCAGCTGGAGATTTGTTGCTCCATGTGGAAACCAAAGATGCTGAAGAAATAGAATATTCATTGCAAGAACCCAGAAAATGCTTCTAATTTGCTGTGTGTGATCCTTGCTGTTAACTGCCTTTGGTTCCATGGTGGCTGGCACAATCACATCAGGAAAGGGGTGTGGAGGGGATTAAGGAAGATCAATATGGTTTGGATGACTGTGAGGCATGCCACCACATGGGTGTTTTCATGAAGGTTTATGTGCAAATGAGATAGATTGAAAGGGATTTTCTAGCAGGAAAAGCAAAATGATTGTTCAAACCTCTTCTAATAGCAAGGTTTATCTCTGTAGGAGAGGATTCTCCTGTCTGTGATGTCAGGGCTGTTTTGCCAGAGAAAAACATCAAAAGATACTGATCCTCTAGACCAGCCATCACAGTGAGAACTGGAGCAACACCAAAACACCTACTGCTGAAGGAATTAGAGTTTTTCCCTGCAGCCCTAGCGAAGATTTTAAAAAGAATGCTAATTACAGCTGTCACCACACTGGCACTGCCACTTCAGAGAGCCTTCTGGAGTACCAGCCAGCCACACTCTTTGGGCAAAGGGTTTCCTATGTTGTTGCATAGCACCCTGTCAGTGCTTCCAGAGGAGTTCCTGATGGTGCCAGGGAGTTAAGCTCACATGCTGGTACTGCTGTCTGTGGCAGGATTGTCACCTGGGGAGTCAGAGGCACAGAAATGGAGGCAGCAGCAAGCACTAAAGAAAGCCTAGGGGAGCAGTTCTCCTGGGCTCTGAGCTCTCAAGAAGGGCTGTTCCATCCAGTGCTCTGGCAGAGGCCCAGATATCAGAAGATGAGGGAAAAGCCAAATATATATAACAAGGATGGTGTTCAAGAATCCAGAGGAAATATTTCTTTGCTGCTCATCAGTTTGTAGAATTAATACAATTAATACAACTGTTTCCCAAGCCCAGGTATGAATTTCACTTCACATTACTCCATAATGGCTGACTTTGGTCAGTGATGGGTCAGTGCTGTAGGGTGCAGAGTCTGCTGAGATGACAGGGTGAGTGCAGCAGGGAAGGACTGGAATGTGGTAATATTATCTACATCAGTCTTGACCGATAATTCTCAAATTCTCAGCCCAGCAACAGAATATCAGGAATCATAAAATCCTTTTGTTATGATGCATCCTTATCCTATTGGTAGATATTTTTTTCTCAATATTAATGCTAAATATGCTTCTTTTTTTTTTTTTTTGAAGTTCTTTACTTCTTTTTCCATCTTTTATGAATGTGGGAAAATATTTTTCCCTTTTCTGAGTAGAGCTGCATTTCAAATATTAAGGACTATTATCATATCTCTCCTTCATTTTCTCTTCTCTAAACTAAATAACCTGAATTCTTCTGCTGCTTCTTATAGGATATTTTTTCCACGTGTCTAAAAATTCTCTTCAGTGTCTTTCAGCTTCCCTTTAATTGAACTGTATCCTTCCTAAATTATATTAGCTGTATGCCAGCTGAGGCCCTACTGATAAAGGACTGCTTCATTTCACAGACAATACTCCTGCTACATTCCCATATGGAGTTTTTAAACAAATTTTAGTCTTACATTTAGCTAGTGATTGACAATGATATCTTAGTTCCCTACTGCAATATCAATGACAGTCCCTCTATGGTCCTTAAGCAGATGATTATCCCTACCTATGTGCAGAGTTTTTTATTTCCCTTACTGAATTACAGTCTTCTTAGCCCAGACCAATTCTTTCATTTTCAAGATAGCTTTGAATTTTCTTCCTCTTATTCACTACGTTTGCCACCCCTCTAACTTGCTGAATTTGCAGATTATATGAGCACTTTTTGCTTATCCTTTCCAAACCATTGAGTTAAATCCAGCAAGCCTCAGGCCCAAAGTAGAGCAGAATCTTCTTGATGTAAGCCACTAATCAGAAAGTTGGTCACTGATAATTAGTCTCCATAAATGCAGTTTATTACCTATTTATGCACATGTATGGTAAACCTATCTATTATATTTTATCTAATAACTTCATAGATGTATAGAGCTAACAGTGATATTTCATTGTGTTCCCACATGATGAAATTGAGCATTTGCAGTCTCCTCTAGCAGTACAGACTTGTCATTTTTATGAATATCTGATTGCCCTTCTCTGCCACTGCTCCGGTGTAAATTCCCTTTTGTTTTTTTCTTGAATATTAATGTCCCAGAATACACTTGGTATGCCAAATATCTCAGGATGTTGAATAATTTTTTTCTTTTTCAACTGAAAATACCTTTACAGTTACATAAAGAAGCAAATCTATCATTTTCCATAGTAAATCTAATTGCTGGCTCATAGTCATCCTGTGATTGATAACAGATTGTTCCCTTTCTTTAGTTTTTGTTTTAGGAATCATTTGTTTACTAAGCTGTAATTCTCCTTTCCTGGTCTTGGAAAGAGAGGTTAAATAATTAAATTACATGGTTCAGTTTTGACAGTAGCATCCAATAAAATGAATTGTATTGGTTTGCTGTGAGAGCAATGATCTGAATGTTCTTAGTCTATACTTTTACCACGTGCTGTTTCTTCAAACTGGGGACACTGAAAAATGAAACCACACAGCTAAATTATATAATATTTCACAAAAAATAAAAAACAACAACAAAAAACCCTATAAGAGATGATGGGAACAACTTTAAATGTTCAGGTGAAATCTTTAAACTCTTTGTTGGAGTAACAAATATGTGAGAGAACTTTTCTATCCTGTAGCTAAAATTAAATATTCCTTAGTTCAATAATGACTAGAAAAATGTAGCACTCTGTCAGCCTATGCACTATGTTTGATGGTGTGGCCTTGGTTAGCTGTGATTTAAACTTATCTTTCCTTAAGTCATCTAAGCAAGTTAAATTGGTAAATATTGTTAAAGATGTTAAAATATGCTGCACTTATTTAAAAAGGCCTTGTATTTTGAAAATCATATTTTTTTCTTATCAAATAACTTCTTTGGTATTGTTTTGGTGCTTTCTAATGGGATGATCTTTCCTTTTGACTTTCATCTGTTCATGTTATATATCTTTTTCTTCTCTATCCCAAAATGTTTTTTCTATCTTCCATTTCTCTATGTACTGTCATGTATATGAGACACAAATTTTGGGGGGGGTGGGTTTGGTTGTATTTTGTTTTTTTAAAAAACTCAATTTGCAACATAGGTGAAAAATGTGATTAAAGATATACAGGTCTTTTCTCATAGAGCTCAGACAAACTAGGAGGGGCAGCCTGCCCAAAGGGGTAGTTTGGCCAGAATGTCAGGGAGTTGACTTGATTTGTAGGAGTGAAGAGCCCTTTAGAGTGATTTCTTTTTTATTTTTTTTTTAATTGTAGCAAGTGAGAAACCTCACTGGCAGGAGAGTCAGCACCTCCATGGACCAGCTAAATCTATCGCTCCCTTCTTGCACAGTGACCTGGGCAGGTTGCCATATTATTCCCTAACCTGTATAGTGCCTGGACCCTCATCAAACCAGCTCATTTCACCTCTATCTCCTAAGGACATATTTGCAACCCTGTGTTTTGGTGACCAGGTAAACATACCAGGGCTACCTTTGGAGTAGAGTATAAAATAGCCCTTGTCCTCCTCAGACCAAGCACATTGGAGGAAGGTTCCAAAAGCCCAGAGGTAGAAAGGAGGAAGATGTCCTGAGGAATAAATATTTGGAGAAATCCTGGGGGTAGCATATGTAACTCCAGAACTGGATCCCATCTGAATAAGTCAACAATGAGGCAGATTCTATTAAACTCTTCTATGGGCTCCGAAACTCATCCCTGTCCTGCACTGTTTCTAGTTATAGCACTAGCTGGTGTTACACAGGCTGCTCACAGATGGTACTGGGCTTTCTCTTCTGCCAACTCCATTTCCAGTCCTCCTCCCTCATCAGGATGAAATACAATAAAGAATTGACAGTTCCCTCCCACAGTCCAGTCTAGACTGCAAAGTACTGTACTGCAGCTTAAATATGTCCAGCCTGAAAATCAGGACATGAAGACATGAAGACAAACTTTATGCAGTAAGGTATCATGGACACCAACTTCTATGTGTAGAGTTTTTATTGGATCAGGCCCTTTGTAAGTTTTTTTTTTTTTCAACAATTTTTTCCTCTTTCAGGCACATTATAAACAAGTTTTTCTTGTAAGCCTTTTCTTTCCTTAGGGTTGTATCTAATAATTCTTGGGTAATTTTTTTTCTTTATTTTCCAGATTCTTCAACATTTTTCTAGTGGCAATTCAAGTCTCAGTGCAACAGGTACATGGCAGGTTTTATTACTTTCCCTTAGAAGCTACCAGCAAACACTCAGCTTCACAGAGCCCTATTTCCACACTACTCAGTGAAGATGCAAAGTCTTGCTAACTTAGTCTTCTATGACGTGTCTTCTAGGGGAAAAAAAGCTTTTATTTTTATACTTCTGTTACTAAAGTAATGGAATTGAGAGCACTGGCAAACATTTTTTTCTCTTGAGACATGTTTGACCAGATTAGTGAGGCAGCCATCTGGAACAGCAGACATTTACATTTTGATTGCACTAGCTAATCAATATGATCTTTGTATTATTAATGTGTTATTTTCAGAAGAGGAAAAATCTGGTCAGATAAGGATCAGGAAATCTGTCTCTGCCATCAACTCTCATGTGATTTTGAGCCAGATCATTTAAACTCTGGGTGTTTAAGCTTGCTCATAAGTAAAACAGAAATAACAAAGATTTTGAGCCAGTAGATGGATTTGAAAACAGTTTTGGAAATAAAATTGTCTGGCTTACTTTCTGACATTCAAAGAGTTATAAACATAGTGACATAAGGAAGATATGAAGCCCACCTATTTATATTGAGGTGACACAAGTTAATTGGGAAAAAAGCATCTGTTAACTCAAATTATTGAACAATGCTAATTATATAATCCAGGACCCAGCCCTCCTTGCCTTTCAGAGATATGTGCATGGGAGAACTTGTTAATATGAAACGTAGGCTTTTCCTCCCCAAGTTTGTACTGTGTTCTTTCATTGTAGATGTGAGTCATTTGTCCGCATGTCCTGGTACAATTCTCAAAAACTGTCTTGAGAAGGGTTTCAAGGTGCTTCTAGAAAGATGGAAAGGAGTAGAAAAAAAATGGAGGATTTTAAGGCTTTGTGGGTGGAGTTTGGGGAGAATTGGACAGGGACTTTAAGTGGCAGATTCAGAGCAGCTTGGAGATTTTGGCATGAAGAACAGCTCTTCATATCCCACAGACTCTGAAATTATATTTATCCTCTGTCTTTCATTGACTTGACGCAGATGCTGTTCTAATTTTCTAGAAACTTTGTTTCAATATTTGCTGGATCTTCAACAAGAATTTTCCTAGAACTCAAAATTTCTAATGGTTTCCATCAAGGTTTTCACCTAGAAAATTTTTGGTATCTCTCTGCAGGAACTGCTTCAGTTTTACTTAAGTTGCACCTGCACAAATAAAGGAGCTGCCATTTCATTTGACCTGACTGTCCTGGCCAGCCTTTAGCATAGTGCTCAGGACCTTCCTCTGTCACAGGAAACTGCAAGCTCCAAGGAAGTCGCTGAGCAGTCAGAACTAGAAGAGCAGAACTAGATAGCATTATTTATAAAACTAACTGTGGCTTCCACAGCTACTAATTTGTTTAAAAGTTATGAATCTCTTTTGTCTGAATATCTACAGTTCGTTGCATATTTATATGTGGTTTACTTCTGCTGATAACAATGACTAATTTCACCAAGAAAGTGCAGCAAGAATGAAGAGACTTTCATGGGTTCAGAAATTATGTTAATGTATTTAGGTCTATATTTTAATTTGAGCTTGGAGTATAAAGAGGTAAATCCTGCACTTCCTGCTTAACTCTGAACATTATAAGAACGTGTTTTGTGTCCATAAAATAAGAAATGTTCTAATCATCCTGTGTCTTGGGAGTTATTGGCATGCTTTTTGTAACAGACGCTGAGGAACATATTTTCAGTCTCATAGGAGAGTACTCTAATTCCAATTTTTGCTAACCTTTACCCAAAAAAAAGTGACTTCTGAATTTGAATCAAATTGCCAAACAGTTGTCTGGAATTGAAGAGGAAGGATGACGAAAGGAACAAGCAAATCAGCATATGTTATTTTACTGAAACTTTGTCCAAAAAAGAGTCCTGAATTTTTTAGTCTGCGGGGATACAAAAGAATTATAGAAACCTTAATGGAGAACAGAGGTTTGCAAAAATGAAAATACTTCCAAAATGTACCAGAGCTTTAAAATAAGAGGGAACAAATCTTTTTATCTCTGTAAGGTAGTGCATTTCAAAATTGTCACTAGAAAGGCAGCTGTAATATGGAAAATGGCTACATTTTGCTATAACATTTCTAGTGAGGGACATGTTAAAGGATATAGGAAACTGAGAAAAAGAGGTACAAGATGCAGAAGTTTATTTTATGACTCACATACACCTCTGTTTGACGTTTGCCCAGTGTACCACAATTGCAGACAAACCTAAGGAGCAGAAAAGCTGGGCTTTGTGTGACTTCCCAGAAAGGCAGTAGTAGCACAGAGAGAGAGCTTGCTGTGTAGTAATTCCTCTTTATGTAAGCAGTCATCAATGAGTTCACGTAATCTTCCTCCACCCCCGCTGTTCTTCCCCTCAGCAGCGCTCCGCCAGCACCCACACGGTGACTCACCCGACAGCCCTTTCTACTGTATGCTTACAGAAAGGTTAGAAACATTAGGATGTTCCTTTCCTGTTCTCCCTCTCCCTACCCCCTCCCTAAAACTAGCTTCAAACCCCTTGCAAAGACAGATACTTTTGAAAGTTTGGCTTTGAAAGTTAGATGGTTGGCATTGCCAGAATTAAACATTGACTATTTCTGTCTTATTTTCAACAAATCGATCCTTTAATGATCATGACTATATATATAAAAGTAAGAGTGCCTTCTGGCCTTATAAATGGATATCTGTAGCCTCGTGATTTTGTTATGAAGCTGCTATTTCCTTGTCTTAATTTTTAATGGAGTGTGATGAAGAATTCAATACCGCACTAATGAAATCTGTATCCTCCCCTCTTCCTTGGTCTTTTGGAGATAGATTCATAACAGTTGAAAACTGTATCATTTGGTTGGTTTTTTTCTTCTTATGTTTTACATACAGACCTTGGGGTGGCAAATCCTTCGTCTTCCAACACCCCCCCGCCTCCTGCCCCAGTCTCTCAATGTTACAGAAAAAAGGATTCAAATAGCTCGTTCAGTCCCAGAGGGTGTGATATTTCCAGTGGCTTTAGATGGGAAAGAGTTAATATTGAACAAACTACCTGGTAATAAAGGAAGGTCATAAATGTGAGATAGTGATTTTTTCCCCTTTAGGCAATCAGCTTGAGTTCCACCTTGGGTCTTGCTCTAGGAGGACTTGAAGGTGGAATGAAATAGTTGCTTAATCCTGGCTGCCAGTTCATTTCTTATTTTTTAAGTCTATGCAACATCTTCTGTGAAAATGTTTCTGATGGATTTGCGTCAAATTGCTTGTTATGTTTTTGCGTTCTTATTTTTTAAGTATTAACCTTCTGTTTACTTATAAATGAAATATTCAATGGAATGACAGGGTGGACAGAGAGATAAAAAGAAGATTTGTGCAAATGTAAGACTTGTCATGCACAAATAAAACAAATTTTCTTACCAGTGACAGCTTTTCCCAAGACTCAAGTGCTCACAAAAGTTCTCTTGAGAAGGGGGAAACAACATGGAGATGCAAATGAAGAGAAAACATTTTCCAGAAATGGCTCTTGATGTCAAGTTCAGCCTGGGCTTATTGCTGCATAATGGTTCTGTGGGTTATTCACAGGAAACACCTATATATACACTTTGGTACACACTCATTTTCAATAAAGCCAAACCCAGCTCTTTTCTGTAGGAGCGTTTATGCTATGAAAGGATTTCAGTGTGTTGAGCAGAAATAAGGCTTGATTCCAGAAACAGCCCGACCCAGACAACTTCACATAACTCTTATGTTTGCACTGACATTGCAGATCAGAGTATATGTTCTGCATACATCTTTTTTTTCACTTGCTTTGATAAAATGTCCAAAAACTGTGTCCAGGTACATTTCAAGCACATCACCTTCTGCTTAAAGAAGTAAAAACTAAGCAGCTAAATTTTAAACATGTCTACAGCATGATCTCATGAATGTTCTCTGCTGCAGGGGCAGAGAACTTATCTCTGGCTGTAAGAGCTCTTCACAGCACAGACTGTCTGCTCAGTCCAGAAGGTCTCAGCAAGATCTTGTATACAAAGCCTTTATGGAACATCAGAGCCTAATGTGAGCACAATATTCACATCCAGTGGTGTTCAAGCTCAGAGACCTCTGCATTCTGCATCTCTTGTACCTTGGAGAGCTGACTCCTCTGTTCTGCTCATTCTCAGAATAGCTCTGCTTCCCTTTCTCTCTCTGGGGTTTCAGGGCAATAGGGAGAGCTCTCTCGTTCCTCATCACCATCACTTCATGTTGTTCTCTGCTGCTTTCTGTAGTCTGCTGTTTTCATAGTTAAGGTAGATGAAATATTGATCTTTAGCAAGTACCTGAGGGAAAATAAGGTCTTACTCTTTATGTGAACAACTTTCTTTGCAAGTCCCATATACTTCAATATATTGCACTACTAAGGAAAAAAAAGACTCACCAGGATACATTTAATAAAGGCATAAGTTAAAAAACAAGTCAGCATTTCTTCTATAATGACAAGAGAAATTAAAACTTAAATTAGCACAAATAAATAACACAAATCATCAGTAAGTTCATAGATTCTATCAATAGTATTCATTAGTTAACATGGTCCAGTTGTGCCCTGAGGCCCAGGAGTGCTCTTAGATTCAGGCTCTATGCATCTCTGTTTGCTGCTCAGAGATCTTGCCTGCCTGACTTGCAGCAATGGACATCTCCTATCTGGTCTGATAAGCACTGACTATCAGGGCATTGGGAATATGGGATGGCCAAGTTGAGCACTTGAGGGGATGAGCACCTCCTCATGCATAGCTTGAATCAGAGGGCAGCCTGCTCTCAAACCTCCTGTTTGGTAGCAAGTCAACAAGATTTATCTGAGGGCTGCAGAGTAGACATAACTGTGTGGCACCTTCTTGGCCAACATGCATTTGGCTGGAACTGGAGATGCTGTCATGCCGGGTGCCTGCAGGGCATAGTGGTCAAGGTCACCTGAATAACCTTCCACATGCAGGTGAAAGGATGGGGTGATGTGAATGCAAACTTTTTAATACTGGACACTGCTCTACAGGGGTTTGTGTAGAATGGCTATTTCTTTTACTTTTTTCAAGAATCTATAGAAACATATTGTCCCAATTTTAATTGTGTGGTCAAAGCTCAGTTGTCACCATGGAAATTATTAAAAGAGACTATTATTGATGCACTAGAGGGAAATCTGCATGTTTGAACAAATTGCATTTGTTTGGAAGTTCTGGAACTCACAAGATGTGTATTTTCACCTGAGAATAACTTTTCAGGTGCTGAATCCCAGCTTGCTTCTCAATAGACATGTTTTTCTTCAGTGTTCTCTAAATGTATTCTCTGTCTTTTTTTATGCACTAATCGTTTAGTGGTGCCTGGATCTGCTTCTGCAGATCATGACAAGAAATTCATTCTATTGTGGAGTACACTCATGAATTTGTGTGCTGCAGAGCTGCTTTGGGAGTTAGTCTGAGCGTCTCTGGACTTTGTGAAGTAAACATGTATATGCAAATTTGAATAGAGCCTTATGATCACATGGGAGATTTCAAATTCAAATGACAGCTGGGAGCCAAGCTCCCTACTCTACTTTAATGCAATCTGAATACTTTTGGTCTTGCAGGCCTTTGGAGAATCTCCTGACATTTCAGGAGGGAAATACCCTTTTTCTTCTAACCCTGGAGTTTCAGTCTGCCAAACACATAGTCTAATATTTTCTGCAGAATGTGAAAAGAAAGTAAGGAATTTCTCTTTCAATTTCTCTGCAGCTTTACTAGTTACATTTGTTCAGATGAATGCTAAAAAGATGTTAGCCATGCATGCCCCCTTCAATACGGGAGAATAAAGTAAAGCCAGACAAGGGAAAACAGATTTGCCACAGGGGAGAATGTTTCTTTCTTTTATCAACTTTTTGCTGCTTTTCCACTTATCAGTCTTCACACTCACTTTCTTCAACCCATTTTTTGAGTTATGTCTGGGGTAGGGATTTACTCCCATGGAGCTACCTTTCTGTACTCATAGTATTGAAACTGCAACTCTTCTGCGGTTTAGTCTCTCTTGTGTTTCTCTCTGTGCCACCAGCAGGCTGATGGTACTCTGTTTTGGAAAGGAGCTCATTTCCCAGCCTTTGTCCAGATTTGCAGACTGTTCTTCCAATGCTGGTTCTTTTTTTATCAGTGTAAGAAGCCAAGGGTTGTTTTAGAGGTTTGGTTTTTTTTTAAATTTCTCACCCTTTGTTTTTCCTTTGGTTTGTTTGTTTGCTTGTTTGGGTTTTTTGTTTTGTTTCTTTTGTTGTTTTGTTTGTTTTTAAATCACCAACAAGGACCATTTGAGAGGCTTGAACATTAAATAAGCTGTTACTATTGCAGGCTAGTTCTAGGCATTGTCAAGCAAAGAAATCCTAAAAACCATCAAGCAGTAATAAAATTTATACATTGGTCAAGATAAACGCTATTATGTACTTGGATAAATGGGAGTTTTGTTAATTGAGATTAAATATTTTCACCCTGGAGATTGATTAATTTCAGTCCTTATACTTTCCTGCAGTGCATGTGAATTTTGACATTAAACAGGGAGCTTGCTACTGATTGCAATGAAGTTGGGCCTTGTGCCTCTACAATTGAAAGATTACTGAAAAAATTGGAAATTATTAAAAAAATAAGGATTAGAGAATGATCTCTTGCTTGTGTAACCATGAAGAATTCCATAAGCTCAAGCTGCTTAACTACTTATCAAAAGGGGTTAAAAAAATACTAGTAAAAAGTTTTTAGACTCCTCAACAGGGTAACAGTATTTTATTCTCCCTTACTTATCCTTTTCAAAATCATGTTTAAATATTTCTAAAGGCAAACGTTGCATGTGAGTAAAATTTTTTGTATGGCAATTGTTTTTACTGAAAATAGTCCCTTTAGCTGAAGTTTCTGTGGACTGTCCCTTCATTCTGAAATAGTATATGTTTTTGATGAAAAACTGAAAACTAATTTTGGTTTTAGAACTGTTAAACTGAATGTTATTCTCTTCTCCAGCAGATGAAAATAACAAATTTTTAGATATTTTTCTAATGTGAGGTTTTGGGCATTTTTCATATTATACATTAGTTCAGCTTGAATTTTTACTGCCATCTCAAGTACATAATTAATGGACTTTGAAGGACTATTATTTACAGACAGCTATAGTGACTGAGTTTAAAATGTAGTGATTAATTGGAGACTGGAGCAGCCATCATATGACGTGGCCAAGGCTAGCAAATAGATTTTCACATCTATGACTCTTGATGTTTCTTCTTTTCTTTATGCTCATATAATAACAATGAGACTTTTCATACTCAGATGCTGTAATTATCTTCTACTAGGCTTCTGATGTGTTCTCTCCCACTATTCTAAAGCATTAACATACACATAGTCACACATTCACTGTGATTTAAGACTTATTCACCTCCTCTTTTTTTAGTTTTATTCCTCATTAAATGAGCCCTTTATGTTTTGGGTTTCTTCTTCTCTTAGGACTCACTTGTACTTTTTATTTTTACCTGAAAATCATTAGTGACTCATCATTTTCCAGTACTAGCAACTCAATTTTTTGTGGCACTAATTTGCCTTGCAACAATCTGTTCTCTTTGCATACAGCTGGAATGCTCTGGCTTCTCTTACTAATAGTGTTAGTCTTCAAATCATTAGTTGCTCTGATGGGTAATACTCATTTTAGGTCCTCTTTTTCATTAAATTCCTTCCATAGCTTTTTACTTACTGGAAAATCAGCTTTCCCATGCTTTTTACTATTATCTGGGAAGGTGCCATCGCAAATTTAAAATTAAGTGTTTTACTTTAGTTATTGATGTCTTGACAAATGCTAATTTTTGTTTTCAGTCCAAGTTTTCAGTCTGTATTGATTAACTAGTTATTTTTTGAAAGGAATTAATATACTCTGACACTCTTTTATTTGTCTGCAGTCAAAACTGGCTCCTGATGAATTTTTTGATCACGTATATATAAAATCTCTCCACCATCATACCAGATGTTGGTGAGATAGGACAAGGGGAGGAACTCTGTTGGTGCAAGTTTGTGTTTTGCCCCTTGGGCAGCAAATGCAGGGCACTATTCCTAACTCCAGAGCATATTGATATATCTGTTTAAATCTTGTTGTTATAAACTGTGGTTTGGAAGTTATAAACTGTGGTTCATTCCTGCTTTGTCTGTCCAGGCTGGGAACACAGCCTCAGAAATTGCCTCAGGTTTTAAGATGTATTTCTATGTTCATATGTTAGCTACTCCTCTGCTTTTGGGTTTGTTTTGAGCTCCTTTTCTTATGCTCTTAGAACTAGGTCCTTCTTCAGCCAATGCCATGCACTGCCTGACATTGCCTTCCTGAACAATGTTCCAGAACTAGTTTCATGAGAGTAGTTTTGTCTTGTTCTGGCCTATATTAAAACCTGGAGATAATTTCATACTCTCCATTAATTTGGTGTATTGTGTACTTTGTTCTTACCCAGCACACAGATTAAGATTCTGTGGCATGAGTGAGGAATACTTTCTGAGCAGCAGAATATTCAACAGTGCCCTGTTAGCAAACATGTATGTTTTCTTGAAAAGCCCTTAATAAAAATGAATAATTAATGCTTCTTTCCATATCTATAAGTTGTTTTCCCAAATGGACATGTTAGAGATGTCTCTGTAATTCTCCTTACAGCACATTTTTATTGTCTGGTCTAATTGCATATGAGACTTCAAACGTCAGGCAAATGAACACCACTCTGACATATATCCTATGTTCCAAGAATTCCATTCTCCAACTTCTGATAATCCCATCATGCCAAAGAAAAGTAAAGCTGACCCCTATATTTTCTATTGGTCATACTCCACTAGTTTGTTAAATAGCAGCAGAAGTCCCCTCCAAACAACTTATATGTTGTTCTGTGTCAGGCATTCATGTCTCTGGCCAAACTCAATATAAGGAAATGTTAGTTCATAAAAATCCAAGGTGTTGCAAAGGTAATTAAAAGTTTGATTAAAGTTTTTTAATCTGAAAAAAAAATTTACTTATTTTTATTTTTTCCCCAGTGGCTGGGGTGCTGATCCTACATTCAAGTAACAAACTTCTTGGTGTGGACCTCTACAGTACCTCAAAAAAGTGCATCTAAAAGACTGCAATTGTAGAAAAAAGGACCTGGAGAAATCTCCCCATGCCAGAGAGAATATTGACATGGACACTTCTTAGAAAGGATATTTTTCATATGTAGACACTGATTTGTAGAATAAGAAACTTTCTTTTGAGAACATGTTAGGTTTAATTTAGGTATTTAAAGAGATGGTGTCAATTTGGAGGAGGAAGACAACTTTCTAAACCAAGGCTTAGAACTTGATCCCTGAGTAGACAGAATGTGAAACAGGAGAATTTCTGAATGCACAATATATCTTATGGGAAATGAAAGAGGAAAATATTCATCCTCCAGATACAAAATCAAAACATGATCTAGACTAGGAGAAAGTGCAGTGGTTGATGATGCAACTTTATTTACTCCAGTGATTTTTTTTTTGTTGTTGTTGGATGTATGTATTCATTCTTTTTCTGTCAAATAAGGCTGTTAAGCACATTAATTAGCTGTAATTGCTTTAATTCAATTTTGAAATGCAGTGATTCATAACATGATAAACAAATTTAACTTGGACAGCTTATTAAGGATCCCAAGGAAATCAGATGTAATTTCTCTTATTGCTGGCTTACTTAAGGAAAATCAGTATCTCATTGCTACTAAATTTATTTAGAATATTTATTTAATTATTTTCTATGTCTCCATATTATCATGTTGAGCTGTTTTCTTTCTTAGTATTTCTAAGCTATTGGAATTTCAAGCCAGACAAAATAAGAGTTGAATGAGACCTATTATTGTTTCATTGACTTTGAAGCACTCTGCATTTCCATTCCTCTTCATGGAAAAGGTCACTTTAATCAGTAGTGAATACTTCAGAGCTGACAACACAAAATAATCTTAATAGGTTATTTGAGTAGCAATTTGGTTTAGATGAAATTTCGTTAATTGGAAGAACATGAATTTGTAGCACACTGCAACATCCTCTGGAGAGCTCCAAGGGGACAGTGCTGTTTTCTGGTCTTGGCAATCAAGAACTGCTTGACAGAGCTAGGATTGCTTCTTCCAAAGAGAGAATGATTAAAGAAACATGTGACAGCACTCCCTAAACACATACAAGGGTGTTGCAAAAGAGAGGAGAATACAGGATTCAGATGATCAAAGAGATGAGAAGTAAATTTCAGTAAGCAGGATTCAGATTTGACAGTATGGAATCTTCCTAGCATTTGAGATAGTCAGTGAAATGCAGGGATAGCTTCCTTGGGGAGGATATAGGAATTTCAATGCTGACAGTGTTAAAAGCAGACAAAGCACAGCCTGGGTGTAAGACAAGATAGGATTCTTTTCTAAAGCAAGAGAAGAATTAGACGTCCTCTCAAGGACTCTCCCAGACATATTTTCCATGTTTCCTCTCATTCGTAGATTTCAAACTTGCTCCTGCCATTATCTGTGTCCAGAAAACCTAATTCAGTAAGAAGGAGTGAGGCTTCTGTATACATAAACAGTTTCCAAATCAGTTTACTTTTCAGGAAGGTTTTCAGTTTTTGCATTTTCTTCAGCATCTAAAACCACTCAGGCTTTCAGAGTCTCCTTGCCTTCCAGTTTTGAGCTTTTAAATTGAACCTTAATTTTTTTTTTTAATTTTATCCTTTCAGCCTCTTAAGGGAGATTCACCTCAATATTAGCCACTAAAAGAAAGGTGCCTAAGCTAGCATGGGCATCCAGGCACCTGCTGTAGTCTATGGGGAGAGGACAGATGCTGTTAGAGTTCTTATCTCATATCCAAAGTGTTACTTATTCAGATAAGGATCATTTCACCAGCAACATATACATTTCCATGCAGAAATGTTTCCCATGGAAGAAGTTCATTGAAATGGTCTCATGACTTTTAATTTAGTTCAGAGAAAGTGTACTGAAATGTCACACAGGAATTATACAAGTCATAGAGAGTCTGTGATACTTCTCACTGCTTCTGTATATGCCTCTATTTCTTCCTGATTACATGGAATATGTAAATGTGCAAATTTGACTTTTTGTAATTGTTACATTTTCATTCAGTGTGAAATAAAATCAGGATCATCTAATTTTATATGCAAAATAATCACATAAAGTCCTTTTGGTAAGTATGAAATTGACACTGAAAGACGCTCCCCTCATCTACCAGAACAGACTTTGTTGGTACTGGTGGAACTTTCTAGATCTTTATGAGATATACAGTCTTTAAAATTCTGATACTGATATCCCATCCTTAGAAAGAAGAATCTGTTTCTGTTAGAAATATTTCCAAAACAACTGTTTGTTTCTGTGTCTTTCCAATGAGGAAAGCATATATTGGCCCTATGGTTTTTAATGTGTAGCAGCAAATCCACCATTGGCTCTGATGAAGCCTCTGCAGGACACCCTGACAGTGAATAGTTCAGGTTGTATCCTGACCTGATTTCTTGAACTTTTTTCCACAGTTGCTTCTCCCTTCAGTGCAAAAAAGTAATTATGTGAAGTGTACCCATCTCCTTCAGTGCATGTTTACATTTTTGAGATGCATGCTGGAATTGCTTCTGCCTGCTGTCCAAGGCATCATTCCCATATTTGGGCTGTCAAACACCAAATATAAAAAACACCAAACCAAAAGTTAATGCCTTCTGATTAAGACCTTCACTTACGTCTCAAAGTCATAGAGGGATTGACTTCTGCAGTGTTTCCAGGTTTTACCAGCACTCCTATCTATATTTCTTATTCAGTCCAAACTCACAGTGAAGTCAAGGTGGATTTAATGAGTCAATTCTTTTTCTGGGAGTAAAAAAGTATCACTAGTTAATAAGATTCAGTATATTAGAGTATTGCAGGAAAGCTCAGGGGATTTCCTCCTGACTACAAGTTAGTAAAATGCAAGAAAAGTGGCATATATAGTGGAAGATAATAAATACACCTAAAGATCCGTTGCCTTTGAACAGACAGGTCTGAAATGAAGTTAGAAAGTGTTCTTGTGCAGAAAGTCATCTTTGAAAAAAATTTGTTTTAATGCTGAGCCATGAGAAATTATAGTGGAGAAAAATACTAGGATGGAGAGAAAACAGAATTTGATAGATTTGTCTTCTTAAGCATCATTCCACATATTACAAATAAACAAGTACTTGCTACACATCTAAAAATCTCTGAAATAATCAACTGACAGTGAATAAATGATTTCTTTCCTTTTCATATGAAGAGAATCAGCTCTTATAGTCATTTCACATCTAGTAATATCTTCCTGTTGAAGTAAACCAATTTTAGCAGCCAATTATAAAGTAGATGCACTGCAATATTGCCACAGGATTTCACCCAGTGAACTTATCCTTTAGTTCTCCAGAGCTGCAGCAGGATCTTGTTGCTGCTGTGCAACCAGCTTCTCTTGCAAAACACCTTTCCAACCTTCTCTTTAAGACTTTGGCTCCCTAGGGTGCACCTCAGGCTCATTTAGGAGCTTGGTTGGAATTTGTGTCCGTGTCAGGTTTTTCAATGTTGCTGTTCTTCAGGATGTGAGCAGCCGTGCCCCCTGGGGAAGAGCTAAGGAGTGTGTACATAGGTGTTCTGATGGCCCCTGGGATAGAAAAGGCATGGCTGTATCTACTTCACTGGAGGAAGGGGAGACAGAAAAATCCCTGACCTCAAAATCATGTGAACTGACTGCATAGTATATACAGAATTTAATTTTATCTCTTTCTATAATGTATTAGTTTTGTGGGGAGGTGGCAGGAGCAGTTTGGAACAGAGCTGGTAAGAGAGTTAACAATAACATGCTACAGATGATCAGGAACTAATTTTTCAGTGTGCTCCTTGACCCTTTTCAGGTACTTTTCAGAGTAGCTGTGCTCTATGGCTAAAGTGCCATTTGACTTATGGCTAAGTGACAATGATACTAAAAAGAAAAAATAAACAATGCTGTGTTCTGAAGTACAAACTTCTGTTTAGTTGAACAGTTAAAATACCCCTAAGGTGACTTCATCCTGTAGTTTCAGCTGGTGTTTCTTCAAAAAGGTTCATTGCATTGGTTTTGGAACTCACATGGTCTGCACACCATCCTTTATGAGCAGCATGTATGTAGTTGCCTTATTGTGAAAATTTAAAAAATTTGTAACATGGACCTGAGCCATTTCTTGCTTGTTGTTTTGAATCCCAAAGAACAGTCCAGAGCAAATTTGCTTTGCTAGTGTGTAACATTTATACTACCATGCCTCTAAGTCCAGGGAGGTCCTTTTGCAGCAGAAGGCTCTGCTGTGCCCAGCTACTGCTCATTTCCAAATACTGAGGTGGCACAACCCAGCTTTTTGTGTTTGTGCCAGCGTTCCTGTAATTCCCTTCAGGCAAAAGCACCTATTTAAACTGGGTAAGCTAACCTTGCTGATTTTATCAGCAGTGAATTAGAGAGCTAAAAGGGAGACAGGAGACTGTCCTACACTGCTTTATGATTCTAAGCAATTTTTGCCCCAAACTCTCTCCTTATTATTTTTTCTGCTCTGAGGGATCACTAGGCTATGAGTAGACCAACTCTGTAATTGTTTCCATGGTAACAAAGACTTCAAAAGATGGAATGAGCTGGAGAATAACAAAAAAACCCTAAAACATAAGTTGTAAACAAAATTAAAATGAATGGCAGAGACACAATGTCTGAAGTCTAAAGGTTTTGTAGCTCCTTTCCAATGACCCAGCCTAATGTGAGAGTGATGATATGAGTTCATCTCAGATTCACTAAAATATACCCTTTCTAGAAGTCCATATTCCCATGGCATTTGCATTCACTAACTCATTTCCTCTCCCCTGGCTCAGACTCTTTACTACTTGAACTTGCATCAGACCCTTAGCTGGAAATGTCAGCTTGGGTGTCATCCTGACAGTACTGTCCCTAAAAGCCACTTAATCTAAATGTGGGATTTGTTGGACAAAGTAGTGTTGCTTGTTTCAAGGATAATGACTTATGCCAGCTTCACATTATTTAGTCTGACCTCTAACTAGATGCCTATTCCTGGCTTGCATAATTTGGATTTTGTTGTGGGTTTTGGTGGGCTTTTTTACACTAAGTAGCACAGGGAATGGTTATTGGGAAACAAGCATTCTGCTTTTGAATCTGCCACCGGGTATATCATATAAAAATAAAATATTATTATATTTTATGTTGTGTACATGTTTATGTCTTGGCTTCCCTATGTGTATAAAGGGAAGTGCAATATTTCTTCACTCTCTACTGTTTTTGAAAGGAGGTTGTTTTAAGATGAATAGTGTTGGCAATCTTTTCTCTCATTTAAGTCTGCTTTGCATCAAAAATATATAGTTAGCTGCAATATGCCTGATGCCTAAATATTGTAACATTCTGCAACAGATTTTTTTTTAGTTCTGTGAACTCTCATACTTGTTTTGAAATATTTCAAAAGAAATGTTTAGCATTTTGCCTAAACTTGGTGCTAGAAATAGCTAAACTAAGATGCATTCTGTCTACATAATACATATCAGAATGTTACAGTAAATGATTTTTGGCTGTGTAGAGTGTGATACTGTCTAAAATAATAGAGAATCTTTAAAATACAATGCAATACATGTTGATGGCTGGGTGTGTAGCTGAAAATGTTTTCTATTTGTGGGACCAGAACTCTTTGGAGACTATCACAGCCCCACGCAAGGCAGTGGAAGTTCTTGTGCCAGGAATGCTGCCACATTTCAGAGGAAATGAACTGGGGAAGGTTTGGCCCACTGTCTCTGGTAATTGTTCCTGCAGCCAGCCTATCAGACTGCTTCAGAAGCTGTTGGAGCTACCACGTTTGAAAAGCTCTTTGGACTTTACAGCTGAGATCTCCCAGGCAGATGCATTCATATCTCAGAATTAAAATATAATTTGTTTTGGCTAAACAGCCTCTAAATCTTTCCTTCCTCCAGATGGAAGCATTTATGCAATTAAGCATTTGGCAATGTTGGCATAAGTAACCATGCCCCCTTTGGAATATTTTCAAAGCAAATACACAGTAAATGTGGATAGAGTGATCCAAAGTCATTGTTTTTTCAGGAAAGGGTTGTTTGTTTTCTGGTTAGGTTTTCTTTTGCTTTGTTTTCAGGGTACATGCTCCTTTAACTGGTAAAAAACACAGTCCTCTGGGGTAGTTTCAATCAAGCCTGGAATTGGGGTTGATGAAGGATGCTCACGACATCTGTCTTCTACATAGGGATGTCAAATTTTAGTAAAGGAAAAGCTAATAAAAGAGTATGGGGTGAGAAAATTTTATCTAAATGTAACCTGGCTAATCCAGTTCTGCAGTGATCACCCAGTCAAGGCCAGGAGATTAAGATTTGTTGATTTATCATGATATGCAAGCTGTATTTAGTCTATGTACAGTGAGTTAAACACAACTGATAATGGGCTTTTCTCATATCCCCAAGGGCTCTCATATCATGTCCAGTGGTTAAAATGACAGCAGAAGTGAGTTTGAGGCCTCCAAATTTTAATATTCTATCAAAAATTTGTTGGAAAATCTTGAATCTAACTCTATACTGATAAAACTTTAGCAAAGTTTGCTAAAGATTCATTAGTATGAAGCTGGAGTCAGATTTTCACAGATGCCAAAGGAAAGAGCAGTCAGATCGTTGGTACCTCATGAATTTAATTAACCCTGAAACATAATTAAAGTTGCTGACAGTGGATGTCTCTCATATCTCAGCCCACACCACACAGAGTCAGATATTTCCTGTGTCTCCTAAATGAGAAAACTGTACAATAGCAAGTCCTTCTGTGTAATGACTCCTGGCATGTTGCAACTTCCAAATGAGTATTACTGTAATTTACTTATTAGATTATTTTATATTTATTCTGAGATGGGCTATCTGGTTAGGATAAAGATAGATGTTATACAGACCAGAATGCACTCTGGCTCTAAATATATTTTTGTAGGAAGTCAGGGAGGGACAGGAGAAAGGTGTGAGTATGAACAACAGGAAGGAGAAATTTGATAACCAAGTTTCACAGAACAGTAATCTTCACGTGGTTTTAAATAATGGTGATCTTTCTTAGGAATGGTTTTCATCATCTCTTTATCAGGTATGCATAGGGTTTCTACAGTGGAAAAGAAGTTTTGGGGTTTTTGTCCTTTGCCTGGGTTCTAATGTCCAGTTTAGATTTATTTTTTTTTAGTATTTTATAAACAGTGATTGGAGAGGGGAGGGTCTTTTTGTTTTTGTTTTGCCACTGATATTTTTTCTTCCCTTGCATCAAAACTCAATTCCTTCGCTGCCTCTAGTGAGTCTGTTAGATCTGAAGCCTTCCAACCTGCCCTCCCAGAAACACAGAGTTTGGGGATTTGTAGGAAAGCTGAGCCTGCTTCATATGACTCTATAAAACCTCAGACTTCTGTGTGCTCCAGCTTTAAGGGCTGTAGTTTTATCCAGCTCTAACATGAATCTGCTTTGAAGTTACATGAGACTTCACTCTTTCAGGTTCAATAAACTTTGAATGAATTTTGTTTTCAATTTTGTTTTTCCAGAGTACCAAGATCTGAGCGAATAGTGGTGGAGGCAGGGAAACAATAAACACAGTAATTGCTGTGTCTTTTAACCCAAAGAGTGAAATTACTGATCCCATGAAAATTTTATTTCAACTCCTTGGACAAAAGTGATTAGATAAATGAGAGGTAGAAAGACACTCTGAACCAAGTCTGCAAAGCTTTTCAGTCTTATTTTTCATCTTAATTAACTTATTATTAAAGTCTCATGAGCCTCATGAATTTTGTCTCACATAAAAATGGAAAAAGGGTAAATGAGACTTTGAGGTTTGTGAAGGAGACAGTGTGGTTGGAAAATTGGATAAATAGTTTTGACCAATTTTTTTTCCATTACCCCATAAGCCAATCACTTTTTTTTGGTGAGCATTGTTACATCTCTGTCTCTCTGTCAAGGGCAGGAAGGCAGCTGTGTACATCCTTTTTGGTTGCTTTCCTTTCCTGAGTGAGGGCTTTGCTTCACAGGAGGAGAGCACTGAGGTGAATGTACAGCATGCCTGACATAAATCATAGTCTATTTGACACTGAGTATAATATCCAAAGTATAAAAGCAATCTTCAGGAAATAATGGCAGTTTCTGCATTTCTAGATTGTGGAAGCAATTAACTTCTTGTCTCAGGATATATCATTAGCTGGATGTCATTTCTAAGAGCTAAATGTTGGGAATATTTACATGGTCTGATTTACAGATCAACCATTGACCTCAGTGACTGCTTTGGAAAAAAAATCATCCTAGTGTAAAATAAAGAGTGCACCAAATCTTTGATGCATTATGTAGCATGAGAAGTATTTTTCCTTGACAGTTAAAATCTCCATGCACTGCCTGAATGCCTGAGAGGATTGCTTCCCTGTTAGCACACACAGACAGATACATCAGTACAACTCTTGGAAATAAGAGATGCTCCATTTCTTGATGGAGCAAAAACACAGCAAAAAATATTTTTTCTTCATGGATGTGCTGGAGAGTCTGTGAAATTTTACAAAATTCCTATCATTAGGGTATTCTAGAGGATGGCCTGTCTGAAATACTCTCATAACTGTCTAACTGTGGGAAAAGCAGTGATAAAGTGAGGTGAGATGTGCATCTTGTTGCTTAGGAGAAGTTCTTGCTGGTTACAGATCTTTTTATGCATGGGGACATCTATAAAAGAATGAAATTGTTCCCTTTTGTACTGTTTAGTGGGGGTTTCACAGCCACAGAGGTACTGCTTTAAGGATCTCCACCAACATAGTCTTTGGAGATGATGCAGCAGGGCAGATCAGATCCTTGCACTTCGGAGTTGTTCCTTCCTGTCATCCTTATGGAATATTTTCTGTGTTATTGTTTGTTACTACCTAATTTAAAAGACCTGTCTGTAGCATGCTTCTCTTCAAAATAAAGGATAATTTCAAATGATCCTTCAAGTTATAGTACACCCACTGCCTGATGCCTCTCCCTTTGATGAAGTTCATGACCATCTCAGCAGGGCTCCCAGCTTGCCTGCCTCAATTCTGCTTTCTGGTATCAAGGGACTTTGTTTTGAAGAGCTGCACCACAAGGACTATTAATGATGCTCTACTTCCCTTGCTTTACTTTCTTCTGAATTCAGGTCAGTGCTACAACTCTGCTCTTAAAATACTGCTGTCCCCACACGCTTTTCATAACCAGACTACAAACCTTATTCCCTGTTTTGCTTTTTTCTTTTTATTTTTAATTAATTTTAAACTGTAAGGCAATAACAGGAGTTTGGCAGTTGGAGCTACTCCTTAAATGCCCTTGTGTCATACTAAACAGCTGACATTTATTTTGTAATCTGTGATTATTTTATTGTATTTCCAAGAAGATCATGTTGTCACAATCAAACTGTGCCATCAGATTTTTTTTTCTTTTACAGGATCTAGAACTGGATACAATTGGAACATGAATGTTTTGACCCACAAGTCTTTAGGCAATGTACAGGGAGAAGAAATATTGATGGCTGGTCTCATGAGTTTTGGTCCTGAATCTTAGTTGCCTCAGAGATCAGTTTTTCAAACTGGTGTCCAAACTAGGAGGACAAAAATATAAACCTTGAGTTTTGTTCTGGGCTCATTTCTATTATGATATCTGGGTTGTGCTCCTTTGAAGAATTTTTCTTTCTCAGTTCAACTCTTTGAAGATGATTATTGCTGTTGGTCAGGGTGTTTGTGAGGTTTTCAGTCTTTTGTGTGACATTTAATGATTGTATATGGCATTTTTCTATTTGGGAAGCATGAAGTGTTTGGTTTGATTTGTTATCCATAGTTTTTCTGTGGAATGGAGCTATTAGAGCAAAAAGCTGAGAGATAAGCAATGTTTCTTTGTTGGTTCCTCTTTTTCCCTGCTTATTTGCATTCTGAAATTCTAAGTAATTTGTGGTCCAAAAGCACAGCATGTTCATATGGAAGGTCTGAGTTTAAATCAAAGACTTTGAATATTTATAGCAACAAGTAAATAAACAAGTCTTAGAGATAAAACTTGGCCCTCAGAAATGTGTCATGATTCAGGTTGTCAGCCTCACACAGGTTTCTTGTATCTAGCGGAAAAGAAGATACAAATGCGGCTTGGATGCAATACACTGATCCAAATACTTGTGTGAGCTGTACTCCATAGTGAATGGGAAAATGTTGGATGAAAAATAAGGGTAGCCTTTTTGCAGTTTTGCAGACCCATTTTGGCTTTAGATAATTCCTTTTGTCTCTTACTTATTTGGCTTCATTGGGAGCTAGATGAAGGTGTGTTAGTAAAATTGGGACTTCTGGTCTGTGTTTATCAAACTCAATTAATCAAACTTTTACATTTATTCTTGATGTTTCTTACCTTCTGTACATGAAGTAAGTCTGCTACATAAAGATGCTAATAATTCTCCTGATCTTAATTACTTCTTCAGCTTGTTGGGTTGTTAAAGCTGAATCATTAAAACTGCCAGAAAGGTCAGGCCACAAGCTAGCAGCAGGGCTGTACATCAGTCCAACCCCTCCCAGACTACCAAGATGTTCTCAATGTCTCCCATGAGCAGAACTGCATTTATGGCCTTGCCAGAGATTCAGGTTGCAAGGCTACAAATATTTGCATTCAAATGTCTCTGGGTTTGCCTGTGGATGTAATCTTCCTCTTTGCAGAGATTCAGTCTACTGCAGTGATATATAACCAGATGGAGGCTATTCCATGGGGGAAGGGAATAGCCCCATCCATGCAAAAGCTGTCAAATGCTTCTTCACTGGGGAGCTATCTAAAGACAGCTATGATCATTATTCTCCAGCTAATATACTTCACTTCCTTCCTTCACTTTCCCACAAAATATTGTGGAGAGACAGCGCTGCAGCTATTGACTCCTTTTTTCTCACGTTAATGACACCACTCTTTCCTCAGGTGACTCTATACTAGAGTCATTAATCAAATGTCAGCCTAAAAGCATATGGTCTCTGCTCATTTCCAGGGAGCAGTAATTGGCAGCAAGGTAGCAGTAGTACACTCTGGAGATAAGTATTTCTTAAAAGTGAAAATGCCATTCTCCACTCCCATGATAGGAATCACTGGAGTGCATATGTGCAGCTGTATATAGCCCTTCCTTACAACAGCCATGCCATTTGTAATCCTCTTCTGGATATTATGCTACAGTAGCTGGGATTGCAATGTACCATTTTTATCACTTATCACCAAGCAGCAGACAGCTGGGCTTTTACATCACAAAACAGCCACCACTACAGCAGTGGCTTGGATGACAGTGAAGTACTGTCCATGATGTATGATCTTGGCCAATGTCTAGTGGCCAGAATAAAAATCAGTCTGACTTCTCAAAAGACTAAATGCAGCTGAAAGGGCTGTTAGAATGGGCCATAAAAAATGAAGTACGCAGCTGAACCCGGAGAAGAAAAGACGTTTGCTCACAGGCCAGCTAAATTTCCTGGGTTACAGAGTGCAGTGAGGTTTTAGAGGATAAAGTCACAATAGGAGCTGAGGTAGTACTGCAGAGTGATGTAGTTAGGCTGGCTCTCTTGGACACCTATGCTTTAGGTGCCCATATCCTTTACCTCAGGGCAGATAATGACCACTTCACATAGTCCCATATTCAATAGCTGACCAAGGTGTCCTTGTTGTTCATTCACTGTTAGTGGTAACTTAGGTGAACAATATAATTTCCTATGTATATTTCAGTAATGACTGCACAAATACATTATTTTATCAGAATTGATGTAAGTGTAAGCTATCTCCTTGAGGATGGCTTGCTTTATTTCCATTCAGTGTTAGCCACTCAGTTAAAGAGAATAAATGTGGCTGATCATTCTTGTTTAAACAAAAAAATGCAGTTGTTAGGGCCCAGACATTCTTGAACAATTCAAATGAGACAGATTCTTTCTGAAACAGTCAAAGCAAAGAATCCAAATCCCTAAACAGGCACAGAAACACAGAATATGCTGAGTTGAGAGGGATCCACAGAGGTCACTGAGTCCAACTCCTGGTCCTGTGCAGGGTACCCCAAGAGTCACACCATGTGTCTGAGAGCATTGTCCAAACTCTTCTTGAGCTCTGTCAGGCTGGTGCTGCGACCACTTTCCTGGGGAGCCTGTTCAGCGCCCAACCACCCTCTGGGCAAGAACCTTTTTCTAATATGCAGCCTAAACCTCCTCTAACACAACTTCAGGCCATGAATCTCCTAAACCCAAAACTGTTAGTCAAGCACATTTTGCAACCAAGTTTTACCAGTCTAGAGAGAAAGGAAGATTACAAGTTATTATCCATGACAGCAAATTGCATTTAGCCTTCCCTGCTTTGAGCAGAATTGAACCTTGAAGCATCATTGCTGATGGAGTCACCCATCTACAGAGAGATCTGATATTAGTGTGAGTAGATCTCATTCCTTCAGAAATATGATGGTTCAGATTTTCTTCTCATGAAGACTGAATGTCAGAATAGTGCAACTGTTCAGGGAATTGTAATACTGTGCTCCCCTCAGGCTAAACTCCTGATCAAATTTGCCCAAAGATTCCCTATTTCCTTTAGCAGCTAGCACAACTCACAAGCATTGCCATTTGCCTTGTGCAACTTGGCAGCAGTGGCTGGACGTGGTGAAGGGCTCAGCTGGGTTAGTGCCAACGTGCTACTGCAGGCTCTTCATTAACACACACAAAGGGAACTCTGCTAGAACATGAATAAATTCATTTCACTGCTTCCAGTGAAGCTGCAGTGAGAACTCAGGGATGAAGGACTTATTGCAGAAGCACTGCAGAAAGTAGGTCCTGGGAAAAGGGGAAGATTTTGGGGTAGCAAAGTTGTAAAGCCTGAATTGAGATGATAAACTTGAACTGAAGATTAGTGTGTATTTCTAGAAGACAAAAATCTGGAGTGTTGCACAGCTGCTGCTGCTGCAGATACCTACAATGGACCAAGGTGAAAAAAATCCATTCTCTGTGATGAAATTGCAACAATACTTAGTAAAAAGCCCATTGAAGTGTACATAGGCCTTGTTATCAATTTCAGTGTGTTTTGGATCAAGTTTTTAATCCCTTTAATCCCCTTGTACCTCTCAAATCAGCATTTCTAATACTTCTAATTTGTGCTGAACTCCTCATTTGCATTTGTTACTGGGTGGAAACTGTGTGTCAGTTTTGCTTTCTTCATAGGTTAATAGGTCTCATTTGTAAGATATGAATCTCTGGAAACTCTAGTCAACTGTCTTTAAATGCAGGCATTTCCTCTACATTTTTCCACACAAGTAACTAAAGAATACATATCTGAAGACTGAGAAAGAACACCTTAAAATGTATCCTCTCACTCTTATAAGGAAGCATAATTCTTTTTCACAGATCAACTTCACACATAAGCACAAGTTCTGCTACCATATCTAAATCTCATGCCCTTTGTATGAGATTTTTTTTTTCTTCTTTGATTTCTTTTTTTGTGGAGTTTTACACATTGTTTTGTTGCACTTAGAGGAGCAAGGCAGAATACAACAGTAAAAATAAACCAAGACACAAGAAGGAAAAGGAGGCAAAAATCAGAGACTAACCAAAGTTAAGTTACAATTTATGATCATCTTGTCTATCATTTTTTCATCTGGGATCCCAAGGAACCAAAAAGGGCCTTCAGTGCTGGCCTGAACAGCACCTTAATTTTTTTGCTTAGATTTTTTTCCCATTAAAATCAGCAGTAGCCCCCTACAAATTCAGAAGTTCATGTTTTAGACCTGATAAGCTTCCATGTGTTCCAGACCGCTGCTCCTCAAAGGTACCTCAGAAACTTTGAGGGTTCTGCAGTGAGAACAGCAGCTTAGTCAGATTTACAAAGCTGTGACTTTTTAGGCTGCTGATCATAATACAAAAATCTATGTCATGCTATCCTCATGCTATCCTCACAACATGTGAATGTGCTGGGAGAAGACTAGATGAGCAGTCATGTGCTTGGAGCAGTGGAAAAAGGAGGGATGGTGGAGAGGGATCCAAAGCCCCAGGTATGGATGTTGTAGGACCAAGCATCTACATGGTGGTGGGTGAGGTGGGGCCTGTCCAATGTACATTTATTCATCTGTTTTAACTGCAACTCCACCAGAAAAAGGACAAATCCAAAGTGCTTATCTCTGTGATGGAAAAAAAAAAAAAACAAAAAACAAACAGTCACAAAATGTTAGACTGATTCATCACAGCCTTTTCATTCAGTGGTCCTGTCAATATGACCATAATTGTAAGAGTCCTGTAAGTACTCCAGGAGCTTCAGTTTCGCTAATTTAAAGTGCAGAAGGACTTAGGTGCTTTCCAAGGTATCTCAACGGGAGGATTTTAATTTAAAATTAACAGGGTAAATGCTTTCTTCTCCTATAACATCATTGTCCTAGATGATAGACTAGGACAGAAGACCTATAACTCACTGATGACATACCCATAGCTTACTGAGTTCTACAAGAAGGCAAAAAAATTCCATGTTAGGCTAGATTGCTGAAAGGACTTTTTCTAATGTGTGAAATGTGTTGCAGAGTAAAATGAGGAAATAGAGGGGGAAAAAATCCTGTCTCTACCTGAAGGTTTGAAGAGAAGGGTTTTGATATTCCCATCAAGAGTTCTGTGAAAAGAAAAGGCAGTCTTTACCAAATAGGTGCAAATTGCATTTTGATAAGTTATAGACCATCATGATTTTTTATTTTTCAATATTCTATATTGTTTTTATGTAACGAAACTCAGTTACTACTTAAAACCTTTTTATATGTCCTATTTGATCTGCAAAGCAGTACTTTGATGCTTACTTAGCTCAATATATTTTAACTAATTGGTGATGGCTGGAGAGCAAAATAAGCTCACTTTATAGTTGTTTCCCAAAATAGAATAGAATGAAAGGGTGACACAGTGTTACTGTACCAAAGAGAGCATTCTCCTACATTAGGTTTTATAGAATTCAGTTTTATGAGCATTTCAGGGAAGTGGAGAAAGCAAACCATCTCCAGTGCTTTTATTTTTGTTTAGAACAAAATGAAATTCTGTGACTGAGAATTTCAAGTTTGGAGGGCTTTGCTTTTATGTTACTTGTGCCATACTGTTGTGTTTTTACAAAGCAATGGAACATATTCATAACATAAATGTATGAACTGGTTTAAAACTTTCCCATGCTTATGATCAGCAGAACATAAGCTACCTCTGTGGGACTTCCAGAGTGGAAAGCATACTAAATAAAAGCTGGCTTAGTTACAGGGAATTTTGGCCAGAATTAAGCAGAGGAGAAATATGACTTCGGTCTTCTATGGGTCATTGTCTCTCACTAAACCTGAGAAAAGTCAAACAAGATTACAAACATCAAGATTTCCCCCTCAGGTAGTATACAGATAAGTTTTAAACATTCTCCCATCATTTCTGTGTAATTCGGGCCAGTTATTATATAATCATATGCCATATAAATGTATTAGGCAGTAGTCATTAAGGAATGCTGCAATAATTCTAGCAGTAATGCTGCAATTAGCAGTAGTAACTATAGTCACGATACATTGCTAATAGATCGTGAGTGGCTTGGCTGGCACATCAGTGGGCTGCAGCTGATCAATGCTGGTATTTCATTGCATCATGCTCACCACATGCTGCATCCCTCAGAAGGTGGAGATGCCACAGTTGTTTATGCATACAGATGAAATTGCTTACTAATGAGCAGTCAGTAGCATTGCCAGGGATCTGGGAACAAACCAGGCAATCAGCGGTCTTCCTCACTCTGCACTTGTGCCCCATGATTCAGGGCTGACCTGGCCATTTTTGAGCCCTGCCTGAGCCCAGGTGTTTCATGGCACAAAGCCCAGCCAAAGCACTGACCTGTGTGAGTGTGAGCTGGAAGTTTCCAGGGTGTCTGTGTGCAGCCTGAGCCCGCACCAGCAGATGGGGCGGTTACAGAGCATTTACAGCCCACTCCACAATACCTCATTATTCACAGAGCGTGCTTTCCCCTGCAGAGCTCTAGAAACCAGCCTTTTGTGGTTAATGGCATTATTGGCTATTGCCTGGCTTAATTCAGCAGTCACTGCAGATGCATGAGTGTTTGAGGCACTGTTTTTCGGGGCAGCGTCCCAAGGGCTACATCCTAACAGTGTTCCATGAAACAGCACAGAGGAGTGGCCAGTAGCAATAGTGATAAAAGTCCCTAATTTCTGTTTAGTGAGCCAGATAATGTTCCTAACAAGTTCCTCCTCTTTCAGGCTATTTACAAGCCTGAGATATGTACCAGACTTAAAACTTTGCTAGTAAGATTTCGGTGAGAAGGCATAGTTTCTAGATAAATTTTAATAATTATTTTTCTGTATGCAAGGTAGTGCAGACATTTATTATTTGGCCTTGCCAAAAAAGGATGGTCTTCACACAAGCGTACAGAAATACATTGCTTTTTTTTCTTTCTCCTGGATAGATTATAAATTAGGAATCTGGGTCTTTTTTATATTCACAACAAATCACATATGACACTATGCTGTTGTAACTACATGTTGTAGTCTCAGTACCCTGCTATTTATTGAAACAGAAGGAATTCCAAATGGACTGGTTTTCTAAGAGTAGCAATTATTTGCTCTCTTTAGGAAAAAAGGTCGTTTCTTGAAATTCAAACCTCTTGTAGAAAAGAATGTGCTTTTACATTTTTTTCATAAGGGGAGGGGAAAGTTTCTTTAGACAAGGTGGTTTTTCCAGCATGGAAGTCATTAACCAGAGCAGTAGGCTGGGATATTGGAAATTCAAGTTCAAGTTCATTCTGCTGAATTGAGGACTTAGACCTGAAACTTCAATATTTTTTTTTCCTATTCAAGGCAGGGGTTTCTTAGATCCTGACCAGTGACCCCAGGACACATATCTGAGCTAACTTCAGTGATGTACCCACTTCTGATATGAGTATTCTTGCCTATATATGTTTGACTCTGCATTGAAAAATATTTGCACAATAGCATTGCCACATTTCATTTTATCAACTTGCCAGTATGCAAGAAGGGTTTCCTTCTCCAAAATGAGGTGTTCTTCATATAAATTTGCCACATCATTCATTTTCCTAAAACGTCCTATATCTGAAACCTTGCAAATTGTCTATTTTGTTAAAAAAAAATGCAGCAACTGTGATTCAGTTTCTTCCTGGGGCAGTTTTCAATTAAAGCCTCTTGGCTGAGTTCTATCTTTCATTTAATGTTCCTGCCAAGATCTAAAATACCCTTGGCCTTTCACCATAAGAATGGGACAGGGATACAAGACAGGAAAGTTTAGTTCAACTTTTAAGCTGAACTTGTAGAAAATAATGGGCTCTTGGAACACTTGAAGAACAACTGCAGAAAGGGAAGAATACCCACCACGAGGACATTTCTGTGTTAAATGATGTGACAAATGAAAAAGAAGCTCAAGGTAACTTAAATAAGATCCCATAGAAAGCACAAATAAAAATTACATCCACTTCAGGGAAAAGTGAATTATATAACCCAGCTCAGCTATTGAATCTGCAGGTTCTGTTTCAGACATAGGGAAGTGTTTGTACACCTTTCAGCTTTTTTAAATTAAAAAAAAATACATGGTTTCTAAAACTTTTTTCTTCTGTGCCTTTAGACCACAGCAGCCACAGCAATATTCCATTGGTTTAGTCCTATATGGAATAACTACTTAGTTTTAATGTTTGTTGAGAAGTGGACTATATATGACCCCACCTAGAATATCAGAATATTTTAAAAAACAGGGTGTGTGCCTGATGATCCACAAAGACATTTTGAATTATGATGTGATCAAAATTAAGATTTTTTTACAGGCATAAGTCTAAAACATTTTGCAAGCATTTTACTAAGGCCTCAGATGTTCATGGTTTAGGATTATTGCTGTATATGAAAACAGTACAAATATCTATTTAGAAACATGACAGAGCTAAACCACTAAGCATCTCAAATGAAGCAGTGCTACATATATGGGATGAACAACAGGCAGTCAATTTACCATACAAAGTGATTTTTCACCATTCATTTCATTTGGTAGCTCTGAAAGGCAAACAGTTACCATAGAAACAGTAAAATAAGTCCATTTTCAGGACTGGATGATGGGCTTCTTTTGGAAATGTAAACAAAATTTCACTAGATAGATTTTGTCAAGCGTGTATCCTGCAGGAACTTTGGGGTTGGAATAATATGTGTCTGTTGTGTTTGTTTCATTTAAAAGGCTAATCCAGTCTATGCTGGTTGGATTTTCACAGCATGCTGTTCTAGTTCCTGTGATTTCTTATTGCAACTTGCAATCTTGGACATTTTAGACAATATCTTCTATCCTGTACCCCCACATAGGAGCCTTTGAAAATCTGCCTGGAAACAAACATGTCAGGACTTCTCAGGATGCATTTGTTACTACGGTCTCATATCCTTTATTAGTGCCATTGTGCAAATTGAAGGCACAGACAGCAATCAGGCTTTGCAAGCCTTTAAGTTTTTAGTCCTCTATCTGTAAAGGGCTAACAATTGCAGAAACTGCTCTTTCAAGCATCACTGTCTTTGTCTAGTATGCTATGAAATAAATGGCTTAGGCATTTGTGGGAAGAACAGAGAAGGATAAAATATATCCCTTTAACACAAAACAAAAGCTAGGAGAGAGCCTGAAATCTGGGTTTAAAAGGGAAATATTTCCTAGCCTCTGGAAGAAGCAGAGCCAAAGGTACAAACTCGCTGCAGTGATAGCAGTACTGTGTACCTTTCTTTTAAACTGCTTGGTTTCATTACCAGCACCATGGATGAAGCTTGGTGCAGTCCAAGTTAATCTGGTTAATTTTGACAGGAGTTTTGTGTTTCCCTTGTCAGGGTGTTACTGGTACTCAGATCAGCTGGTATGAATCAAATCAGGCCTTCATAGATGTACTGAAGAGTCTATTTCAGGGCCCTCAGAACACCTCAAGGTATATTTGAGCCAGCACATGCCATGGTTACAATACTAACTATCAAAATAAATCACACAATGAAATTTTACAAGTTCTCTCTGGGAATAGATTTACTTAGTTGTGGAACCCTGAAAAACTGTCTTCTCGTGGTTGATATATGAGCATATGTCACAATGTATCAGGGCAGTTACAATACTAAGTTTGAAAATAAAGTGTTCATGAAATATCCAATCATGTTTTCCACAAGTTCCAAGCAATAGAGAAGAACTAAACTAAGATTTTGGAAATGCATTACTATTTTAAGACTTCCTGTTCTGTTTCCCCACTTCCAAATACAGAAAAAAGGTTTAGTCTTCCTTGATGAAAAGTCAAATTTGAGTCTGAAAAAAAAAATCTTTGAAAAATCAAATTCCTGGCTCTGGCCTGTGTGCACTTTGCCCAGGTAAATCCTGGGATGTGAGAAAACCTTGCTTGGCTGAAGAAGTGTTGCTGATTTGGAGAATTTAGAACCACTTATAAGACATTGAAGGCAAAGTGTTTGTCAGAGGTCTTGCAGAAAAAAGAAAAGTTCTGACTGAAAAAAGTCAATCAGACTTTTACCATTGATTTTAAGGCCTCTAAATTTCACAGTAAAATGTTTGTCTAACTGTGGGAGCATTTTGAAAACAAAAAATCATAAGCCTGTAATTTTAAATGTAAATTGTTTTACCTTTTTGCCAAGCTCTATTTCTGACAGTTGCACAGTATTTTATATATATATGTGTGTGTGCATATATATATTTATGTATATATATATATATACATATCATATGGACAAGAGAAGATAAAATTAGTAAAACTGCTTAAAAAGCAATAATTCCTTTATATGTAGAGTGATAATAATATCTTGAGAGAGTTTCATATTTTATGCCCAGTAACTAGCAAAAAGGAAATGATTACCAGTCCTTTAGCTTCAAGTAGAGAATGCCAGTGAAAAACTCTTCATCCATCCAGTTTTTCAAACACAGATCTTGTGAAGTGTATCTGAAATGTGTCTTGAAGCAAATATTTGCATCCTTAGTTCTCCTGGAACTCTCAGTTTTAAAGGGAAGTTATAGCCACATGGCTTCTTCACTTCAGAGCAGAATGTGAAAACAGGCACATAGACAAGACCAAATTTGAAGTAGACAAAAAAAAAGGCTACTCTTTGCCCTAGCATCCTCCTTTGCATCTTCTCTAGTCTTAAAATGTTAAAAATGTGGGTTTTTTAATGTGTTGTTAGTCTCTACATGGCTCTTGGTCCGGCCAAGACTAGAGGCAGCCCTGACACAGTATTGTAAAAGCTGTCCTGCCCTCCTGAGACTTCTTCCCTCAGCAGAACCACAGCATTCTCAAAGACTTCTTATGAAACTTGCTATTCACAGGGTTTCATTCCAGCACTTTAAATACTGAAAACTTCAATACCCATTAGAGAACCCTCTGAATTTCAAGTGGTTTCTTTTCAATACTTAAAACTACAAATCTTCCAAAGTTCACCTTTTACTGGTACGCTTTGATGGGAACTAGTGGTGAAAGGTGCTGAGAACTAGTAGTGAGAGAGTGGTGAAAATAGTCCCCTGTCACTAGGGGGACAATACAAACTGGTGTTTCATTTGAAACTAGTTTGCTTCAGGAATATCCAAGGGTTAAAACTGTATGCAAAAGTGTAAAAGTTGGGAAATTAGGATAGCTCAGTTATCTACGTTGCTAGCAGCAGAGAGCAGGCAGGTGCAGAGACACACTTAGGGCAGCCAGATAAACATCTGGCCTTTGGAATACTACCAAAAACCTCTTCTACATTTGTCTCCTGGGACAACATACAGAAAAAAAAACACATTTTCATTCTCTATTTAATATTTTTAGTGAGTGACTTTGTTTGGGAGCAAGGTATTTTCGTGTTTGGGCTTGGTTTATTTCATTTAACAACACCAGATATTATTTGAATTTGGAGAATGCTTAAGGGAAGGGCAGTTGACAAATTTTAATCAAGAAACCACTTGCATAACGAAGGAAACAATGGAGCAACTGAATGGAAGCAGCACCATCTGGAGAAAAAGATTGATAGCTTATTGAGCAGCCAAGGGTCTGTGAAAAAGAGATGTCCCTGGGCTACATAATTAACTTGATATTTTATGTCTTTGTGGTGTGTGGTTTGTGGGTTAGTTCAGAGACCAATGAATCTAATGCAATAGTCTCTGAAGACTGGGAGGAGACATGTCCAAAATTTAAATTTAAGCTGGGCTATTTCCTTTATTTCCATTTCCTGGAAACAAATTTTATTATATGAATTTCCTGGAAACAGAGTCAGCTAAATAACTCACTTTGTTTAAACCTTTCATCATCTGCGTAATTTTACGTCTCTCCTGGGTTTGCTAGCTCCAAACACTCCCATGATTTTGCTAGTTCCAAACACTCCCAAATGTCACGGCTGTTCTTCATGTTTGTCATAGCTCAGTGACCTGTGAGAGCAAGTAGAGACCAAAAACTAATAATTAGGCTATCCAAAAGCATCTAGTTCCTCATTATAAGTCAAGATTACCATTCTTAACGTCATGAATCCAGTTTTTCTGATGTTGATCACCACATTAATGGCCTGCTCCTTGCTTTGTTGCAGCATCCCCATGACATAAGAAATTTGCTTCAACACCTATGGCGTTAAAGGAAAATTGGTGCTGCCCAATTATTATTATAATGTTTCTCCTTTTCATTAGTTTAAAACTTTTATTTGCAAGAACAAAATGCTATGTGAGAACTATAGTTAGTTTTCATTGAAAGTAATGTTTTCTTTCCATGAACCCAGTAAGGATTTTTTATGAGATTATGTTAGTGGTTGGCTTTCTGAGCAGGTTCTCTCTACTATTTTGCTGAAGTTCTTTAGTGAACTGTATGTTAAACAACCTTTTTTTTTCTTTCACATCTTGATTCCTTCTGTTGTATTTTTGCTTTTGAGATTTGAAATGCTATGTTTGTAACACAAATGCATCTCCTATGTGGAAAGACAGTTGAAAAGCACATTCTGTGGCTGTAGTGCTGTTCCAAACAGAAGTATAGGAGAGTCTTAAGCATATGTTCCCTCTGCTGCTTTAATATTTAATTCCATCAAAGTTGATTTGAGGAATCTCTTAACAGTTTTCTCAGGTTTTTAGGAGTGTTACAGACTTTAAGCTACATATAAATCTGGAAAAACAGAAGTGCACTGAGGGATTGAAGGAAATAGGAGAATAATACGTTCCTATAACTACAGTGGGAACTATTTATCCATGTAAAAATGCAGGTGAATCTGCACTAGATAACAACTGCTGTGTGCACTTCTAAGTATGAAAATATATATTAAATTTCTTTTGGAGAGAAAAGCTTTACACCTAAATGGGATCGCAGCATTAAACGTCTGTAGAACAGTAAAAATCAAAAGCTTCAGCTGAGTTTAATGGAGAAGATCGCATTCCATATTTCTGTGCTGAGTGTGAAATGGCTGTGCTGTGGTGGCATAGATCTGGTGTAAGATAGTGGACAATATGCCTAACAAGTTTCACCCAAATTCAATCCATTGATACATGAGAAATACATGCAACATAACCCATCAGAAATAAAATCTCTCAAGAATCCCAAAGGCTGATCAAGGTAGCAGTCCTTTATTAGAGAACATGTTTTTATTTCCTTCCCAAGCAAACACAAAGTGCTAAGAAAGTTGTTACATTTCACGGTAAATCATGCAAGAGTTTACTTTCAAGTAAAGTCCAGTTTCACCAGGCACTGCAGGTAATCACATATATTTATATGTTTTCCTCTGCACAAACAAATGTGACTTTTTGTGTTTTGGACCCAGGCTTCAGCTGCAAACAACTAATACCTCAAATCTGCATTTCTCTCCAGCCTGTAGATGTTCATCTATTATCATTCCCTGGCTGAAAACCTAATCAGCCCCCACTACCCTACACCACTCCTGCAAAAAACAGTAAGGGAGAGGAGGGGATGAAGGGATGGTATCCTTTCATTTCAAAAGCAGGTACACTGACAGTTTTCTAGTGATAGTAATGAAGGAACCTTAGTTCAGGTAGAGAAATATGGTAGGGGATCTGAATTATGCCAGTTGGCTAAAAGTATTTTTTACACGAACACACATGAAGGATAAAGAATCTATTTACATCCATATATATTTTATTCATGCTTTTTTGTTTGGGTTTTTTTTTGTTTGTTTGTTTGTTTTTTTTTTGTCGGTTGGTTGGTTGATTTTCTTGTTGATGTTGTTGTTTTGTTTTTTTGGTGGCTTCTGATCTGTTTTTTAACACAGGTCATATTTCTAACTAATTCAGGTGATTATAAAAACACCAAAAAATGCTGTAAGAGTTTATTGTTTTCTGCTTCATAGACTAATTCAAGGGTTTGGGCTGTAAGGGATTGTTAAACTTTATCTAGTTTAACCCCTATGCAATGAGCAGGGACATCTCAACTACACCAGGCTGCTCAGAGCCCTGTCCAATGATTCTGAGAGATGGAACATCTACCACTTCTCTGAACAACCTGTTCAGAGTATTTCACTACCCTCACAATAAAAATTTCTTCCTTATATCTAGTATGACTACACCATCTTCCAGTTTAAAGCCATTACCCCTTGTCTTGTCACAGCAGGCCCTAGCAAAAAGTCATTTTCCATCTTTCTTATAAGACCACTTTAGGTGCTGAAAGGTCACAGTAAGGTGTTCCTGGAGCATCCTCTTCTCCAGGCTGAATACACCCAACTCTTCCCTCTTAAGAGATGTGTCCCAGCCCTGTGATTATCTTCATGGCTCTCCTCTAGACCTGTTCCAGCAAGTCCATGTCTTTTCCGTGCTGAGGACCCCAGAGCTGGATGCAGCCCCCCAGGTGTGGTCTCACCAGAGCAAAATAGAGGGGCAGAATCCCCTCCCTCACCCTGCTTTGGGTGCAGCCCAGGGTACAACTGTCTTTCTGGGCTATGAACATGTATTGCTGGGTTGTGTCAAACAACCAGTTTCATTCCCCAGCACCCCCTAGTCCTTCTCCACAGGAAATCCCTCAATCCCTCCATCCCCCCAGCCTGTATTGATAATGGGGATGGCCCCAGCCCAGGTACCAGACCATGCACTTGGCTTTGTTGAACCTCTTAGGTTCCCATGACCTCACTTTCTTACCTCATCCAGGTGCCTCTGATGGCATCCCGTCCTTCAGACTGTTAACTGCACCTCTGAGCTTGGTGTCATCTGCAAACTTCTGAGGGTACACTCAAACCAGTGTCTGTGTCATCAATGACAACATTAAACACCACTGGTCCCAGTAAGGCCGCCTGAAGGACACCACTTGTCACTGATCTACATCTGGACACTGAGCCACTAACCACTATCCTCTGGATATGACCATCAAACCAACTCCTTGTGCCCAGAACTGTCCACACAAAATCCATCCACCTCCAGTTTAGAGAGGATGTTGTGGGGGACCCTGTCTAAGTCCAAATAGACAATATCCAAAACTCTTCCTTGCCCGTTGCTGCACTCACTCCATCAAAGAAGGACACTAGGGTTGGTCAGGCAGGTCCTGCCATCAGTGATGCCATGCTGTCTGTCTTGAATCCCTCCACTGAATTCCATGTGCCTTAGCACAGCTTCTAGGAGGACCTGTTCTAGGATCTTCCCAGGCACAGAGGTAAGGCTGGCAGGTTGGTAGTTCCCAGGATCCGCATTTCCACCTTTTTAAAAATATGTGCAATTATTCCTCTCTTTTGCCAGTCACCAGGTCTTCACCTAACTCCCATGACTTTTCAGATATCATGGAGTGTAGCTTGATTTCAGTATAGGTACTTTCTTTTAGCACAAGAAAAATGTTAAAGCTGAATCAGGGTATGGGTGTGTGTAGAATGAATGGCAGTGTAAATAAGACCACAGAAAAAATTAAGGTCTGGAAAAATAAACAATGTGGCACAGGTGTTATGGGTTTTGACAGAAAAATGAAATGGAAGGAAGGAGCTGAAACAGCTCTTCTTGTTTCTCTCTTGCTAGCAGCATGTCAGGCACTTTGTGGAACCCGCCAGTCCAAGGATATCTCTGTAGCTGTGCTACCTGCTTGTTCACAAGTAATCTTTGCTAAATAAACTAACATTATTGTTGTCTACTACATTGAAAGTGTAAGTAGTTTTGCTCTGAAAATAAGGTCTTTTTGCACAGGTTTTACTTCAGGTTCTACAAAGTTGGGTACAGATGGTACTTGTTCCTTCATACAAAATCTGTTAAACATCATAGTACTTAAAAGTGGCACAAAGATATTTCTCTTTCTTTCCTTTCTTTGTCTATACGTGTGCTGAAAGTAGATTTACAAAAGGCTCTCATGCAGGCTGTACAAGATAAAGGACAAGTGGCAGGGTTTCAATACTTCCTACCTCCTCTTTTCCCCCACACCACCCAGCTGAGTGATTGTTTTCTTGTCCACATCTGTTGCAATCTGGTTCTTTCTGAAAAATACCTTTATTTTTCACAAGTATCTTCAGAATATCTTGGTAGGGCACTTTCCCTGGCAAATTGTCTGACAGGTAATTTTTTGGTACATTAGCACTGTCGATGAGGAAGATGCTAGAAGGTAGATTTTGTATTTTATGTGTGTTATTTTGGGGTAATTCATGACAGCTCTTTAAATTTTAAACCATTTTAGCCCTTCTCCTGTAAATGGAACACTGATTTCCCACTAGAGGAAGGCCTGTAGAAAGATGTAATCATGCATTCAATGATATTTTGTATGCAGGGTTGCTAGTGAATGAAATGCCAACTCCTGGAAAATCTAAAGAAGAGCTGCTCTTACTGCTCAGATTGTTTCTGTATAAAATGTGCCCACAAAAATGTTTACACAGGCTAGGCTCAGAGGAAGTCAACTCCCTTCTGAAAGGTAAGTGAAAGAAAAATAACTGGTTCAATTGGGAGTATTGCTCCAAGCTTTTGTATTGAAAAACCTGACACTTATATCAAATTGCTATTTTTAGGCTGATTATAAAGTGGAACACTGGGTTAATGAAAGCAGCTGAGTGCTATGGGATGTTCACCCAACACCCAGCATACACATGGTACTGTATATGTCTGAGAGAAACACATGCAATCTGCCTGGGATGCCTTAGAATTTTGCCAGAGAAAAAAATCTGGCTTTATTGGCAAAACAGAAAACATAATTGGAAACAACTTCTCTCTTAATTTACTTGAGTTTATTTTAGAGGTGAGAGAGAGTTTGTCATAGAAAGGTTTAGATTGGAAGGGCCCTTGAAGATTATTCAGTTCCGGTCCCCTGCCATGGGCAGGGACATGTTTCATTAGACCAGGTTTCTCAAAGCCCCATACAGCCTGGCCTTGAACACTTCCAGGGATCCACAATTTTTTTCAGAAACCTGTCCCAGTGCCTCACCATCCTCACATAAGAATTTCTTCCTTATGTCTAGTCTAAACCCATTTTCTGTCAGTTTGGATCCATTCTCCCTTGTCTTGTCGTTATACGTAAATAGTCTTTCCATCTTTCTTTTAAGCTTCCTCCAGGTACTGGAAGGTCCCAATTAGGTCACCCTAAAAAACCTCCAGGCTGAACAATGCCAATTCTCAGCCTTTCCTTGTAGGGGCTCCATCCCTCTCATCATGTTGGTGACCCTCTGGACTTGCTCAACAGTTCCATGTCCCTGTGTTTAGGACCCCACAGCCAAATGGAAACTCAGCAGAGTGAAGTAGGAAGGTAGAATGCCCTCCTTTAACCTGCTGGCCATGCTACTTTTGATGCAACCGAGGACATATTTGGCTTTTTGAGCTGTGAGTGCTCATTGTTAGCTCATGTCCGCCTCTCATCCACCAAGTCTTTCTTGACACTCCCAAGTCCTCTTCCCACTTCTTGATCTGTTCATCCCCCAGCCTGCATTTACACTGGGAGTTGCCCTGACACAGGTGCAGCACTTCTACTTGATCTTATTAAATCTCATGGGATTCCCATGGGCCCACATCTTGAGCTTTTTGAGGTGCCTCTGGATAGCATCCTATCCTTTCAGGTGTGTCAACTGCACCATGCCATCCTCTGACTACAAATGGTGTCAAGCTATAGAAAGGGAGAATTAGATGTAGGCACTGGTATCCAACTGTGTTCTGCAAATGATCTACATGTTTATTCCACAGTGCAATTCCCTAAAAGCTCAAAAAAAATCCTGAGCAATCTCTAGTAGGCTACATAAAGATTTAAGATTTCTCTGTTTGAAAGTCTTGTGCAACGCCATTGGTGGTAGTGTTTGGCCAAATAAGAGTTGAAGTAACATCTAGGATCATAATGCTTTGGTGATTGTTGATGTCTCAGTTTCTGATATTAGGGACAATGTGTAGATTCTTTCATATCCAAAATCTGCTTTCAAATGGTTGTAGGTTTTTCTAGTGCAATCAAAAGGGAGTAAACTCAACCCTAAGGTATGAAAATATATAGTTAATACTGGAAGTGGCATGAGAGAGAAGGGTTATAGTTTAATGTAAATCATACAAGAGGGGACTTGCAGAGTTGTTTAAATCTTTATCAGTTGCTATTAAATCATTATCTGGATGCATCCTCTGCTTTAAGAAAACCCTAAATTTCTGATTGCTTTATGCTTGGAGATCACATAGGGGAGAGAAGTGCTCTATTCCTGCCCTATCTCTTTCCATTTTCATTGAGTATCCTCCCTCTCAGCTTTGGTCAAGTAATTCCTTGCCTAAATCAGGAATTTTGAATTCTGGGTGACAAGAAGCACTGACTTTAATGAGATGGATCATATGCTGGAAGAGAAGGAGACACCAAGGACCTTGTTGGACTTCACTGGGTGTGGCACAGCAAGCAGCTGTTGAGTTAGGTGAGAATTTGCCTGAGTGGGAGAAGAGAGCTTTCTGTGGAGCTCTCCTACCTCTCAGGGCCCAATATGGACAAATTAGAGACTCCAGAGAAAACAGAAATTCTTTTATATGAAATATTATTTTTACTCCTAGAATGAACAGATTAAGGGTTGATTAATTCATGCTGATTTTCAGCTTAATGAAGAATGTACTGATCACAGGGGAAAATTGAGTACTCTCTGACTTATAGGGTCTGATTAGAGCAGTCATCTGGAAAGCATAAGCTATGATGGTGCTCCTCTGTTTCCAAGAATAGATTAATAACTAAATTGGTTGTTCTGTTATAGTCTTTTTAAACAGCTACACTGTCTCCTGTTATTACTCTCTAGGTATTGTATGAGTGTATTTCCAAAGACTGCTGCTCAGTCTAAAGATCAGCATGTACTCAAATTTATTTCCAGTTGAAAGTGGCACTTATTAGCCACTGGGTAAAGGATCTCCCAGAGCCTGTCTCTCAGTAGCATGGAGTAGGCATAAAGGAAATAGAGTGAGTATCTAAAGGGAGCCAGGGTTATTCTTCCTGCCTTGTATGAGGATCAGATATCCCTAGAAGCTTATCCCTGCCAATGTGTCCTGTCTTCCATAGCAGGAAACACCACCTAATATTTTCCATTATTTCTTGTCCTAGGAGCATAGCAGGATCCACATTCTAATCTCTTCCTTTATTTCTCAATGCATCTCGTCTGTCTTCTGCCTTAGGCAACTGGTAAATATGCCTGTGCCTAAGAGATAGCCATTCAGTAGATGTAGGATGATGACATTCCCTCCCCCTAGCCCTCCATTTTTTTTCTCTGGAGATATTCTTTTCTTCTAACTGAGCATTATAACATTAGAGCTCCAGTTCTGTGTCATGGAATCACAGAAATGAAAACAGATTCACAGAATATCCCAGGCTGGAAGTGACCTACAAGGATCATCCTTTTTTGCCTTACCTCTTCAGCCAAGCTGGCATTCTTCCTCATCTGTTGGACTTCCAACATCTAGGAATCACCCATTCCTCTGCCCTTAGGAGGTGGTGCTTGAAAAATGGCCAGCACTGATGGGCGCCAGCACCTTCTAAAACGTTTTCCCCGTGGACCTCTCTAGTTCCCTGAGCCCAGCTAAAAGTTACTGATGATTTCCACTCTCAACCTTGCTGTAACTTTTTTAGTGATACTGGCAGAGAGAGGCAAAACAAAAGTACGTGTAACAGCAGATCCACCAATTCTGCTGTTCAGTGTAGATCTAGCTCTAGCCTATATACGTATATCTGCCATAATTACAAGTTTATGTAGCTAAACCTTATTTCTGATGTGCAGCCTAATACATAAATATGCTACTAATGCTTGTAGTTTAGTTTTGATTTAACATGTTATAATTAAAAATGTAATTTATAAGGATATTTCTTATTCTTTTAACTGGCAGCTAGACATAATCTTAGTTTTACCTACTTGTTTCCCCATGCTTTAGAAATTCTCTATCTTTCCATCTATGACCTGATTTAGTTGCCAGTGGAGTTGGCAGGAGTTTTTCCACTGGCCTCATCCAAAACCAGATCAGGCCACTGGAGAGCAAATGATAAACTGCACCCAAAAGCTGGATGTTACCACAGGCACTGGTCAATACACACACAAATTTCTGCCTAGGCAGGGTTTGTAATTCAGAATCCCTCCCTCAGTAACATCAGGATGGCCTCTGTGGTACAGTGAAAGGTGTGTCTCTAGAGTGAGATTGGGTTTCATTGCCCATCTGGGGGGTTATTTGGGGCAAATGCTGAGACCTTGTCAAGGGAATTGTTGGGAAAGGTGTGCTGCTTCAGAGGTACCTGGACAGGAATAGCAGCGTGTATTACTGGATTTTCTCTTCCTTATATTTAAGGCCACCAAGTTCACTGATCAACCCCATGTTGGTTTTTTTTTTCTTTTTTTTTTTTATTGCTATCAATAACAAAAGCTGAAATGTTTTTGGCATAAGAACATTAACTTTTTCATCAAAAAATCATTCCTTCAGAAAAATGGTGTGCTTAAGTAGATTTCCAAAAGTGTATAATTTCAGAATTCTTTACCAAAACAGACTTTTCCTCAGTTTAAATATATCTTTTGAGATCTTTCCGTTTTTAAAGTATTCTTTAACCTATTAAGAGCAGCTATGAAATATTTTTCATCTTCAGAGAGTAAAAATATAATTGACTGCATAAAGTGAGACACTCCTTTAAACTAAAAGAATGAATGCAATCTATTTTTTCCTGGGAACATTTTCCCCATTATCTGCCTTAACAAACAACTAGTCTCACTAATAAATAATTCAGCAGCAAGAGACTCGAGAGCTGTCTGTGTAAAATTATGGCACACATTAGCTGATCCCCTCAGTTAGGCATGAGGTTCTGGGAGATTTAGCCTTGGCAAAATGGCATTCCTAAATCCCTGGATGTCTCCTTAAAAACTGTCCCCTAAATTTTTGGGTCTCTGCAGTAAGAAACTAGCTGCTCCATTGGAAAAACAGGGACTTAAATAAGTTTTGCTTTTTTTCCCCTGAAGCTTAGTTCTTCCAGATTCCATTAAGGCTGTCTGAATATTATATTTTATAGAATCCTTCATCTAAATGAAGATTAACTGGGCTGTTGTTTTTAAATTGTTTGTGTCTTTCTTTTACCTTGCTAAAAGAAACATTTAAGTGCCTGGCAAGCTAAAAGACAAATAAAGAACACTCTCATCAATAAAGAGAAGCTAAACTCTGTATCCAAACTATCTGTGTTAAATTGCCTGTGGGTACAGAATATCCAACAAAAATCCTTGAAAGCCTGAGGGTCACAGTAATTTCAGATGAAGCCATTTTCTCAAGGATCTTTTTTTCAGATCTGAAGATTTTGCTTAAGGAAGGAAAAGGCTGAGGATAATTAGTACTGCACTTGCACACACATTACCCTGGGTTAGCTGTTAAAAGAAGCCATTCAGGAGCAGCATCAGCAGTGCAGGTAGCCTGAGTGGAAGCCAACCCTGGGAGATTCCCTGCACTGCAAAACTCTCACTTCCTGTGCTTCTGAATCCTCAGTTTTGACTTCTCACTGCTTCTTCCTCCAGTGCTGTGCAGTGTTGGAAGTCTTGGACTATAGCACAGTAACTTTGATATGGTGAAAGCTCTAATAACAAATATATGTCATTTAGACAAGACTGTTTTTAAAAACAATTTTGTCTTTAAATGATAAATTTTGAGCACATTTTCTATGAAGGTTTTTTTTGCTGCAGATAGGCTCTCAAGCTTCATGGAAATGTGAAGACAAAGCAGAAATTGATGTACACATCTTCTGGCCTCAGCTAGGTGTTAATATGTATACACTTTTACTCTGGATTTGGGAAGAAGGGACTATATGTTTGCAGTATCTCATGAAAAACTTAATGATAACCAAGGCCGTATCTGTCCACACACCTGAAACTAAAACATCATACATGCAAGATATACAGAGACTGGATGGGGAATTTATTGTTGGGATATTTCGGTACTGGAATTGGTGGGGTTTTTTGTTTGTTGTTTGCTTTTTTGTTTTTTTTTTTAAATAATGAAAAACTGAAGTGAATTAAGTAATCTAAATAAGGTCACATAGGAAAATTGAAGAAGGCTCAAATATTAAGCTGCACATGCTAATGAGTCTAATTATCAGTCATATAAACTAATTCTCAGTGTCAACTGCAAAAAAGTCTGAAAACCTTCATCATATGGACTTTGAGCAGTAGGCCAAAGAACTCATGGTTCAGTTCTCCTATTTAATTTTCAGATTAGTTTATCTTTTGAAATTAGTAGCTGGAAATGAAATTCTGGAGCATGAAGTCACTCAGGGAGAGCCAGTGGTAAAAAGAGGTTAGAAAACCTTAGAACTTGGTCATGTTTTGATTTTCTAGGGCATGCAGACCTTGCCAGAAGCATCCTTTCAACCAAAAAAAAAGAAAAAAACCCTAATAATATGAAATACTGAAGCAAAGTTAACTAGATCAGTACCTAGTTTTAGTTTAAACTTTCGCTTGACACAGAAGCATTACATATTCCTTTTGTTGTCCTACATCCAGAAGATGTAGCAAGTTTTATTTGTTTTGTCTGCTGTGAAAGTATTTGGGGAGTCCTGTGCTGTTTCTGCAAAAACACCTGATGGAGAAAACAAACTCTTTCTTCCACAAGTATTCACATGTGCAGGTGTGATGCCTATTTCCTGTGCTTTCCTGAGCAGTAAAGGCCTTTTGTTTTTTTTTTGCTTGCTGAAAAGGAATAGAAAGGGGATTAAGAAAGTAAAAAGAAAAGCTGCTACCTAACAGAGAAATAGTTTTCAGAGTCACAGTTTGAAATTTGTCATGATTACAAATTTTCAGGGCAACAGTTTTGTGAATAATCAGATATCAAAGTGAGAATTTCCAGTCACTCTTGTTAGCCAGGTGCTGGAGGTACATTGATTCTCAATTATATGAGCTCAAAAGCACTTTGCCAAATCACTGCTTAATGCATAAACTACAGACTGAATGAATGTAGTGTAGAAAAATTAAGACAGTATGTCCAATGACAAGAAACTCCATTAGTTTGCCATTTTTAATGGGAAAAAATACATTCTTCCCAAATTCATAAAGATAGAGCCTAGCTGGCATAAGATTCCATATATGTACAATCTAAAGCTGTGATTGTGTACTAAACATACAATGTTTAATATTTAATGTCTCTTACATTTTCTTATTATTAATGTAAAGGCCAAAAAATACTGAGTTTTTGGCTTCAGGAAATGGCACTTGTCTCACCCTGACCTTGTATAAGAGCAGGACCTACAACTCAGACTCTTAAGAGCTTGGCACACTGGCTAAAAAGAAGCCCAGACCCTTCTTTTGTTGGATTCTAGGTCTGAACACATTTTTGAATGAAATGCTAAAATGGCTCCTAAATTTTCACGCAAAATTATTCTGAAATGAAATGTCCTAAGGAGTTTGGAATAGTCCACCACTCAGTTTCTGTTTTTTCACAAGAGCTGTGAAAAGTTTTCACATAGAAACAATCCAATTTTGACGGTCTAAAAAAAAAAAGGCAAAATTGAACTCCAATTTCATTTAAATAATTACTTACATTTTAAGCCTGAGTATGAGGTGTGTTGTGAAGCATTCATCTCAAAATCTTTTGGAAGAAACATAGATGTGTCTTCCTTAAATTCTATGTAAATTCTGTCCAGCTTAATCATGTACTGATCAGATATTTCAGGATTAGTTTGGTTTTCTCCCTCCCATTTGTCTTCCCTTAATTATCCCTTTGCTTTGCTCCATTTGCTTTTGTTTAAAATACAGATAAAGCAGTGATCTCAAAGGAATAAAAAACAAGAATCTGATCCTTTCTGCAAATAATTTCTTTTATAGGTGGCTTGTTCAGTGATGTGTGGACTATTCTTGTCACCCTCCAGTCTTGCAGCTCTCCTCTGGCTGTGAAATGTCAAAAAGCCCAGCTTTGGGAAGTGAGCCCTCACATACCCTATGCAGCCAGAGCCCTCTACCCCTTCAGGATGAAGACAAGGCATTTTGAAGAGTAACAGCAAAAGTCAATACTTTCATTTTTGGAAAGCTCTCTGCTGTACCCTAGGTCCTCAGAGGAAAGAATAAACAGCAGAGAAACCAAATTTTCCCTGCAAAAATGAAAGGCTGAGGTGACCTCTGCAGGAGAACTTCTGTAACCTGTGTGACCCTGGAGAACCAGCTGGTCCTGCTTTGTTAACTGTAAAGGCACAGTGTTGTTGAAAGTCATCCCTGGCTGTAACTTACAGCTGGAAAACTTAGACTGAGCCATATGCCAGAAGGACTGGCACAGGGTTGAGAATTAAGTTTGTGAAGAGAAATATTTGAGTCTCAGACAGTGAGACCTTCAGATTAATTTCAAAATGTGTTAAGAACAGAAAAACGTGAGTTTTGAAAAGAAACTTCTCTCTTTTTTTTCCTTGCTTTCTCAGTGGGTTATGCTGATTGATTATGAAAGGATGCCTAGCAGAGAGACTCTTCCACAGATGCTAGGGTGTTCTTTTCTGCATTGGTGAGAGAGGCACCTCTCATCTGGCTGATCCATGGGCCAGACATGGGCACATTTGTCACAAAGCTGCTAAAACACTCCATTTGTGGAGCAGAAGTGATGCTGACCATGATGATGTGCCCAGTTCTGAAGGTAGTTAAATGTCTTTGGGCATTGCTTATGGAAACTGAGCAAAACTTTGTGCTATAAACCATAATTTATTTTTTTAGGAGGTCTGATACCCAGGAGTAATACTAGCCAAAATACCCTGTAAATTATTTTTTTGGAGACTTATTTACCACTGGAGCAAATATTGTGCTCAGTGACAATAAACTGCAGTATTGTTGTGATCTCATGGTAGAAGAGCTAAGACATAAAAGATTATTTTTTTTCCCTCCTCCACAAATTATGTTTGACTCACCTGCATTGGTGCAAGTGGGACCTAGGACGGATATTTTGTATTTGGCAGGCTCTAGAAAATCCCCATGAGCACAATACCTTTTTCTGGCTTTTTCTTTCTTTTGGTGGGGGAAAGTGTTTCGAAAAGGGAAGGTTTAAGGAGAGTGGGACATAAGTGTGGGGCTTCCAGAATGTTTCCTTTCAAAAGAAGATGCAGGTGCAAGACACAGACATAGGCAATGACACTGATTCATGCCTGAGAAAGAGCTAGGATTTGAAGAAGTTGTGAAAGTTCTGTGTAGCCCTCTTCCTTCTGGAGTTGTCCACTGTTTTGGAGAGAGTAATAATCTGCAGGGAAGAATTCAGTTACAAGGGAATCTTTCTGAATAAAGAAACAAACAAAAACAATCCAGAAAGTTGTAAATACACACAAAAGTAGAAGATGAAGTATGCTGATCTGAAGTCATCAAGAAACTCAGTAAGAACAAGATATCAGGAACATGTTTACTTGATCACTGCTGTCCAGAGTGTCAATGTGATTAGCAACACAAGCATTTTGGTGTATACAGAACTTTGTTAATTGACTCAGCAGTGGGGCTGAGTGAAGCTGTGTGACAACTTAACTTCACTGTCATGCATAGCAAGCTGAGCTGGCCATTTCTGGGTAGATCAGCTGTGTAGATCCTGAACATACACTGAGAATAGACATTGTGATATGTGGCCTGTGCTTGCTGGGTGGTGACCTCGTTGATCACAGCACAGGGGGCTCAGAGTATCTTCCTGGTGCTGTGGGAAGAGGTTTTGCTGATGATGGGTACCATTTGGAGCAAAGCAAATGGTGTCTGACATCAGACGGCATTGAGCAGGCTTGCCACTGAGTTTGCTTTGAGTCCAGAGGTAAAGTCTTTGGTATGGCACAGCCACATACCAGCTTATGGTACTGTGGCCACCATAGGTTATTCAATGGAGTTTTGGATCTCTAAAGCTGGGGCTTTGAAATTTGGGGTTAGCAATAATGGAGGAGCCCACAGGAGTGATCTCCCTTACTGGGGAAGTATCCATTTCTGCTGTTGCCTAGGGCAGTAGGAGTCTGGAGGAGCAAGAAATTGTTCACTAAGACAGTGAGCAAAGGGGGGTTTGTGAACTGGATGCCCCTGAAAGCTCACAGGTGAGTGTCAGGCAGGAGATGACCCTGAAGTGTGCTAGCAAAGGGAGGTCTGCCTTAGCCAGACAGCAGCCATCTGACACATTACTGCAGGGGGAACAACTTCAGAAATCTGAAGAGGAAAGTTAAACCAGTGTGTCCTTTGAGGGGCCGAGAGAAGCATAACTATCTGAGGGTGACAAGCTGTTAGAGCAAGCAAGCCATGGGAAGCAGCAAAGGGGGATTTTTGTGAGTGGAGAATTGAAAGCAAAATTGTAAGACTTGTGGATTAAGAGTTAACAGGGATGTGCATTCTTATTGACAGATCTTTGGTTTAGGTTAGTGCCAAAGGAAAACTTCTGCTTTAATTAACAGTTGTGTCTGCACTTAGTATGTATTACTTTCCTAATTTATATGTTTATTTTTGTCTTTGTTTCTGTTCTTTTATTCAAGCTGTTTAATGCTGACATCACTCTTTTTAATGTGTCAAGCCACTGTGAGGAAACATGAGGGAAATTGGTCAGTATTGGTTAATTGTGAGTCACAAACATGAGTCACATGTATGGCTCATACATGTTAATAAAATGAGTGGCAGGTTTCTGGAAATAGCACCTACATGTAACCATCATTCACTGTATAACCAACATTCAGTGTGTTGCTTTCTACAGGTTTTTTTTTTTTTAAAGGTATCAAAATTGGCTGACTTGACTAAAAGAACCAATAGCTTGTCAGCTTCGTTGTAATTTTCAAGTAAATTAAGATGTTGGTCTTTTTTTTAAGTAGTAAAAACCTGGAGTATGAAAAGTTGAAATATTAGTAAAAGTGATAGAAAGTTTTGAGAGTCTGTGCATTCGAATTTTAATGTCTTGCAGCAAACAGCTCATCAGCAGAGTTCTAAGATATCTTTTATGTTCAGTTTTATGATGTACACCAGGCAGTGCCAAAACATGAGTGCAGATGTCTAAGAATGGTTAAGGAGCTGTGAAAGATATGTGTTTATTGTGCTCAAAAATTTAAGAACATTTTGGAAGCAAAATAAAATCTATGCTCCATAACACTTTACTGAATACAAACAAGAAGTTAGAAGTACATTGTTTTTTCACAGAATGCGAAAAAGAAAAAGAAAATCAAAAGAAGAAATTAATGGTCTGTCCTCAAATTAGATCCTTTTTACTACATCGATACTGCTGTTGTGATTATACAGGCTAGATGTTAGCTTTCTGAGTAAGGGAGAACGTCCCTAAAAATAACTGTGGGGTGTACTAGTTTGAGTGGTTTTAGAATTTGACCCAAACACCTATTCCTTGAAAGATATACCCAGATCACAGAAGGAAGAGAGGTGCAAACATATGTTTGGGAAATTTTATCTCTGAAAGACAGAAACAGCTTCTGCTAAATCCTATTTCTTGCACATATAAAAATTGTACTCCAATTTGTAACTTGCATCATACAGAAGGAGCTGAAATTTGGTATTCATCTATTAAAGGGGTAGGTGATTTTAAGCCATGTAGCATTTAAATCAGTCATGCTGTTTTGAGTTTTCTGCTATATAGTTTAATTTAGAAATTCAGAAGAGATCCCTGATGTTCCTCGTCAAAGTCAACCAAAGACCTTGGAGGTCTCAGTAACATATATCAGGCCATAGTTGTTGCCATAAACAAACAGGGATGCAAATGTCACTTTTATTTAACAGATTAATTTTCTTACTTTAGCTGCTGTTTGAAATTAACTTGTTTGATTGACTGTTTTTCTCTGGCCTGAACATTATAATGGATATCACTGTAATGTGAGAGCACAAATTATCTACAAATACTCCACACCACATAAAACTATTTTCTTGACTGAGTCCTGGGCCCTCTACATGGACCTTATTAGTTTCAATAAAAAGACCAACTAAAGGTTATAATGGCTGAAAAGATCAGAGGATAATTATTACAGAAATTACCTGAAAGCAGTGCATGAGATATGAAGTGTTTTTTTTATTTAGTCATGAAATATATAATTAATCTCTTAATGGTCAGATTGCTCAGTTTTTCTTTTGCACACAGACCCACCAAATCCACCTCTACTGTTAATTATTATGCAGATGAAAACTCAATATGAGTGAAAGAAAAATAGGTTAAATTCCATTAGTTAACATTAAATCACAAAATTAGTTCAGTGGCTGTTTCTTCATATTGGGAATTGGAATATACTGCCAATGACTGAGGAAACAATCTCTCCATGTTTAGTTTGTAGTCATAGAGTTTCTCATTAAATTTTTAATATCTCTGATGTCAGCTTTCAAGGTTCTTGTCTTTGGTTATTAGCATGGCTGATTCATGCTTTGGGAATCCCTAAATAATAAGTCAGGTGCTGGCTGCTGCTTTCATCTTTTCTCCTGATTAAACCCCCCTGATTTTAATGTACTATGATGAAGGCTTGAAGCTCCATCTTTTTCTTTCTCTGGGGAGGTGCTCCTGATAGTTTTAGTGATATAAAATAAGCCTTTGGATTTGCATGAGACAAGTTTCTGACACCCACTGGTGTTTTTGCCTGCTGGACACCACTTCTTTTAAGCACCATCCATAATCCTGGGAGAGTAGCAGTAGTAGAATGCAACAGCCTGTAACCTCCTGTAAAGCCTAGGCAAGCCATGTGAAATGCATTGTAGTTTTAAAGACGTCTCAAAAACTTGCTTTCAAATTTCACTCTTGATATGAATAGTTGCAGACCTCATGGAATGTTGCTGCCCAGAGCATTGCTGCAACCTGATGGTGTATTATCTGTGCCTGAGGGGTAAACCCCCTCAGTCTGTGAGCCCCTAAGCACAAGGGAGAGGAAACTCCTAGTTTTCCTCTTTATTCTTTTGTGGAATGCAAATCACAGGCTGCCTCAACACTCCTGCTGCTGGCCAGTAGTATTCCTTGACTATTATATACAACGTGGAAATAATATATGCTCTGTTTCTGAAGGATGAAATGAAAGCCTTTTTCCTCATCTACTGTGTCGTGGTATAGTATATTCTGATCTGTGGGTAATAAAATGGTGTTGGAAAGCAATATTATGTAATTTTTTAAAATCTCCATTACAAATGCATCTGTAAAATAGAAGAACAAGAGATTAAATTGAGTATACTATTTGCAGTATGTCTTTATGTTATCTGTGGGGTTACAGCATATATAGTGGGTTATTACACATGCAAATTGAGTGTCTAGTCATTTGCTTTTTTCCATCTTTCTTACTGTTTATTGGCATTCTCTTATATGAGTCCCATGCTAAACAATTACTTTGCCACTTTCCTTTCCTTTCCTTTCCTTTCCTTTCCTTTCCTTTCCTTTCCTTTCCTTTCCTTTCCTTTCCTTTCCTTTCCTTTCCTTTCCTTTCCTTTCCTTTCCTTTCCTTTCCTTTCCTTTCCTTTCCTTTCCTTTCCTTTCCTTTCCTTTCCTTTCCTTTCCTTTCCTTTCCTTTCCTTTCCTTTCCTTTCCTTTCCTTTCCTTTCCTTTCCTTTCCTTTCCTTTCCTTTCCTTTCCTTTCCTTTCCTTTCCTTTCCTTTCCTTTCCTTTCCTTTCCTTTCCTTTCCTTTCCTTTCCTTTCCTTTCCTTTCCTTTCCTTTCCTTTCCTTTCCTTTCACAGTCTTAGTTATTTCAATTTCAAGTAACTGTAATAATTTAGAAACTACTGTAGGGGAATTATAGTAAGTAAATGACGACAATTTTACAGTTGTAGAAATGGGAATGTTCTACTGTGTTCAAAAGCTCTAATTTTTGTCTTGATTTTTAGAAGATAACTTAAGACTTCGGTTTCTTTTTTCTAAGATGTGGGAGTGAATGACCTTAGGGCCATTGCAAGTATGGAAAGTGTGGTAGTGAGACTTTGGTTCTTTGTGCACACCATTCCCTTTCTTTACCAAGATGCTTTTTTTGGAGCATGGTTTGGTACATGGCTTGCCATGTCAGCTAGGAGGGAATCTTGGCAGGCTCCACAAGGCCCTAGCATATGCAGAGAGCAGCCTAGAAGCCAGAAAGCCTCATGCCCCTTTAGGTAGAGAAGTAGTCTCTGGAAAGCTGGCACACTGGATGTTTTTTCTGTCTTTGAAAGCAAATATGGTGCTGGCACTGGGAAGAGGTGCTGTCAGACCCCCCTGCAGGAACAAGCAGATATGAAGTAATATTTTCCAAGTGATTTTAGAGTCCACATGACACAAAATTACCTTCTGAAGTCACTTTTGAAACTGTTCCCTCCTATTTTTCTGATTGTGGGACTCCTGCCCGCATCTTTATTTTGGAAACACTGCCTACTGGTGCCAATACATGAGGCTGTGTCACGGCACCGTGCCTGCTTCATCCCATGTCTCTAGGGATAGTGAGCCATGTGTGGCCAGAGGCAGTGGCTGAAATTTCAGGCTTGACCTTTATTTATTTGTTTGCAAAATCAGTCTGAGGTTTACTGTAGCCTTTGGGTGTGCTTCAGTTAAGCATAAATGTGTTGATGCAAAGCTCTCCTATCCAGGACAAGGAAGCAGTCCCAACAGAGAAATGTGATTGATTGCTGCTGCAGCTCACGCATGCAGAGGGGTGAAGTGGGGTTTAGTATGTTTATTTTTTGTGTTTTTGCAACTCCTCTTTCTCACGCCCTTCTTGTGGGCGGCTCTTTAAATTTAGACAACACAGAAAGCTCCTGGTTCAAAGTAACTTTTTAAACTGCATGCTCATTATTACATCCCCTGTTCTCCCTTCTGGTGAATATTTTTAACTACTCTCATCTTGTCAGCAAGTGTTTCCTTTACATTCCTGAAAGTTCATACTATAAAGTTGGGATCCAGCAGCAGAAATGATCAAGTTCTGTGAATGCCTCTTACCATGATATTTTCATCCTCACGTTAAACCACCATTGTTTGAAAATTCAGGTTCTTTTCACTGCAGTTGGATACATTGTAGGAAATTTTTAAAAATAAATAAAAAGCCTAGTTTGACACGTGAACAACCTAAAATTTACAGGTTGTGTTGTTTGGTACCTATTCTAAGCCAAACCATCTGGCAGATGTTGGCTTTGTTCAATAGCTCCATTAAACTCCTTGGAGCTTGCAGCTACAGCCTCTGCACAGCAAAACAGCCAGCTCCAAATGGTTTGGTGAGATTGCCCAAAAGGTGTGTTTCCCCCTTTCATCATCTGTCAGAAGTTTCAGTAATGAAAATACTAACAATGCATAGCTATGATGCATAAAATAATTGTTGCTAAAGCAACAGCCGTATTAGAGAGCATTTTAAATGTATATGAACAACCTGCTACTTAGGAGTTTTCTGGGGCTTTCTGCATAGCTATTTTGCAGTTTTGTACAACTTGGCTGTTACATAAAAGGCTTTGTTTTGGAGAGTTCATGTGGTCCCAGAGCCCAGCAGCCAGGTCTCTGCTTCTTGCATCCCTTCTAAAGCAGTTGTGAAGGGTGGGTTTTTCCCCCAAAGTATCCATTTGACTGTAACAGTCTACCATAATACTGCTGCTTGCTTCTGATTGTGAAAATTCATGTTCAATGCATGTAAATCATCCCTTACACCACTGATAGCTGATGAGACACACACTGGACTAACTGGGAGCCATTAGGTATAGATCCTCTAGTGAGAATGAGCAAGTAATAAATGCAGTGACTTCTAAAGTCCTACTTTCTGTTGTTAAAGACAGCTGAACAAAGTGAATACATTTGGTTGTATGCACATGCTCTGCAAAAAGGTCTTGTGCATTTTTTCCCCCTTCTGGGGCTAGTTTTTCCTGTGGTACTGTGATGGATTCTTTTGCTTGACTTGGCCTGTGATTTTGTCATACATGACAACCTTAATAGTTTACTCAATATTTCTGTTCATCTGAGGATTCGTGTAGAATATATTTGGCCCTTTTTCTAGGTCTACAAATAACCTCAGTATCCTTTATAACATGTTCGTCTGTAACATCTAAGGAGTCAACATTCCTTTGGCATTAAACAAAATCCTCTCTTGTCTCCAGAACTGCTTTTTAGATTGATAATACTGCTGAGGTATTTTCTTCCCTGACCACCCTATGCTTAGAGAAGGAATTAGATTCCTCAGACTCTGCTTTTCAGCAGGGACTCTGGCAATCATAATTCACACACTCTTTGAGACCAGACATTAGTCTGCTGGTTTCCTTTAACACAACAGAAGGTGTATTGATCACATTTATTGAATGCTCCAGAGAATGTGTGCATGTAATCATTTAAATTCTCTCTGTTTGGGTTTTCCTATTACAGATTTGTAACTGAAAATGCAATTCCTTTGTTCTCGGGGCGTGGTGGAGCGTTTGCTATGCCCTTGTATCTCTGAGTGCTTTCATGTGTCTGGTGGGGTACTTAACTGCTCTGCCCTTCCTCTAAGGATAGTCCATTCTGGTTAAATCCAGGTCTCCAGCATTCTTCAATAATCACTTGGAGCCAAGCTGCCTGGAAGAGTTTGGGCTCATTGGGTGCCTGACTGTCCAGTACCACATGGTGCAAACTGCTGCACAGCACAGTGTCCAATTACAAAAAGCTTTCATCCTGGAGCTGCCCATATCCATGGCTCCTTTTCTGAAGGTGATATATTTTAGCTTAATATTTCTTCTGTCTAAACACAGAGGAACAGAGATTCTCTCTGCTTTTCTGAAAATTAGGTCAGTCAGCCTTGCTGGTAGGAAATCTACTCATATTCCTCAATCAGGCAAAGTAAGGCTGATGAGATAAGCATCAACAGAGACACCAGAATATATTTTGGGAGAATAATATGTCCCTGCATAGAAATTTTTCTTCTTAATTGTATTTTCCTTCCTATAATATTATTCTGTTTTGTGTCCTTAACTAAATGCATTCTTAGTTAAGTGCCTGTGTTTTAGCTGTCTTTATGCTTGCATTGGTAGCACTTTGTGTCCTCTTTCTTATGCAGACATAAAAGCTTGCTGTGGTTTAGTTAAAATCTTGAACATATGTGTGTACATTTCAGTACTTACCCTTTGAACATTTTTAACTTTTGCCTAAGTTGGTCACATAAATGCAGATCCAGGAAAAATATCAAACTGAAAAATGCGTGTTACTACAACAATAACTTTTAAAAAGGCCTTATTATGGTAAGTAGAGCAAAAGATTATTGTCTCTAAGGACATAAAACACACTGATAAGCAGCAACTGCAGAACAATATATTTTGGTAAGAAAATGAGTGCTCTCTATAATGTTCACTTTCTACAGCCTCAAGAGAGTAAAATCTAGTATAACACAATGATAAATTTCTGAGAGTTTCCTAGCCCAGCTTTTGGCTTGCTAAAGAAGGAAAGTAATATGCAGTGTGTTGTATAGATTTATCATAGTGAAATAAAATGTTTTCTCTGTTTTCTGGATTAAAAAACTCAAAACATTTTTTAACTGCTAAGTTTTAAAGGATGACTTTTCAGTTTTGTTGTCAGCATTCCTGATATTTGCAATATTTCCTTGATTTCTTTGGCAACCTAGTTTCTTGTTTTGTGGGTGAAAATCTTCACTGTCATAAGAAATGTTAAAAGGAAATGTTTTTTTAAAAACCCAAACACCAATCAAACAAAAACAAAACCCGCTTGGACCAGTCATTACTGTTGTGACAACAAAAGTCACTTATCAAGCTTTTGAAAAAATTTGAGTCAGTGGTCTTTGGGAAAATGTTCATGGCAGTAGTTCATCAAAGTTGTTTTAGTCTTGGGACATATATTCCTAGAATTTCCACTTTTGTGAATTTTACAAGTAAATGCACCTTTAATGCTGCTTAATGTTGTCATCAAATCAGTGCTCACAGGAGACAAATATTCTTTATCTGGCACTGAAGACTGGAGGAAGCTCAGGGAAACTAATGAAAATATCTGGCCTTAGTGGTATCTCAGGATAGTAGTCAACAAAACATACTTCAGATGAAGGTGTTTAAAAGTTTAAATTGTACTATACAAAATAATGAAGTAATTTTCTCAACAGGAGAGAGTGTTATTTGACAGCTTCAGGATGTTTTGATCTTGATATTTATAAGCCTTCCTACATTTTTTTCCCTCTAAGGAATGCCTGTCTTAAAAAATACTTTGTGTAAATATTAATTATTATTAAGTTTTTAATTTTATGCAGAGTTCCCTTTCTGTATTCTGACAAGGTGTATGGTTGACTTTGCATTTAAATTGTTCTGAAAGTCTCCTCATCCTGTCCCCTGTATGTAGTTTATATAGGCCTTTATTTCATTTTTCCCTTTGCTGGAAATCTTTCCATTTTTTTTTCCTTTATTTTTACATATTTTGTGATTATCTCCTTTTTAAAACAGGCCTGACAAATTATATGCAGTAGTCAGCGTGCAGTGCTGGCTTCTTACTAGCAAGAAAGACTGGAATGGGTGCCAGTACCCACTGTTAGTTCAAGTTCCATTTCCACAGGTGAACATCTTTCTTTGTTCTTGCTGCCACTTTGTGCTGACAGCATGGTCTTGCTTCACTGCCCACTGTGGTACTTGGGTCTTCTCCTTGAGTGGCTACAGATGACAGATGAATCACACATGAGCAGCACAAATTGCTCTTTCCCTGTGTTCTCAATCTGAACTTCTAAGGCAGAAATTTGTCTTCTGTCTTGCTCCATGCTGTTCTGTGTAAGAGTCTTTTCCATCATCCATGTATGCAGATCATGTGTTCTTTATTCCTCAGATGGTTTTGAACTCTGATATAGTCCTGCCTGTTATTCTGTTCCCCTGAAAAATTTTGTTCATACGGCACCTTGTCTCATCAATTCCCTTGACAAAGAACTGGGCCAAAACCTGAAACAAAAATGAACTAAACAAATGAAGAAAACTTCGGGGATGAACTTAGTTTAATCTCTGCTTTCCAAGTTTCAGAATACTTTTCCAAATATAGTTCTCCATTTAAGGAGTGAAAGGAAGAAAATTTCTCAGACATTTAGATCACGAGGATACTAATTTTGCTGCAGATAACATTTGTCAGAAAGAAGAGGAGGTAATGAGAAACAAGATTAAATATCAGAGAAAAACAGGAGTAAATCAAGAACAAAACTATGGAAAATGAAAAATTACATGATGAAAAATTACATGATGAAAAATTACAGAGATTGCATATTGTACCATCCTGTTTGTCAAGAGAATATATACTCAAAGGGCAAAAGATTTATAATTTTTGAAGCATCTGATGCTATTTAAAATTATTGAGCTATAATACTCTCTCTACACAGAAATGGATTGTTTAACCTTCATCAGCTCATGTGAGATAAGCATGTGTTTAAGTGTACTTCTGAATTAAATACTTCAGTTGTTGTTTCTAGAGCTGGTCTGATATTATTCTGAACAGAGCTTGTTGCTATCCTGTTCCATGAACCTCTCTGTGCTCTCTTGAGTCCATTTTTACACATGCAGAGACTGTGTGCATAGAACTGAACCCACATTTCCTGGCAGAAGTGAGACTTCTTCTTGTGGATTGCTGCAATCCTTGGGTCAGAGGTGCCTCTGCACACTTTTCTGGGTGTCAGACAGAAGGGAGGGTAATGCAGTGAAGAGTACGGGATGGTGTTTCAGGCTGTCTTGGCCACTGTGTTTTTAATAAAAGTCTTGCCTAGGAAATCCATCAGTTCACACTGCTGAGTGAACACACAGCACTGTGACTTTAATGTGTTTGTTTTTACAAACAAACGGTGTTTACAATGCCATGGTGAATACTCTGTGCCTCAAACCTCTACCACTAACGTGCAGAATAATTTTTGATGTACATAAGGTACTCTAGTTCAAACAGCCTATGGAGGGAGTGGCCGATGACAGCTATTGAGAAATGTGCCCTTTTTAAAATCTGACCCCATAGGAGACTGAGCTGCGGACTGTGCCACGTGTGGGTAAAACAGATTGCTCAATGCAAACACAGAGGATATGTTTCAGTGAGAATCTGAAGGCAATTGTTGATACAGGAGCCTGATCTGGCACATTTCACTTCCATTATGAGGAATTAATCCTCTGTTCAACTGAACCAAAATCTAAGCTCTTTTGCCTGTCTGATAATTTGTCTTTTGCATATTTGCATCTTATTGTTTTTTTATCTACACTTAATGGCACAGCTGCCTTTTGCACAGGATAAAGGAGAATGGGTACCAGCAAAACACATCAATTTGATGGTAATGGAATGTCTAATAAACTTGTTAGTTCTTGTTTGTATTAATCGGTAAACTCCTATTAGTTCCAGGAATGCTCTGCTTCTTTCCTTCCTCCTTGTCTTCCCTATTAGCTGAAATAGAAGTTTGTTATATCAAATTTCCGCATCAGCCTTCTTCAACTGAAATATCACCTCTTATTGAAAAGTTCCTACATCTCATGAGACATTCAAAATTGGTGCCTACACAAATCATTAAACAATAGGAAGGGGAAAGACAAGCAAGGTAGGGAGCAAATAGCTAGTACAATTTAGCAAGAAACATTTTTTGCTCCATTGCTGTTCACCTAAAAGCTTCCTAACACCAAATTAATAATTTCAAGTTCTGTTGCTTCCATGCAATGACCATAAACTTTCCTTTCACATCGTGATTTGTATGTCCTCAAAATCCTGCTTTAGCCAACAGGAAAACCAGCCAGACCCTGCTACTTAAAAACATGCTGTTTCTCTCAGCCTTCAAAGAAAATAATTAGCACAGTGGGAGAACTAATATAAACAAATTACTAACTCTTTTATTTGGATAGCTGATAAGAATTTAAGATCTTAATTAGGAAGAAATATCAATGTTAGTGCAGTGATTCACAGCAGAACTCTGTTGACTTACTCTGCCCTCAGTGAAGCTGCTTCATTGAGGGCAGAGAGAGCCAAAAAGCTGGAGACAGGTTTCTTGGTCATAAAGCAAAGGAAAATTAAGCCAACTTGAGCTGTATAAAATTTGAATTAAAGGATGGAATTCAAACTTGTACTGCACTGGATTGTGTTGTGAGAAAACGCTGCAGGAGAGCAGGGCCTGCAAGAACAGCTGTCTCATTGAAGCATTACTAAGGAATAGAAGGGTTGCCTTCTCTCTGTAGTATTCCTGGACAGCCTCAGTAGGCTCAGTATCAACACTGGACTCACTGGAAGTTAGTGGTAAATAGAAGTTTTAATTAGGCAGATTATCTTGAAGTTTATATTTTCTATATTGATTTTTTCTCTAGATTGTCTTTCTTTGAAAGTATTCAGGTACCCAGTTTTATTTTTATTATCAATGTTTCTCCTATTCTATTCCAGTTTTCTCCTTTGACACGAAACTACTTTTAGTGACTACTTTGCTCTTATCAGATTGTAGCCTTTGTGATCAATTTCTTTGCAGAAAAAGTAAACTGAACTGCATGTTTTGATCCCTGTTTTTTCCAGCCTTAAAATTACATTACTAGTTCTTTTACTCACACCAGTCAAGAAGTATTGAAAATGTCTTGACATTTCTGCTTTTCTGCTTTGACATTCATTGGTCTAAATCAAATGACAAATATGTGGGCACAACCAGCGACTTAATTAATTTCACCTTTCACCTTCTCAAAATTTGTTACCATAAAAAAAAAAATTATATGCTGTAGATGGTGAGTTTGTTATAAAACCTGAAAACCATTAAAGCCAAATTGACAATTTGTTGTATATTAATGGAAATAAAAAGGAAGCATAGAAAGGTGGTGGTGTAGAAAGGAAGAGTAATCCAGCCCAAATTCTCACTGTTGTCACTGGTGCATTGAAGTCTCTGAAGTCTCCATAGCTCATGAGCAGAAGGACTGAAAAAAGGCCAACCATAAATACCTAAAAGCACAGAGATAACATAGCCAGAAGCTGTGTTGAGGGGGAAAACGAAACCTGGAGGCAGTCATGAGAGAAACTGTTGCAAATTTAGGTGAAGAGCTAACTAGTTGAACATATGTACACAATTGGAATGGGTTTTAATTTGAGTTTAGGATGAGATTTTTATGTACCATGAAAATTTTAAAGTGACTTTTTCTTTCCAAGCCTTCTAAGGTTGCTGAGCACCTTTTCTGGATAAAAAGGCAGAGGAAAGGGATGACTCTGGAAAAAAAACAAACTAAATAAAAGCCTTGAAACATCTGCAGACTCCACTGAATTTTAAAAACGCAAGAGATGTGGAGAAGCCATAGATAAATTGTTTAAATTCACTGTTTTTGTTAGCCAATAGCTGTTTGCCCTTACTTCAGAGGAGATATCCACCAGGATTTAGCTGGATGGGATCATGCAGTCCAAGAAAGAGCAAAAGAGAACTGCAGTGTTGAAGATGCCCTGGGCTTTCTCTAGCAGGTACTTGTAACATTTATCATTGGTGTGAAAATGATAAGAGTCAGTTGCTTGCTTGCTTCTAAATTATAAAGATTAGTCTTTCAATGTTGGTGAACAGTGGTTTGAAATAATAATATTTTTCATGTGCAACTCTTATTTCTCTACTGAAAAGGAGGAAATTTCTTGTGTCAGAAAGAGAAGGAAAGAGATCAGATCTCAGCAGATCTCTCCCTCCTCACTTGCTAATTGCCCAAAGAGGAAGAGCTTCATTCCTACTGCCTTCATCTCAAGCAACCCTGTGGTGGGCTCCACCCATGTCATGTCACAGACATTTGAATATTTTTCAAATTCTTGACTTTAGAAACACGTGGGAACAAAGTCTGGTGGACACATAAGTAGTATTTTGTTGTTTTGGGATTGTGTCTTTGCTAATTTTCAGGTGGCTCCTTATGGTTAGGCAAAGGGAAATTTTTTCTCATTGCACACTGGGAGCATGAATAAGGATGATTTTCTTTGAAGAGCAGGTGAAAAATTAAGAACATAGATAAAAGGGAAGCAAAGGATGATAGTGCACAGTGGGTGAGATAAATGTTTCTCAAATACTTAAACTGATCCATCTCACTAGCTCTTAATATAGTGCTTGTAGAACTATTGCAGAACTAGAACAGCTCCCTGCTGTAACAAGCCTGAGAAACCTCTTCTTATCAAAGATCCCAGTTTAAGGGACACTAAAAACTTTTGGCCAAAATAGTGTGGGTTCTTCTACAAAGTTTGTAATCTTGTTTAAAAAAAACCCTAAAAATTAAAAAAGGAGGGGCAGGAGGGGTTAGAAGGTGATGTCTTGCCTAGTGAGGCTGTGGAAACTCCATGGATGGAGGTTTGCAAAACCTGATGGGACAAGGCCATGGGCAACCTGCTCTAGCAGATGCTGCTTTGAGCAGGGAAGGTTAGCTATAAATCTTGAGAGGTCCTGTTCAGCCTTATCTATTCTATGATTCCTTCATGACATTTGCTGCTATGTGAATGCACCAGTTGTGCCAAATAAAAGGAGGCAGCATTGAGAAGACTGTTCTAGATTAAACCAATAGAGATGATGTCAGCCTACCTTACTTGCCACCAGACCTTATCTCTGAGAACTCACATAATTTGTGGCTGCTCTAAGTGCATTTTCAACTCTAAAAGTAGCATTTCTTTTCAAAATTAGCATATTTTCAATTAAGGCTCCCTTGCCTAATAAGAAACAGGAAACATGTACAAAACTACTATTGTTCTGTCATGGAGAAATATATAAATTAACCTGAGAAAGGCAGGAATAGATCTCTCTGTAAGTATAGGAGTTATGTGCGTGAAAGCTGTGAAACGAAGCATGCAGAAGATCAAAAATTGGTTAAACATAAGCTGGAGGAAGGTGGAAAAATGAAGGAGGTGAGATGTAGTCATCAAGGAGCAATACTGCCTATGGTGTTGTTATCTTTCCAAATGTTAAGAAACTCTGAAGATTTCTGAAGGTAATCTGTGAAGAAATAATCTCTGTCACTGTTCAAAGATGCAGAAGCTGCTTGGAAATAGATGAAGTTGTGCTGTACATGAATTGATAGTATGTGTACAGCTGCTGTACAAAAATTATTATGAGAGGAGGAGTACTATGTTCCTTCCCCCTAAATATGGACTTATTAATTCTAATCACTTTTCTTAAGCTATAGTAAACCACTCTGGGCAATTCTTTTTAGGAATTTGTGCAGGGGATGCTCACTGCCAGCCTGCCTGGTTGAGCCCTGAGACAATCTGCGCAGAACACCAGACCCTTCAGGAGGTGACACCTCCCCAGGCCAGGCCAAGCTTGGACCCCCAATTCCATTACCCATCTCCAGGCACAGAGAAGAGTTATGAGGATGCTGGTAATTTACTAAGCCATGCTGTCACTTGCAGCTGTGCCTCGAAATTTCTGGTTGGAAAATTGCTAGGAATAAATGAATAAATGCTTGCAAGACCAGACTTGCAGCTTGTAAAGGAATTTTATTTGTGGAAGAGTGTGAAAAATGAACCCACTAGTAAACAAGTTATGCATCTTATCTTGACAAGTGGAACCAAGCAAATATCAATTATGGATGAATTTTGTAAAACAGGAAAACTAGAAACTTTGGGAGGGAAAAGGATAATCTAATAATTAATTTATATCTTTAGATTTGCAATTCTACAGGTTATAGCTGTCGTTTGAAGAGAAACAAACATAGACCAGTTTTTTATTTAATATTTTGGTTTAGGATGTTTTATTTTTGCTTGATAGTTTCTGGACTTTGAGATACTCTCTGTTAGTATTTATTCAACCTGTTACACAGTTGCCTTGATCACTGTGCCATGGGCTGGGGGTGATTGGGAGGTGGTTTTGAGGTTTTTTGTCTAAAATGTTGCATATCTCCAAGAAATAAAGCCTCTATGTTTGGAACCAAGCTTTCCAAGCTGGAGATAAGATTGCAGGAACTTCTTTAACTTCTTAGGCCTAGCAGCACTGAATACTTTATTTGTTGCAAATTATTTGCTCAGTTGTCATAATGAAAACAACCTTCCTGATCTCCTTCAATGCAGATCTGATCAGGACAGATGGTGACATCACCAAGAAATTTTCTGTGAAAGCTTAATCAGCTTCATAACTAGGAAACCTCATTAGCCAAGAGCTGTCATTCTAATTCCAAAGCTTGCACCTGTAGTGGGGGAAATGCCAAGTTGCACCCAGACTTATAGACTTTAATCAACCTTTCAGCAATATTACTTCTTTCCAATAGGTTCTTGTATTGCCTTTCCCTATCTGTTCCTAGGAACTCACATTCTAATATTCGCTGTTTGCAACAAAATTAATTAATCTAAATTAACTTCAACACATTAAGACTGAAGTCTGGGCTCTGAAATTTGATCTACCTGTGCAAATAGTTATTTTTCTGCAGCTAAACTGAGACACACAGAAGCACACATACTATTCTACTGAGAGACCAGCAAATTAAACTGCAGTGGCGTAGGAAGATATGAGTGACCCTTACTGGGACTTGCCTTATTTAAGCAACTTTAGTACCATAGATAATGTTACATAATGCATTCAGGCTGGGTGACACATTGCACTGATGCTTGTGTCAAAATCCCAGATGTACATTTTGAAGAATGTGGATCTAATGGTTGTCTGTTGTTGTTTGTTTACTCTTATAGATAAATATGCAACAGTTTCTCCTTTCTCATTTAGCTTTCAGACTGTTCAAAAGATGTTGCCCTCACCACCATTTCTTTTATTACAGGAGGCATGTTCGCAGGTACAAGATAGAAGAACTGTAGAAACCAGGTGGGTGGATGGGCTGCCAGCCAGCCTAATCAAGCTGAGATCATAGGCACAAGACACTGCCCTCCTCCAGTGTTCTCTCACCACGCTATCCCTCACAAAGAACTTCTCAAAATACACCGCATTATGGCAAAGAGCTCTGAACTCCCAGAGGCCAGCTTTAACTTTGCTTGATGAGCAAGTAAAATCATCTGTGAAGGCTATTTCTAGGGGTGAAATATCTGCACCTAAATAGGTTGATGAAGTGCCATATTTATGGATACATACACATACACACACACACACACACACACACACACACACATATATATATATATATATATAACAGTAACCCTATTGTTCCATTCCAGTTTTAGTCTTTAGTTAAAACTGGATACACAACTTCATGTTTGCACTACCAGGTTATTTGCAGGGAAGTTTATCTATCATCTTTTTACTCTTTGCCTGATAGCTATCTCTGTGTTAGCCCATCCATCAACCCAATGTGTATTTGAATTACTTGTGCTTTAGAAACTCTATGCAATATTAATGAGATACTTTGGTTTTCTTTAGCTGTAGACATTTTGGCATCAAATGAGCCCAACTCTAGAGTAGACATTTTTTTAAAAGGGTTTTATAAGATAATTAGAGTATCATTTAAGACTATTAATTCCTGTCTTCTCTTAGAAATCCACCTTAAGAGAATCCTCCAGTTTCAAAACTACTTTTTTATTTTAAATTTATTTGATATGTCCAGCCTAAACTCTCCATGAGAAAAGTTCCCTGATCTGCATGATGAACGTTCAAGGTGAATTATCACAAAGTGCATTGTACTTTAAATGTTGCTGCTGAAAAGCTTCTTGCTATTGCTTTAATTAGTAGTTGTTTACTTAATTGCTTAAACGGTTGCTCGTTTCAAGGTGGGCTGGCCCTCTGGGTGGTACTGCTTTTTCCTCCCACCACTTTCCAGGTAAGAGGCAGAGCTCCAGCCCAGCTGTTATATGAGTGATCTACTAAAATGGGAATGGGAAAGGCCAGGATTGCTTCCAAGGGGAGCAGAAAGCAAGTACAGTTTGGCTGGTTGGACTGGGTTTTGTTTTCCTCCTCTTCTTAAGGCAAAATCCAGAAAGACCTGATGAGAAAACAGAGTTGAGAGGAATTGTAGCAAGTGTGTGAGTTTAAAGCAAAATAGATGAGAAAATTCCTTTTTCATGAAAAGCAGGGCTTCTGCTGGCTATTCTTTTTCTTCCTACCAGAGACTGGGAGATTCTGGTTTTTGTCTAAATGTTATTTTCTGTTACTAAATTGAATCACAAGAAAGGAAGACCAGAGGAAATTATCTTCTGTCGTGGTCTGATGGATGCAATATGAAAATGTCAGCTATTGCTCTTTTAAGAAATTTCAGTTGGGAAAAGGTTGTGGGGAATGGTTTTCGTTCAAACAACTCACGAAGGAGGTAGACTCAAGCCTACTTCAAGGTGGTAGCAGGGCTGTTTATGAAGGTTGGTAAACAGGTGGCATGACTATTATGAGTCAATGTAGGCAAATAAACTTCTGGATTGATCAGGAATAAAAGAAAGATTTTATTAGGTAAATATTGTAAACTTGGCTATTTGTAAAAGGAGATCTTTTTTAAAAAAACAGGGGTTATTGGAGAGGGTTTTAGTGGAATGAGGGATGCATTTTTTTTTTGGTTCTTTGCCCCACAAGATTGAATCAAGTTCTCACGTACCACTTGGCCTCATTTTTCTGCTTATGAAAACTCCTAGTAAACCTTGGCCTATACTCTAATTGCCAAGCTGCAACTAAAACAACATGATTTCGCCTTAGAACTAGTCGATCACATTGAATTGTGCTAGAATTGTGAATATTTTAGCTTTCTAAACATTGTCATTTGTTTCAAGCTTAAACTTGCATGACACAACATAATAATCAGTGGGTTTGTGTATGTTTGTGGTTGGTTTTTCTGAATGGTTACCTTGATTCTGATTGAATGTCCATGAATGTTAGTGGAAAGCTGTTTTCCCTTCTGTGACTTTCTTTTTCTTTCTTTCTTTCTTCAGGCTGCTCACTTAAAAATACTTATTTAAAATAAAGAATTTTCCCCACTGGTTCATCAGGAGAGGTAAGTGTCTCAAGTAACATTGTTTTGGCTAAATGTCTTAAATTTTCTTTTGATTAGAATTTATTATAATTTTGGATATGCTTAAAATCTTACATCCTGATACTTAGGATTATGGCAGAAGTTTATCTATTTTCCAGCACCAGCACTGAAGTCAGAGATTCTCATAGAAGCAAATCCTTTGCTGAGAGGAGTAACAGGTTGACCCTAAAAGATTTTTAAGAATACTGGACTGATTATTTGACTACTAATTTTTAAAGAAAACAACTCTTCCACACCTTCCCATTGCCCAAAAAATAATTTTTGCTTTACGGATGTTTTAGTTTCACAGTGATTTCTTAGTGCTTGGATGATGCAAACATAATCCTCACACACTGCTCTCTCATTGGAATTTTCTTTATAACCTATCCCTTTTTTACAGCAATTTATGATAATCTTGAAAACCACATTTTGCATTATTTCAAAATTGCTAATTTCTCAAAATGGTGACTACTATTTAGCCCTGCTCATTTAGGGAGCCATGTTCACGTGGTCAATTTGGACAGCCTCATACTAGCTCTGTCCAGGTCCAAAATCAATTCTCACCCTAGTCTTGCCCATGCTGTTATCTCCAAGTGGATTTCTCATAGAGTGAGGCTGTAATACTTGCAGAGTCTAAATGTGAAACTGGAAAAGGGTCAGGGTGTTATTTTTTGCCTTGTGTCAAGTTGTGAATAACACAGACTTGTTGCAATCTAAGTTTCTGCAGTTACAGTCAATGTAAGTATTTTGGGTTGGTTAGAGGAAATTGGCAATTATGCACCAATATTTGCACTTCCAGTTCAGTGACTGATAGCACTTTGCTTTAGTTCTGCATGTCATTAGCAGTCCAAGTGAATGGAAACCTGAGACTATATAACTGTGAATGGATAAAATCAAGGAGAAAGACACAAATATCCCCATTTATAGAGCTGCAGAGCATAAGAGCTAGAGTTACCTATAGGCAGCATGGGGCAAAAAGTTGTTAAAGCTGGTAAGAACTTCACTAGATAGAAAATCCTAGTTCTCTCATAACCTTAAACCATGGGTAAAAGCAGAAATATTTTCATTAGGATGTTATAGACCAGCTGTGCAGAGATATTTTGTCACGATGCAGTGCCATGTGGAGCATTCAAGGATGTCTTATACAGCAAGGAAAATAAGCTTTAACAACCTTTAACATCTTTGATTCATAGAAGTACTATTGCTATAAGGAGTCCTCAGAGAGGAGGGTTTGCCTTGTACCAATGATTTCTCAGTATTATTGATCATTAAAATAATTTTAGGTCCTGAAACCTCTAAATCCATTACAGGAAAATTTAACTTTTCTCTGTGTGTTGTGTCCTTGATGTGTTCCACATCTTCCTTGCCCTTGTTCCTTTGAAAAAAGTGTCATAGTTGGTAGGATTTCGTTGCTAGTAAAAATGATGTTAAGAAACAGTCACTGAACTACAGTGTTAGAGGCCTAATTTCTGAATAGGTGTTACAAAAAAGATAGTTTTAAATATTGTTACATCTAAGCATTCAAAGACCACTGCAGGCATATTTTCCCCCATCCCAGAAAAAACATTTGCCAAAAGATGAAGCATAGCACACAGTACCAAGTAGACTTAGTGGTGCTGAAAGAAAAATGAGATGCGCAGTAGGCTTGACATCTGAGTTTACAGATCATCTTTGTCAGGAAAATGAGCCACAATGATACATATAGGTTGTCCAATTTGCGAAGCAGGCAATCTGAGCAGCTGCCCAGACAAGAACCTATTCTGTGGTGCTGATCAGGTATCATGACATCAAGAGAGATGATTGAAGGAGCTGGGCCTGACACCACTGATTAAACTCAGGCATGTCCAGAGGGGATTTATTTCATATTGCCCAGTAGTCTGATGCAGTGAGAGAAAAGGGCAAGGCTGCTCTGTAAGGCCTTGTAGCACTCCAGTAACACCTATGAGTGAGAGACACAGAATTGTCTGAAATTTTAGCCTCAGATTGAAGTGGGCCTTATTTGCCAGCAGAAACCAGTCACTGTCACAGACCATTTCTACCCTGGGACCAAAATAAGATGATATTTGAGGTCTTGTATGCACAATATATTTATTTTGCATACACAGCTTTATCATCTCTCTCGAGTTCTTCTGGGCTGTGCTAGTGAGGGTTGTGCTAATGTTTCCTTGGCTTCTCACTTGTTTTCTTCACAAGCTGAACTATTTGACTCCTTCCTTGACAGAAAAGTGCAGAATTTGTGCAAGCCATGTGCTTTACCATATCCCTACTTTCTTAGTCTGCAATATTGATTAGGAAATGAATCAGTGCATTGAGTTGTCCCTTTTGCATGACCTCTTCCTCTTAATATAAGAAAAGAACTTCCCAAAACAAAGGTGGCACTTGGATTTCTTGCAGATCTGGATGATACTGCAGATCTAATGGGATCAAGTGAGATAAGCTACTCTGAATATAAATGTGGATTCCTGCCTTCTCATTTCCTGCTATGCTGAACATTTTCTAAAGCAATGTGCTTTAAAATATTTGAATTGCATCCCAGAAATCTCCTGTAAAGCCTGAAATTATACAGTGTAGTGTGTGTGTGTAACAATATCCATATACATAATATAGTTCAGCAATAACATGGGACAGGTTCAGCATGAATTTTCTGCCCCATGGAGTGATCTCTGCCTTTTTCTACTTTTTAGCTTTCAGTATGCATATAAGGTGCATGAAATGTCGTTTTGTTTTCCTTGCTTCCTTGTATTTTTCACTAGAAAACCTGAGGTACCTGGGGTTACAGCAGTAGGCACAAAATAGCACTTAATTTGTATTCTGCAAGGGCTGGAAGAGATTTAATTTTGTAATTCATAATTAGCTATAAGACATTTACAAAACTATACTCATATTGATGGAATCATTTTTATTTTAACTCTTCACACTGCTTTTACTTTGAATTCTCCTGCTTCAATCTGGGCTGCGGATCTCATACTGTTTTCCCACGAACCATTGGGCAGTTTAGGGCCCTAATAAAGCTGTGCTCTCCTCTTTGTAGGAGGATTTGCAAAAGCCTATATTCAAGAGCTGGTTAAAAAAGCACATTTTACTCCACATTCCAGTGGTCTGTGAATGTATGTTGGCTGCTACACTTCAGCAGTATTTTAGTAAATTCTTAACAGCATAAGGAGACTCTACAATGTATTATACAAAATTGTGCTCTTTCTATCAGTGGGAATACCTGTGTTTATTAGACCTGTGAGTTGTTTAGCTGCTTTATTTTTGCCTGTTTTTGCCTGTTGTTTCTTTGCCTTATACCGACCAGTCAGTCCCAAGCACACTTGTAGCTGTACCTGCATAAAAATATTGTAACCCTGCATCCTATGCAACAGATATGATATTGATAAACAGACTTAAAGCAATATGGTGTATGGGCAAGACTTGTATTTTACTTCCAATGACATGACAAGTAGAGAGAGGAAGATTTTTAAGTGTTTTCTCAGAATGTTATTGCTCTTCTCTCTTTTGTATCACCTTACAAAACCAGATAAAACAATCAGATTACCATCCAGGAGATCTAGGTTTTTCCTTAATCCAGGGCTTGTGAATACATGGTAAAACATGAAATTATCTTCTTTTTGAATAAGTGTCTATTCTAATTACAATATGAAGAAGAAATTGTTGGGTGACTTATTTTGTTTTTCAATTAACCAAGAAGCTTAACATTCTGCTTTGTATTTTGCATCATGCTTTCTATTATACCTGCCAGATGGGTTCAGATGTCTGTGGGGAGCTTTGGGGAAACTAAAACACTTGGCAATGTGGAGACATCCAGGGAACAATGTAATGAATTCCTATCTTCTATGTTTATTTAGACTTGTGAGGTTTTTTCCAGAATTTTCTCTTGGTTTTTGATATTCCAGCACACAAAAATTTCCATTGTATTTTTCAGAAAGCACTCTGAGTCATGTTCTGTAAATGCTGCTTGCGTAAATCCTGTATTTCAATTGATTAACAGTTTACAGCCTTCTTACCTTCAAGCAGTTGCTAAAATTAGTAACACCACATAAAGAGTCTGTCTGTAAGCTAGGGTATGTGTTTGAAATAAAAGATTAGGTTATTCGCTTGGAGATAAAGTTTATGCAAGCTCTTCTGGTTTTGTTCGGAGTACATTCTCAAGCAGATGAGATTGATTTAGTCTGTAATTAATGAACGTATGGTGCTTTGAGACCTATCAAGGAAAAATAGCTGTAACAACCTCTCACTGTTACATTTGTTGACAATTAGAAAATCCAGCATCTTAGAATTAGTCTGGATGATTTCATTAGCTCTAATCTTGATGTGGAACATTATGAATGAGAGCTCCAATTTTAATGCTTTCAGAGTACCTACTATAGAAATTATTAAGGAAAGTGTGCCTGTTTTGTAATGACACTTAAAATGCATTTCTCCTTAGTTATTTTGCAGGCATCAGTATGAAACACATCTTCAGAATTATGCAAAAAAATCTTCTGATATCTGATGTTTCTCTTGTTTTTCCCTCCTTCCTCTTCCCATCCCTGCATATCCTCAAAATTAAGATAATAAAATAAACCCCAAAAGCAAACAGCTAAAATTGCAAACTGTCTGAAACTGTACAAATTTTGAAAATTATCAAGAAAGTAATAAAAATTATGGCATGGTTGGTAGTGAGAAGAGAGAATTATTTGCATTCATAATGCAGTTCTTTTTCTCCACCGCAGTTCCTGGTCACATTTCATATTTGGAGAACTTTTTTCTCTTCAGTAACTTCTAACATTTTCTATCATGTTTAGTCCGGTATTGATAGGAGGAAATTCCCTTTCCTCTAGAACACAATTTAGACTTTCCAAACACTTGCCAATTCTTCTTTGAGTTAAATACCAGGTGGCCACATGGCTTATGGTTATTTTAGCTAGTCATGCATTTTAATGATTCTGAACTTCCAGGAAAGAACTCCAGTTTCACATAATGCCCATCAGGTCTATGTAGCTAGAGAAAAAAAAAAGATAACACACTTTGGCATACAAAAATATGCCAAGAATGTTCCTCAAGTTTCCAATGTTTTCTTGACTCTATCAATCCATATAACCCATGGTCAGTATCTTTACTGCTTCTCAATGCGGATGAGTATGTCAGATAATGTCTTCCTTGTCTTAACCTCAGACATACTGATTTTTCATGGTGTTTATTTCACAGCTTTATCAGAAGGTGTCAGGCACAGATGTACCAATGTAGGGACACAAAAGAATGGGAATGGGAGCATGTTACTTCTTATGTCCTTCCGGGAGTGAAAACGCTGGTCGTGGAGAAGTCAAGATTTCATCCTCTTGAGAAACTCTAAAATTCTTTATAGAATTATTTCTGAATCTTCCATTGGTCTAAGTCAGTACAGTTTTCTTTTTTCCTTCTAATACCTTTTGGAAAGAGTGGAAGGAAATGGCTGTCTCTGGTACTTTTCATTATATAGTTTATATCATTGGGCTACGTACCATGGTTTCCAGATCTGTATATGCTGAAGTGCTTGGAGCTCTGAATGATATAAATATTTAATTAGGAAACAAAAGACTCACTGCCACCCCATGCATATTTATGGAATTTTTCATCCTGTGAACTCATCTCAGAAGACTTTGAAGAACAAAGATGGACTTTAGTGTTGTGACAACAAACTGTAATATAATTTATAAAACGGAGGGTTATTTTTACTAGTTCAAAGCCTCTGTTAAACAAATGTGCCTCTTAAGTTTCAAAGTAGAGTAGGAAATGCTTTTCTCCTTTCTATAAAGGTAAACTTAGCTAATACAGTGAAGATGAAAACAGACCTGTTCTAATCAAACCAGAGGAAACTTAATACGCATTTTCTGTTCTTTTATTCATCATTCTTTTCAATTCAAATTGAGTGTAGCCCAAATATCCTAAACCTTAAATATTAATTAATTAATTAATTGATAAAAGGCTCTACTTTTTATTGGTCTTTGAGTTTCAAGAGAGAAGATAAAGCATGTAGTCTAGGTTTTCCCTGTGCATTATGTATAAACCCCTTTTGTTCTGAGTCAAGCTTTTTGCAAACCATGTATATCTGAAATCTGGACCTCTGAAGATGATTTAGAAATAAAGGATCTTCCCAACCATTTTGTTGCAGAGCAGAAGAGGGAAAGGGTGTTGACGAACATTTCCCTTCTCTGATATAGATTAGATATCTGTAGAATATACTGTAAATATACTGAAGATGAGCAGTTGAAGTTGCAGTGCAACACCCATTCGCAATTTTCAAAATTAATCTGCATCTTTAAGCAGCTAAATGCCTTTATAAAAAGTGTAAGTTCTCCATTTCTTAAATTATTTTGATTTCTCTACAGTAAGACAGTCTTTCTTCAGAGGTTAAACAAGAAGTTTAGAGTGCCATAACACCAGTTTTCATTAGGTCCTAGAATGACCAGCCCTGTGGTACATTGAACTTTGTCAGTGGACCTTCAGCCTGTCATTAAAGTCATTCTCCCTTGCAATTCAGCAAGACGGGGAGCTGTTCACTCAGAGACTTGTGCCATGCAAGCCACTGTTAATCCCTTTTTAGCCTACTGTCCTGAAGGACATTCCAGTAGAAGCATGCAGCCATTTTGTGCCCTTGGCTCTTGGGAACTGTAGGTACCTTCACCAAGGACAAAGTTCATTTCTGTTTAAACCAGAGACTTGAAATATCAGCATAGATTTCTTTTACTCTCTTTTTAACTCTACCATCTATGCAATTTACTGAATGATTTCATCGTGTCACTGGAATATGGCCTTTTCTCCCAGGGCATCTGTGACATCCATAGTAAATGCTGGTTTAGAAGCTTTGTAATTTCTCTCATTACCACCATTCTACAGACTGGATACAGCACGGCAAATTATTCCTAGGTGGGGATAAGCATAAAAGTGAAAACTTTAGGAATTAACATAAATATATGCTGTGATTCTGCAGTGTAGCAGCCAGTTTGCATTAGCATTGCAGTTGTCCTATGTTACCAATAAGTAAGGCTTTATAAAAGAGAGGCCTTGTAAAATCATGTCTCAGCCTGTTACTTCAGCTAAGAAAAGGACTATGAGAAAGAGACTTAGCTGAGTTAAGGGTAGAAAAACATGTTGCACAACCATTGTGTGTTCACATCGTGGTATATGGTGGTTGGCTGAATTATGTTTGATATGATTTAAAAGTATGTAACTGATAACCAGCTAATGGCTTTAAAAGGCCAAGTTTTTGGAATGAAGGGGCTCTCCTTTTCACCTGCTTAGGGGCCCTGCATCCCTTTGGACTCTCACCTCACAGTCCTGTAATGTTCCATTAGTATCAGTAAGTGGCATTCAGGCTTCTACGCAATTGTAAAGCTGCAATACAAAGCATATTCATTTGAAAAGGAGGGCCAACTATGCCTTTACAGTTACACTGGTGGTCAGTCTCTTCTTTCCTATCACAGTAATTTTCCTAGAATATGTCCAGGAAAGCAGTCCCTGAAGCAAAGATTCAGCTAGATCTTTGGCAATGCTGAGAAGCTGATCCTTAGGGAGGTATGGTTGATGAGCAGAAACATACCATGCTGTTCCTCTCAAAGATTCTCTCAGCTTTCAAATAATCTGGGGCTCTGCCACAAAGCTGTTTGATTTTTTAGTGAAGATGGTATCTTTTTAATTGCTTCAAATTGGTTCCAGTTTCATGAACATATTCAATCAATCCTTGAGACTGTGCCAGCTTTCAGTACCTACAATATGATGCAGCAAGAAATGTCATTCATGTGATCTGAGGAATTAATTTTTTCTTTGTCTTCTGCCTGATGCCTGTTAGGATTAGTCAGTGTGTCTGCCTCTGAGAACACTTGATGATCATTCACTTTTTCTCTTCCAGTCCATCTCATTTGGCCAGAAGAGCTTGGTGGCAGTCTCTTCCTTCCCTACCTCTGCCCACGTCCCTGCAGTGATCTCCCAGGTTGAGAATATCAGCTTCAGAAAAATAGTAATGTTTAGTCCTGTAACTAAAATACTCACTCTGTCACAATACGTTTTTATCAGGCAGAATGTTCATCATAAATGTACACAGGGTGTAGATGTTTAAGAGTGTTAATTAGGAAAGGTGGCTTGGGACCCCTAATTCATCATCACCTTCTTAAATTTTCACATCATCCGCTCCGTGTTTGTCACCTAATGTCACATAATGTGTGACAGAGTGTCACTTTAGATGATCATCACTGTACAAAACAAGTCTCTATCCTTCACTGTTCATATTTCATAAACTGAATCAAATGTCTCCCAAGGTTTTCTGCATAGTCTTACTCTTTGGACTGTTTTGGTAATGAAGCTGGGTCACAGTATTTGATCAGAGTGACTGGTGTCTTATGGTTTATGACTGGAAGGAGGGAAATGCACCAAATAAAGAGAGAATTCAGAATAAATACCTTGGGCAGGGAGAGGGGGGCAGCTCAATTCCTTGTCCATTTAGAGATGAGCTCTGTTTCCCATGCAGGAGCTGTGGAATAGCTCCTTTATCAAAGGGACAGCAGCATTATCATTGCATGAGAGGGTACCTTTCTGACTGCCCCCCATGGTTTATGGTCCAGCTGAGTCTGAGTGTACAGAGAAATTCCTTTGGTAATGAATTTTGCAATTAGCCAATTGTTGTCATTCTAGAGACCTCCTGTTCCTTTACAAATCTTAAGGAAAATAATTTGGCAGCAAAGAAGAGGGGGAAGAGAGTGAGGAGGGACAAAGAGTCACATTATTGCATGGCCAAGCAAAGGCTGAATAACTTGTTAGTTGTAGATATTTTCTTATTCCAGTTAATTTTCTTTCTGACACTATTCTGGCAAAAAAAAATTTTCATTTATATTGCAGTATACCTAACAGAGAGATCTCCATGGACAAGGAGTATGCTGCTAGGAGCAGAGAGCTGATACACTGCTAATAGGTTGTGTGTCAAAAAGAGGATCTTAGTAGTATTGTGTTAAAATCTTTATAGGTTTGTGGGAGGGGAAGGCAGGAGTGAGAGAGAGATTAAGCAAAAGATATCACCACCACATGGATCCCTGCAGGGCCTTGCTAGTCCTTCTTCACCCTGGTCTTCTTATTGTTGGGGGCCCCAGGCTTGTTCTTCTGAAGGTATCACTTTTATACAGTCCAAGTCCCAGGTATCCACAGGGTATAGATGCCATGGTGGGAATTTCTGTCTGGATGGTAACCAAATCTTAGCCTCCATTAGGCCTGGAGTTAGCTCCTTCCTGCTGTGCCATCTGCACTTATCTCAAGTTCCTGTTGTGGTGGCTTATTTTATGGGAAATTCCTTCTTGTGGCTTTGACAGTGTTTTGAGACAGTTCAGCTGTATTCTTTAAGTCCTAACAACTAGGAAGGAGCTTCTTTGCAAACCACTTCCGTATTTTATTTGCCAGAGTTGCTTTGCAATGCCACGCTCTTTCTCCAAATTCCTTTCAGCATAGAGTGTACAAGCTTTGAGGAAGAAAGACACATTTCATAGGGTTTTGCATTCTTTAATTGGCTGGATTTCCACTATGCAATCAGTAATATCTTTCTTCCTGAGGTAAAGAGTAAGATGAAAGGCAAGAAAGCTCTTGCTCTGATTTGATATCTCAATTGATATCAAATTTTATTTACTCTTTATTGATATCAAATTTTATATCCTCTTTATTGATATCTCAATAAAGAGTTCTTAAAATATAGAGAAATACCCTCAGCACAACAATGCCGTTCCTTCCTTCATTTTATGTTTCCCACTTTTAATTAATAAGTCCCTGTGCAACCCAATGTCACTTTGACATTGAGCAAGACTGTGCAGTGGATTTGAACCAGATTACCTCCAAAGGTTCTATCAATCTAAATTATTCTGATATTCTAAAAATAAACAAAAATATTCTATTACTCTAAAAACAAATAAACAAAACTCAACCCAAGTGGCCTAGTCTTAATCCTGTGTAGTAGTGTAAAACAGATACTTTTTGCTTTATGTCACTATGAAAAATTAATGCTAAGCCTAAAATTCTGTGTAACTAGAGTGTTTCTGAGGACCAAGAGGAACCAGATATTAATCACAGACTCATAGAATAATCTGAGTTGTAAGGGACCCATAAGGATTATTGAGTTTGATGCCTGGCCCTGCACAGGACACGCCAAGGGTCTGCCCACGAGCACGTGCCCAAGAGCATTGTGCAAATTGGTTCTTGGACTCTGTCAGTCTTGGTGCTGTGACCACTTCCCTGGGAAGCCAGTTCCAGTGCCCAACCACTCTGTGGCGGAGAACCTTTTTCTAATATCCAATCCAAGCCTCCCCTGACACAGGGGAATGACCTTAGGTCCTGCCACTGTTCACTACAGAGCAGATACCCTTCCCTCCTCTTCCCTTGAAAGGAAGTTGCAGACTGCAGTGAGGTGTCTCCTCAGTCTCCTCCAGGCTGAACAGATCAAGTGACCTCAGTCACTCCTCATACTGCTTCCTCTCCAGAGCCTTCAGCCCCTCTGTTGCCCCACCCTGGGAGCTATATGATAGTTTAATAACTTTCTTGTATTGTGGTGCCCAAAACTGCACCAAATATTCAAGGTGAGGCTGCACCAGTGAATCTACAAAACAATCTAAATCAAGAGTTAGGGTCTCTTGAAATCTGGTATTGCCATGTGGTGTCTCGTCAAGGACAAGATTCTAGGAAAAGTAGATTGTTGTTTGTAACATATAAAAGCTGTTTATCCTAGCTCCTCGTGAGATTCCCATATTGTGCAAAGGGTTGGCAAGCAAACAGGCAACTTGAATTGCAAGTCTGCTATGTGTTCTCAATGACCTTTTTTGTGAGCTGATGTGTCAGAGGAAGAGGTGAATCTGTATCTGTATCTTTCAGTGCGGGGGCCTGAATCACAAGAAGACTTTAGAGTACATTTCTCTAAAGTGTACTATTAGTTTATCTGACAGATGGAGAGCTGTTGGATTAAAACTCTGGGGATGTTCCCATGGATATAATTAGATTTTATGGGCTATGATGAAGACAAAGAAAATATGGGGAAAATACTGGGGAAGGCTAATTCTTTATTTAGTACTTTGTGGCCTCCTAGAGAACTTCAAACTTACATTGGTACTTGAAGAAACTACAAGACAGAGAGGTGAGGACTGAAGCAGAATGACAGCCAATAATTGAGAAATATGGAAGTTAGAAAGGTGGGTGAAAAGTGCACATAATAAATTAAAACTGCCTTGGTTGAGTCACTCTTTTGTTGGCTACTAGGAAGAAGTGGGACTTCAGAGGTGTTTGAAATCCTGCTCAGAAGTACTGGAATTCAGTCTTCCAAATAACTCCAGGGTATCATCTGCCTAACACTTCCCAAGTTAAACCTACTTCTACATCAACACCTTACCTGAAATTAGGTGGAATATACAGCAACAGAGGAGCAGTATTAAAAATTAGCTGATTCTTAACCAGATTGTAGTTTGAAACAGATGAAAAGGAAAGTGTTCATCAAGCTTTCCAATGGCTGCTTTCATTACCAATTTTACCACTGTGTCTTCTGCTTGCTTCTCAGCAGAATAAATGCACCCTAAGTATGTACTTTTTAATAAAAGTCTTACAAACTCCTGGTATATTTTCCTTACTTTTATTTCCTGCAGAGGTTAGGCAGCACAGTGTACTTCTGGCATTACTATATTTGCTCTGAAATCAGTTTTTAAAATATTTTTAAAACTGTTCATCTGGAGTAAGTTGCAGAAGAAGAGAGGAATGGGGAGAACTTAAATGTGTTTCCAACACAATAAATTACTTACCTACAATTCTCCATTGCTAGGACCCAGTGCCCTCATTTCAGAAGGGAAACATGACAATGCCACCCTGCAAGAACAATAGTACTTAAATCCACTTTGCAGAAAGGTGACTGAATGTGTGAGATGAAGCCAAATATAGCCAGAGCCTCCGCATGTACAGATTTTCTTTTTACCCTACCAAAGAAAATCTAATCTGGCAGTGAATAGACCAGTGCTTTGTGTTTCTAATTCCTTAGTTTACTTTCCTGCAATGTATACTTCTTCTGAAAGTTTGTCTGAACTTCTCTTCTGCTTGTGATCCTCATGATGATGGATGATGACAAAACCATATAAAATATTGCCCAAACTTTTTAATACATAGTACATCATCTATCATCATGGGTTTATATGTTCTAAAGTCATTGCCCTTCTTTATTTAACCATAATGTGAAATCATAGCCTTTTGAAAGCTACAAAATACTACCCACGCCTTTTTCAATATCAAAGATGTAGTATGAGTCACTGTTTCATTTAATTCAGCCAGTGACAGCTGTGTTCATGCAGTCTTAAAGCAGGCAGAGCAATGTTATGCAGCCCTCGAAAAAAGCACATTGTGAGAAGAATGACAAAGCCTCCACAGAATGACCAGTCAGCTGCCTTGGAGGGCTTTGTTTAGGAAAACAAGCATCACTTGAAGGAGAGGGGTTGCTCAGCTTTGCTATTGTAGCCTGTTGATTTTGGTGGAGTAACTAGAGACTAAATTCTGAAAAGGAATTACGAAAATGAAGTTGTAGGGAGATGTTCTGTTTAAATCCACTTTGCCTTGAAAATTTTGGAGCACAACACTTTCCCAGAACCACTTGTATTTCATTTCAGTCATTGCTACTGGATGAGAGTGGACATGGCGACATTAGAAAGACATCTGAAAAATAAGGAAAAGCAGGGACTGCTTTTTGTTCCTTTGTAATTTGGTGAGTCAGTGCTGCTCACAGACAGGTAGTGCTTGAGCATGTTGTTCTGTCTCACACTCTCCTCCTGCTGTAACCAAGATGCTTAAAAATATTAACTTCAGACTCAGAGAAATTCATTCATCACATGTGAAAGCTCTGGGACTAAGACTGATGAGACTGAGGAAGAAGAGACCAAGTGTATCTCTATGCATGGGACTCTGAGGCAGCTGCAGATATATCCCAAATGTGTAGTCTTGAGCAAGTGTGGGGGCACATGTGCACTTGTAGTCTCAGCAAACAAGAGCAGTGAAAATATCCTGTGTTACTGACCAGGCCCCCAAAAGAGAGAATTGAAGAGCAGGAATGCTGATGTAACCTTTGCCAGCAGGAATGAGGCTGCTCAAACACAGACTCTCTGTGCTGACAGGCCATGGGGTGGTCAGGGAACACAGGATTAAACCTGAATTACCTTCAGGAAATACAGCTGTCACAAACCTTTCAGCAATGCAGGACATGGGAATCCACAACTGTGGCTATCCTGGACTGTGCCATACATCCATTTTTCTAAACAACCCTTTTCCTAGAAAGTGAGGGTCTCCTGGGAAAGACTTTTCATGGGAAGACATACCAGCATTTGAGAGGGGGAAAACTTCAGATAGCACAGGCAATCAGCTGTAAAACAATTTTTTTTCTTGTTTAATTTTTCTTTTCTTTAATTTGTTCAGTTAAGGAAGGGGGTGGAGGGGAAGGTATGTGTTGTCACCCATCGGTAGGGGCCATGATGTTTGTTATAAATTCTCATCACTCTGAGCAAAGACGCCAGACCACAGGTCAGGGAATTCCTGTGCTTTATTGTACAGTTGCCTTAACTCTGACTACCAGCCCACTATTTAGACTCAGAAGGTGTTGGCTAACAAGCTCTCAGGTTTGTACAATAGACCTCCACGAGTGATTGGTAACAAGCCCTTAATTCTGTACAGTACCCTTCAGCAAGCTCTCATCTCCTCACAATAAGTTTCTCAAAGATGCTGGCTCAGAAGCAGAAACACTCTTCCACAAGCTCCCCAGTCCCACAATAAGCTTCAGTACAGAGTATGGAGTAGAATATGAGAGCTGTGCTTTGCCCAGGCAAAGCAAGGGAGGGGAAAAATAAACATGGAGAAGAGAGAGCAAGAGAACAGAGAATATAGGCTATAGTCCATAGGTCCCATGTTGCTCCTGCTGAGTCAATGATGGTTGAAATTCCCTGGAATGTGCACATGTTATTTATACCCAAAACTTTTTAAACCCCACAAACTGACATATTTGGCTGCATTAAGGATGATTCTGCTGAAAACACAGATTGTGTGATACAAAGATTTGCCTCATCGAATTTATGAATATCAAGTGTAGGAAAATCTGCTTTGCTCAGAATTTTTTAATAAATCAGCATATGTTATTTTGTCACAGACTTTCATTTGAGAAAAGGAAATTGCTCTTAAACTGTTAGCATGGAGGGCATATATATATATATATATGGATATCTGTTTGAGAGGGATTTTCTCTTCTTATATGAAATTTCTTTTGGCAATATCTAGGCTTATCTCTTTGGGGTTTCTATTTCTACTACAGAGAATTCAGAGAGAATATAATTCTATTATAGCTGAGTGTATTAGACCTTTCTTGTCGACTTCTTTTTTTCAGTGAAACAAATGGCTGAACTTAAGCCTGTTTCATTTCATTCTTTTTTAAGGGAAGCTGAATGTCAGCTGCCCTTACACTGTCTAAGTGTTCACCTACTGATTTTAAGATTGTGTGGCCAATCAACATTAAGAAACACTCCAGATGAAGTTTCCTGAATGACCTAACATAGATTAACTCTGTTAATGATGTCTAAGATTTTTTTTTTTTCCCATTTAGCAGTTTGTGCTAATTGTTTGCATTGCTTTTGCTGGCTGAGCCTGTAGCTGTTGGTTGTGTACCTCAGAGTCCTGCTGCCTGAGCTCTCCATGTAGTTGCTTTCTGGTCTCTTCCAATTCTAAGTTCTCACAGGCCTACTAACTCTGTCATGTATTCTCACCAGGCTGTCTGTCTGAAGAGGATATATTTGCAAAGGCCTATGGCACAAGAATTACAGAATTATATTGATGATGTGTGGCACACAGCATTGTGTGCATAGACTGGCAGACTCTCACAAAGCTGCATATGGACCAGACCTGGATTAAATGTGGTTTCTTCTTCTAGCGTTTTTTGCAGAGCTTTCATATAAATCTTTCCTGCTCTTTTCTCACCCCCCAAAAATTCAGAATTTTTTCACTCCACAAATATTCCTTCCCACCTCCACTTTCCTCCCCTCCCCAGCTCCCAGTGCTGTGGATGGAGCTGAAATTATCTCTGCTATTTTTATTTGATAACTTGAATCTGCAGTACATAGCACCTTACTTGACAAAACATCACATTTGTGCACAAGCATCCAGTGATACCAGCAGGGAGCTGCAAACAGTGTTTGCTCACTAATGTTTCTATTAATTGTTAAAAATTTTCCCATTCCTTTCTCCCAACACCCATGGTATTTGTTGAGAAAAAAATCTTCTTAAGTCAGAAGCTCAGAAGTAATCCCTTAATAATTTTACTGCTGGCTTCTTGTGCCACTTTTAAATGGAGGACAAAGAAAAAAAAATAGAAAAGAGTGCTTTATTACAGGTCAAGGTAGCAGCCTAACTTTAGACCTCAGTCACTTTATTTTTCTCTCCTTAGTTGGATGTAGAAAGTTCTGAGTTGTAGCTCATGTGCAATTTGATGGGTCCTTTTTGTGGTGTAGCTTTGTCATTCACAACGTCTTGCACCCCCTACTCATCCCAGCTTTAACTTTGGTGCTGACGAATTAAACCAGCAGCCCAGGAAGAGGTTGCACTGCTCCATCCCTGGCTCAGGGAAGAGGAGTAAGAGACAGGAATTTTAGAAAGTTATGTCAAGGCCAGCCCTGGCTCCCAGAGGATTCAAAGCTGCTCCTAGTTTGTATTAATTCATGCTGTAGAGACACAGACCCAGTTGATCTTGGTGCAGGCACAGATGTGATGAAATCCTCTGCAACACTGAGCCTGATGCAGGTCATCCAGTGGGAAGAGCAGAGGGAGTCTCTGATACAGGTTTCCTTTGTTCCTTGTGTTTTCCCTGTTGCTGTTTCTTGAATGCTTACAGACCTCTTCTGAAAATGTATTCTGCCTCAGCAGCATGCTTTGAATCCCAAATGAAAACTGGAAAATATTGTGCAGTTTGATTGAATGATCAGAAATTGAGAACTGGGTCTAAATAGCCCTGATTTTTTTAGGGACTTGTTTACAGAAGCTGAGCCATTTGCAATGGCTTTAATGTCAAAAGTCTTTTCAATTTCCAGACTACTCTGCAGCCTGTTGATTAATTCATGGGGAAAGAAATGAAAGTGAAAACACAATAAACCTGTTGAGTTTTTTATAAGTATTCAAATGAAAAAGTCAGAGCATCCAAAATCTTGTGCTCGGCATTCCAATAATCCATTTCCTGACTCACAGTGACAAAATCCAGCCCTAATAAAGTACTGCCAAGCAATTAGAGTAATCTCATGAAGATTAAACTGTTCTTCCCCCTGAAAAACACTGCATTTATCTCATCAAGTGTTCTTACCACTTTAAAAATATTAAAAGGCAAAAGCTTCACCTCTCTTGCTGGTGGAAAATTAAATGAAAGGAACATATGCAGTTGGGTTGCCAGACAAATGCTCACCTGCATTCACAGCATTGCTAGTTGCACTGAGCTGGACACAAGGAATTATGTCAGTGTGCCCTCCAACAGAGAATTTTAAATATTTTGGCAGGATTGAAATGACAGCAACTATTAAAAAAAGAGTTTGTTCTTTTCTATCAAGAGTTGTAATTTAGAAATGTATTTTGTAGCTATTTTATTTAAAGCACTCCCTATCTTCTTTTCATATTTTAACTTGCTTTGTGAATGAAAAACTTTTTTTTTTTAAAGGTAGAACATGAAAACTAAAATGCTCCAGAAACTTTCAGAAGTGAATATGAACTCTGAGACTATGTTCCTTTACTTAGTCAACTGCTGATATTTCTCCCTTTTCTTCCTTGGATGCTGTAACACAAAGCAAGTCTTCACTCATGGGGATTTCACCACTGGTTTTTGATTTGGTAGTAAGCTGCAGCAAAATGTTGGACTTTGTCTCTGCTACTGAATCTACAGAAAGTTTGATCAAGACACTAAATCTTGTCTTCAGCTTATTTGCTTATGAAGGGAAGAAAATCAACCCAAATACAGAGTGGTGAAAAACCTGTTTTGAACTGGTAGCACCTGTTGCAAAACAAGAGCTTGCTCATGTTAGATGCAGAAAGATGCCTCTGAGACTGAAGATGTTGTGGTGCAATATGTGGTGTGTAGTAAACCCTGGGAAGAAAGGAGAAAATTAGGTCTAGAATTGAAAATCCATGTGGTTTACATAGGCTCCTCTGATCCTGAACTCATTAATGCAATTGATATATAGATGAGAATTCAGCTATACACTGCAAAGCATTTGAATTCTTTAAACTAAAAAGGTAGCCTTAAAATTAATATTAGTGTATCTGTGTCTCATAGTATTGTATTTTTGCAAGAGACTTACCCTATTGTTTAAACGCTCTTAAAAACTTGGTAAAGAGCACATGCATCACAGAGCAGATAATATTGTACAAAAATTTTTATTAGATCTTATTTAATTCTTTGAACCTACACATTGAACAGCAGTCAAGTGTTTGAATATTTGTCAACTGGTATAAAGACCTAGGAGCAAACAGAGGGATAAAATTTCTATGTTTTAATATGATTTCTAGTATGTATAGTTCCCTTCCTGTTCCATTTGACCTATCATGCTGGTCCTTTCTTAATTTGTTACTAAAACTTGAATTAGATCACAGGGACAATTTCTTGAAGTTTTCAAAATGGAAATGAATGGTGCAAACGGGGCAATGCTATCTGTAGACGTAGATGTCTTGGTAGATATGTATCTTCTTTCTGGAAATGAGATGTGAAATAATGCCTGACACCATAAGTGTGTGTGTGTTTGTGTCTGTGTACACTGCAAAGAAGGAGAAATTATCATTCCTCTTCCATGAGGAAACTGGAGGTGTTTTAACAGGCTTTAGTTATAAAAATTGCAAAAAGGACCCGAATGAACAAACAAGCAAATTCCCACTGAACTGGTGATTTGTTGTGGTTCTAAATCCTGATTTATTTATTTTAACAAAGCCAAAGAATTTTGCAAAAAAATACTGAAATGTCCTCTGAGAAATACATTCATTAGAAAAATTAATGATATGACAAATACTTGAAAGAAGAAATGCTTATGTTTGCAACCTTTCATTGTTTGTCAACTCATATGTATCCTTTTCTTAGAGGTTTCATTTCCTTACAGTAAGTACTCAAGGTATAAAAACAATTAGTATTTTGCAAAGGCTTTTAGGCCTTTTGGTTACATACTGAGTTAGAAGCTAGTTTGTTTTCATGGCCACCATGCTGTTATCTTTTCATGAAGAAATATGGTTATTTTTAAGTCAAAAGTGGGACTCTCTAAGGAAAACAGTGAAAAATATGGAACTATTTTCCATATTTTTCACTATATGCATGGTTAAAAGATGCTCTAGCCTTTGATTTTGAAGCTGTAGCAATGCTTATTCTCAAGAACCAAGTCTGTGGAAGAGCCATGGCTGACAATCGACATGGTTTTGCATAGTGCTAAGGAACTATTAGATGAGCTACCTTGGATGTTCCTCTGGGATGAGCTACTCTGAAATCTCTTTCCCTTGGTTTTATTCCAGGTATGGGAGAGGTGGTTCTTTCTCTTGCATGCCATCTTCTCTGACCTTTCTGCAAGTTTAGATCCCAAAGGAAACTTTCATAAGAAAACTCTTATTGTAGCTGTGATGAAAATATCAAGTGTTTCACTGTTGTTTTACTTGTCTGTGAAGATGGATGTCAGTAAAAAGCTGACCCTTTAATTGCTCTTTTGCTTCCTTAAGCTAAGTAAAGTTAATGACTGAAAGATTTTGACAATTTTGCTTCCAAAATTGCTCTCCATAGAAGCAGAAATTTTTAGAAGTTCCTATTCCTGGGTTCATTATTTCAGTGCATTCTTACAGCAGCTTCAAGGAGAGTTTTAGCTCATAAAAATAGAGTTTTATGATTTTAAAGTTACTTTGCACCTCGTTCTTTTTTTAATCTTAACCACTTCTGGTAATTGCTGGAAGTTGTTATTTTAAAGAAAACTCATGTCTTGTGTTTGATCCTTTAATGATGATGTAATAATGTTGTAACATCATTATGGATGACAATAACCATTTAGAAAGAACAGTTTTTATGTCTTCTCTGTGTATTTGGTACTTTTTCACTGCTCTGCTACTCCTGTACTCATTCTGTATCAGTCCGGGCTAGCTGCAGCAACATTGTACCATAGCCTCAGTTTTTGAGAACTTGTGAATGCCCCCATCTTAAATGTAAACTGTTCTAAAGTGTTCACAGCAAGCTTTTCAAAAGAATTTTTTATTCACATCTATAAATAAGGGCTATGCTTCTAGGCTGATTCTGTATCCACAATGATAAGCTCACCTGAAAAGCTTGCCATCTTTTTTGCCATCTAAATGAACACTAAAACCTTGAAGAAATTAATCCCCAGTTATTTCTACTAAAATATTTCCAATTCAGGTGATCAATTTTGCAAAGTATCATAAAGAATTAACAAAATCTGCATGTGTTTCACTTCAGTATTGAAATCAAAACAGGAAATCTTTAACTGAGAGAAGATGCATGGCTGACTTCTGTTCACAAAGAGTATCTCCCAAAGGTATCCATGAGTTAGTGTGGGAGCAAGCTGAAGGAGTTAACAGCAAGTTGTCACCAACAATCCCCCACGGTATAATCTCATACTTTATCACTTTTGCTATAACAGGTACACTTATTAGCTTTTGTGTTTTGCCATTTTTTCATTATGTAGGATGCTGTTGAATAGCTGTGAAATACGTGGAAACCCCAGATTTCAAATGCTTTAAGCACTGTGTAAAAGAGGTTGTTGCAGTTGTTGCTATTTTAAGTGTAGGAAGAGATTTCATGGTCAGAGGACATTACTTATAACTCAGTGGCTAGAATCTCAAGGTATGGTTTAGGCTCACCTTATTTTGTATGCTATATAAATAGTTAGAAAGATTTTTTTTCCCCCTTGGAATTTAGAATAGAAAAGCAAGACAGATAAAGAAAAAATTTTAAAGATGCAAAGAAATACTTGGATGATGATGAGTGCATTTAACATATCTGTGGTCTAATTGTCAAGATTAGTTGTAAATTTGTAGGAAACAGGAGAGGAATAGATGCCTTTTTGTAACCTTTGAAGTAAGAGTTTTAGGGAAGACAGTGGATGTAGATAAGAATGTAATACTGCAGTTATTAATAGGTTGCTCTTCCCCAACCCTCAGATGTAAAATAGCAAAAAGCACACAGTAAGATCATTTTAATATTTACCAGGGGAGCAGTGAAAACCAGCAATGCAGGCTAAGTTAAATCTTTCCTCTTGTATAAAATTTTAGATAAAGGCTTGTGCAGGCATAGGCTGGGAAAGAGCTGACTGAAAATAGGAGAAATTATATTTCCAGTTGTCACAAGACAAACCATAATGGAGTATCACAAAGACAGAGAAGATGACAAAGTAAAATAAATAAGCTAGGAAAAAAATAAAGGTATTATTTGGGTATTCTCACTAGGAGCACATCAAGATTGTTCTTCTCTGGGCAAGCAATGTGGATATTTGAATTGCCAACTTAACTGATCATGATTTTGGGGCTTTGTTCTGGCAGCAAGAATGTCATTTCCTAACAGTCTATTACTCTAAGTAGAGTTAATTTGAAGTAGAATAAATGTGTGTCTCTACCCTATAATAAAACTTTGCTTTTATTTTATTATTTCCTAAAAATAAGCTCTCTTGCTTACACACAAAATTTTCAGTTCAGCCCACTTAGAAAAATGTCATGGAAACTAGGTAGCAGCTAGGTCATCTTGATAATAAATCTCATATCTCAGTAGACTTGAAACTTCAGCAAAATCTCATTAGCCTTCAAAATAACATTTATATTCCATATTTCCTCAGAAAACATAATGATTTCCAGTATCCAGATGCCCAGTCAGAGCTCTTTTGCTGTAGTTTCTCCAGTGCATATATTGTATTAACATACAGGAACAAACTGCAGTCTTTAAGAGTGGCACTTACTGTGGGCAGTAAGAGTTTGAGAGACAATTAAAGGAATTACATAAGGCACTATGTGTGACCCTAGGGAAGAGTATCTCAGGATAAGGTTTAGGGATGTATCAGCTACATCAGGACAATTACTTTTAAAAAAAATCAATAGTGTTCTCCTTGACTGCTATGGCTTATTCTACATTGATGGCATAAGCCTGAAATATTTTTGTTTATCTATTACTTTACACCATTATTTAAGTAACCTGTGCAGTCTGATTTGTATTACAGTTTTACTGTTAAAGTATCTGATGCATAATAGATTTTTAATCTGTAAACTATTTTAAATAATGAAATGAGTCTCCAGGTCCATTTCTTCCCTCTTTCTTTAGTTTCTCACCACAACTTCCTTTCTACAATTGTTTGGTGGTTTGGGTTTGTTTGGGTTTTTGTTTTTTTTTTTTTTGTTTTTTAATTACTCAAGTCAGTTCCTCTGGCATGACCCAAATATCCTCTGTCAACAAATACAAAAGCAACAGAGGAGTTGCTGACAGCTCTGTAATTCTCTTCTTGGCTAGAGACTGACCTTGCCACAGCATAGGCCAACTTCAAGACTTTTCTAAAACTTTCTGTCCAAAATATGCATTAAAACATTTGACAGGGATGCAGGGATGGATACAGTGTTCCTATTATATCCATCTGCCCATGCTCAGCATATTCAAAGTCCAGACACAAAGTAAATCAGTCCCAAAGAACCTATACAATCAAACCACCAAACCCTGGGAAAACCAGGAGAAATATTCTGATCATGTCTTTTTCAGTCTCTGCTTTATGGACACTTACGTTTTATGGGGTTTTTTAACATTTCTGGCAATATTTCTTTTGTCTTTTTTTTTAATCTCTAAGCTACATTGTAAATGACTAGTGAAATAGCTATCTTTGGGAAATTTCTTGGTTTAGTCATTAGGAAAAATGTCATTTCTTAATAATTTATTCAATAATTAATTAAGTATATCTTCCTGCAAGTGCCCTCTACCCTTTATCATTTAAATATATTAATTTCTGCTAACTTTTTGAGCCACCTATTCAGTGAGACACCATAACTTGATGACAAGCATGCATGGTGGTTTTTCATGTATTGAGGCCATCAGGAGGAGCAGTTCAATGGGTAAAAGCATAGTATTGAAATTAGACACAAAGTCCACTTTCCAGAAATGTTCTTTGAGATTTTGAACAAGTCTTCTCACCTCTTTCTCATGAACACTCAAGTGAAAAAAAAAAGATAATATTGGGAGACTTATTGCTCGCTTCTTTCAATTTATGTCAAGTGCAATTTTGATGTATGGTTATTTATAAAGAGTGAGATTTTTGTTGACTTGGGTATCTCGCAGGAGACCATAGAGAGCAGTAGGTTTTGGAAAAGCTGTATGTCCAAGTTTTTTATAAAGTGTTGCAAATTAGGTGTGAAAAATGGCTCATTTTTTTTTTTTTTTTTACCAAGTCTGAGCTGGTTCTGTGAAGGCTGTTAAAGAGTAATTGCAAAGTATCATTATTTACATACCCAGACTGGCTTTGTACAGACTATTTGTATTATATCCAGGCTCATGTCTGGCTTATATTACCTTTAATAGAAGGACATAGGTCCTCAGGATGTAGAAATGGAAACCCCTACATTATGCTTAATACACATATTTTAGAGCCATTATGTTATACAATGAAATTGCATAGCATATAAGACCTCAAGCAGAGAAGAGATTTCTCAGGAGTGTTGTTAGAAAATGGCACTGGTTTAATGTGGGGTATAGAGGAGATATGGTGCTTCACAGAAGCTCCCTGTTCAGTGTTTTACTAACAGTCCCCAAGCAATCCTAGCTTTGGGATCCTGTCCCCTAAATGCCCTATCTTAATTGGATTGTGCTTTAGGTAATTAGTTTTCCTAATGCAATGTAGTCAGTTCTCTCTGAAATTTTCTTTTAATGCCTAGGGACACACCATGTCAAAACCTGATGAGTTTTCTAAGCTTATATATGCAAAGGATGATTTATAGTCAAGCTTACTCCTCCTCTATAGCAACATAGTGAAGAAAGGAAGGACTAGAACTATAATCCTTTCAACATCCCCAGCAGGAATCTAAACTTATTCCTCTGCCAATATAAGATTAATGTCTTGCAACAGTATGAACTAGGGACAATTATCCAGCATCCCTGGGTATGGCAAGTGTTTTCCATTTCTATCTTTCATTTTTGCTGGTGAATCATCAACATCTGTCTTTGGGATTGGATGCATCAGCCATGTGCACTGATGGCCAAATAGTAGCTGGAGTAGAAAAGGGGAAAAAAAGCCCTAAATTATTTTACACCCCCAAAAATGAGTACTTTTGACTTGACCAAATTAATTTTCCAAACCTGTTTATTTTGCTGAACTGCTAAGAAAAGCAAAATGAGATTTAAATCTTTTGTTTGAGGCTTCTTGGAGTGACATTTTCCAAACTGATAGTGCCTCACATTAAATATATTTTTCTGTGACTAACAGTTTGAAAACAATGAACTTTGATGAAATCTGAGATTATTTTTTAATGTCTTTGCTTGCTAGAGATCTTTCTATACCCCCTAAAACGTTGGAAAGGTCTAAATAATCAAAACAGAACTGAAGTGTTGAGTCCAACCCTTGAATATGATCAATTGCTTTGCATTATTTCAGTTGCAGCATATATTGTTATACTCCCTGAGTATTTATCTAACTTTAAAAAAATACACAAAGGTTTATAAAGTATTTCTCTATATGACATCTGATGATATTGAAATAAACATCCAAAGGTTTCCTATCTCATAGAAAAGTATAGGATATTTTGTCAGTTGGTGAAAGTGGTAAAATCAGAATAGCTTTGAGGTAGAGATTCTGAAAAGTTATTCAATTTAGGAATGTTTCGGCTGCTCCAATTAAAATTCTCAAAGGATGATTCCTTTGAAATCACATAGTACTTTGGAGTAACTTATCACAGTACATTTTCCTCATCAGTGTGAATTAAAAAAAAAAAAGGAAAAAAAAACCCTTTGAATTTTTGGTCTTTCAGCATCTCCCTCCAAACAGAGCATCCTTCCCATGGGATGCATCTCCTGTAATTCCACCTTCTGATTCATGACCCTTATGTTCATGAATCAGGAGCTAGATGGATGGCTGCAGGGGCATTGCACGGGAACAGCCTGAGCCTGTGCTGCACTTAGGACTAAAGATAGACTGAGAAGTTCTGGCACTCATCTCCTCTTTCCACACCTCTGTGTTTGGGAAGGTTTTGGGGGCCACAGTGTAAATTTTAGATTAAGAACACGGCTCCAGTACAAAGACTTACCCATCCAATGACCAAGGTTAGAGTGTAATCTCTGAGTGAATGGCATTGGAGGTGGAGGACAGAAAAAGGCAGATGTGGAATATCTTCTATCATTTTTGCTGTAGAAGGAAAAGTGCAATATAACCTTTCCCTGAAAGAATTACACTTCCAGGAAATGCACCACCATGGGGAAAAAATCAGACCTTACCCTCATTTTTCTCAAGTCTGTGCTGTAGTATGAGGAGCAGCATAATGTTTTATCAAATATTGTATGTGCTTAATGCTTCTTGATGAACTGGATAAACTGAAATATTCTTAGTTGAACAGCCACAAGCCTCAATAGTTTCTTTTCTGAATGTAAAATGACTTTTTGTCATATTGGAAAAACCCTTGATTCCCCTCCTGCTAAAATTCCTGACAAAAAAATATTCAAGTCAAAATTTCCCCACTGGTTCTTATTAAGTCATATAAAAAAAAAATAAAATGGACACATTAAATGAAGTGGTGTTTGTGGTGTCTTAGCCAGATCCAGAGAGTGTGCTCCATTTTAAGAGGAGAGATGGTGCTACAGCTCATAATACCCCTAAAATGGGAATGAACTAAAATGAACTCATTTCAACTTTGTTTGTAGCAGGCTGTAAAGAACAAGCCTCAAGTAAGTCAGTCAAAATGTTGATTTCTCTTAATTTTTCTTTCTCGTGTCACATTAAGGAAGAGGCAGACAAAGAAGAAAAGACCAGTTGTTTTTTCACTTGTGGACAACATATAACACTGAGCCTGAAAAACAAAAACCCAAGCAGCACATTTCCTGAAACTGGGAAAATGAGACCTCAGTACTTAAAAGAGCCCATGAAAAGGGAATATTAAAGCAATTTCTCATTTGATTTGCATAGCACACTGCTGCAACTGTAGCTCAGCTCTATCAGGCTGGGGTGAATGTGACACAGAAAAGGAAGGCTCAGCACTTGGGCTGTGGCTATTTGACAAGGGAGGGACTGGTGCTCTGCAGTCTGGCTGTGACCCACATGCCCAGCTCCCATTTCTGTGGAAAGCTCAGCAAGGGGATGGAAGACAGAAAAATATCTTCTTCTTGTCTAAAGTTAAAATGCCACCAGGTTGAGTTCTCAGCTTTGGGAAGTGACTCACACGGTTTATCTGCAAGTTTCTAGCCTCAGCTTGCATTCTACACAGAAGCAGGGCAAACCCTTGGCACCCTCTCCATGCAGTATGTGGATGTATGCTGAGGATTTTAAGGCAATCTTCCTTATCTCCATAGCACACAACAAGGTTTCTCAAGTCTATGTGGGTACTTTAAGTTGGCATTTTTGTCGTGGGTGGTGTTCTCCCACATATTTTATATTCATTGGCTCTCCTGCTTAGGGATATTTTCTCATGCAGATTTCAAAGGCGAGGCAGCCTGGGAATGGGACATTTAGTCTGAGAGGCTGATGAGATGTTTAGTTTAACTTACTGCATTCAAGTAGCCAATAGAGCTCTTGAGCACATTTGTATGGCATTTAAAGACTGTTACACAACATGTAAGAAACACCTGCTATCATTTTCACCTTCATTCTGTTGGAAAAAATATGGGTTTGGAACATCTCCAACACAGGTCTAAGTGATCCTTTGTGCCCTGTGTAGTGGTAAACAAGGGGTGACCATTTTGCATTGCAAAAATCTTCTGTCTTTATTCAGGACCAAAGTTCAAAATCAAAGCTCTCTACCTGGGCACAAAAAGGGGGAGGTTTCCTTAGGCAGCTTTTCAAATGCTTAAGCAACAAATAAATTGCCAGATTTTGGGCAGAGCTAAAAGAACCAAGGTTTCACACCAAAGATGAAGCACATAAAAGGTTCACTTAAACCCTTGGCTGGAAATAATGGATATTATAACTCATATTAATTGTTAACAGAACTAATTAAAACTTTTGCATTTACAGCATTTTAGGCTTAGGGGAAAGAAAGAGCCTTTCCTAGTGCTTAAAAATTTGCTCAAAAACTTGGAAAAAAAATATGAACAGCTTAACCTCCTAAATTAATAAGGGCTCTGAGAGGAACACTGATGTAAACCCATTCAGCCCTCTCACTACCAACACTGTGATCTCTTAATTACAGGAACAGTATGTTTTATAAATATTAGTTTACAGCCTCCTACATGACAGCAAGGGGAAAATATTGAAAGAAATTTTTATAATTACAGTTCAAGGATCTGCATTTTAATTGAGATTTTTTTACCAAATAATTTCATAGGAAGACAGGAATGTTCCAATAAAACTGATTCGTGGTTAGTCATTTAGGATTTAAATTGTCCTACTTTGTTATATTTGGACCTAAAATGACATGGAGACAGGGATATCAAAATATTTCTAAGGGTTAGGGGGTTTTTTCCTCACTTCTATTTGCAATATTCTAGAAAAACACATCTTACTTTCTTATGTCTGCCTATTTTCTGAACAGTCAAATGCATTATACAGTGTTTTGAAAAAGCACTGTAATTAAAGTTGATAGTGGGGTCTCAAACATACTTGCAAAACACTTGAATGCTGCTGCTATTCTCTGAGATGCCCTCTCTGTAATTCCACTTTGCTGAAAAACTGCACTTTCTTTATTTTGCATTTGCGCACTTATCCAGTTTCTGCCCTATTTTCTCATCTTGTGCTTACTTGACAGGTATTGTTACTTACCAAACAGAGAGTTAATAATGAGATAGTAGAGCTGACAGAACTTCTTCCAAAATAATTTCTGCTGGTGTGAGAGTTCCTGTGTTGGCTAAGCAGGCAGGATTGGACCAAGATGTCTAATGGCCTGTGATACTGCTATTGAATCCTTATTTGGAGCTGTAGCAAACTCCTCTCTACCATTACTCTGGTCCAAAGGATAAACACAGCCCCACTAATGCTAAACTTAATTTAACTCCATTAAATGGTGTTCGAGAACAATTTCTCAGAGTTCTTTTTTGGTTTGTTATTTTTTTCTGTATTTCCTAGGTCAAGAAAGTGTTGAAAAAAAATTCTGACTACCAATCCTCTCCTTCACTTATCTGTGATACCATTAGCCAGTCTTAAGCAAACTTGCCAGAAACCTGGAACTTCTTTTCGTGCCAACAAGCTGTGTGAGAGAGGGAGGCTCAAGACTGTGTCACTCTGGTAGAGGTGGTGAACTTGCACTCTGTTACCCCATTTAACACACCTCAGATGCAGATCTGCTAGAAATCAGGTCTCAATAGGTGAGGTATGGCAGAGCAATTACCAGTCCATTTTTTGCTCACTTTTATTGCAACTTTTTGTGTGTGTGTGTTCATATTTCAGATTAAACTCAGAGTAAAATACCAGATGAATGCAGCTCACTGTTTTCAAAGTAGTCTAATAATTCTTGTTTCCCTACTGCTGTGTTCAGAGTTCTCAGCTTAAATGTGTTTATTTTCTTTGTGATTTTTCCTTGCTGCCAACTGCTTAGGGACTTAATACTTCCTTCAAACACGTTTTGTGATTGTTCATTTACCACAGGTGTGGGAATTTTTTTTTTCTTAGTATAGACATAGCAAATCCAAATGTTCTTGGTAAGTGCATCAAATAAAAATGCAGTCCTACCTTCATGTATGAAACCATTCAAATACATCTCTCTGGGTATGGTCCTTTTCCAGATGTGCAAAGGGATTAGTATCCTTTTGGATTGAAAAGATCACAACTGGGACAGACACACTGAAGAATGCATTGGAAATTGTGTTTCAGTTTGGTTCTTGTAGAGATAAGGTTTTAATGTTGTATCTTTTTATGTTCCACTTTCAGTTTTCCCAGAAATCTTTTGAATATTTCACCTTCAATTTCCAGCCTTGCCTTTTCTCTTGTGAGCTTTCATCCATTTAAATTAGTAATCTTGGTCTACAGTGACATACACAGGAAATCAGAGTATTGTCCTTTCTGGGCATGGAGATTTGCAATTTGTGAATATTAACTGATTTCTGCCAAGCCTCCCAAGTTATAGAAGACTCTTTGAGTGCAAACTTGAGTTTCCAGCATGTTCTCTTCCCCTGAAAAGTTAGATTTGGAAGAACCACCTGAATCACATGAAGTACGTGATGAGCAGAAAGCTCTTGCTCATTTTACTTCACGTACTTTTCCAGCTGTGTGCATGTGTAAAAATAGGTTATGTGCATACACTATGCATAAAAGTTATCCATAAATAACTTTCTCATTTGGCTAAGAAAGAACCCTCATATAACACATCTCTCTCTTTTGCATGTAGCTTTTGTAATCCATGCCTTGGATATTATCCTAGATCTGATTTTAATGAGTATCTTTCAAATTAAATATCTCTTTTCCTTGATCATCTTCCTCCTTTCTTTTTGTAAGATATGTTTCCTCTTCCAGGCACAATGTATAGCTGTCTCAAGTTATATTACAGTTGAGTGTCTCTGACTTTCATTTCCTGTGATTATCTTTCATACCTGTGTTTAGAGAGTATATTCCATGCTTTGTCCTATGCTAAGCAGCCAGTCTAGTGAAAAAACATGAAATCACCAAATAAACTGGTACTTAAAACCAGGAAAATAAATGTTGCACTTAATTATCTGTACTCTCATTTAACCCTAGGTGATACTCTATTAGGTTCTGATTGAAGCTTCCAGCAAGTGTGTATGCACCCCAGGAAACAATTAGTGGAGAGTAATGCTGCACTCTTCTCCAGAATGAAAATACAATCTCATCACTGCAAATTAATGCTACTTATTATTGATGTTCCATCTCAGCTGATAACAAGAATGCTCAGCTGCATCAGATAAATATCAATATGCCATGAAGGTTTGAAAATTCGGTACCTTAGAAAGACATTTTTCAAAAGCCATAATAATAATAATTTTTGTCTTTCTTTACATCAAACTACTGACCAGTGGTGTAAAAAAAGATAATGACATAAAGTTAATATCAATATGGTATCACTGTGGTATCCTAAAGATAATTCATATTTGATCAAATTTAGATGTAACAAGTTGAACTGTTCTTCCTGTACTAAAACCAGCAGCAGAATTTCCAGTGGGATTGGGGCAAAGCAGCTGAGTCACTTACTGAAAGCTGTAATTTTTAGGGAAAAAAAGACAGCTCAGACTATGATATTGTCCCATGACTAAATATAGGGGAAAACCAAGCCTTTCTGTCTTTTTTTTTGTATGATTGCAGTGTGGTGAAATTCTCAGAGGATGAAAGGACAGATCTGAATGTGATATTTCCTGAGAGAAGAATATTAGTTTTATGAGTCTAAATATAGAGAGTGGACAGCCTGCATGAGAGTCACAAACTCCTAAACTCAGTGTGAGAGAATTATAATCGCCAGAAGTATAAAACTGCTATTTGTGTAACGTCAAAAGAGTCCTGACACATGCCAGAAAGAAAGAAAACAGAAAGAATCCGTTTTCAGAAAGACACGTTATTCACTTACAGGAGCTCTTAATGTAGGCAGAAGGATGTGCCCTTCCACGTGAGAATGGATGTCCTACACAGAAGGTAGACATGCATAGAAAATGAGATTATGAGAAAATGCAACTTTTTTGAGAATCCAACATTCAAAAGTTTAACTGCAGAACCTGAATCTAAACAAAAACCACTCCACTCTGAAACTGTTTTTATAAAGAGAGCCAGATTGTATTCCAGAGCCTTTCAAACTTCTTTTCTCACTTGACATGTGTTTGCTTATTACCATGAAACATAGAGCAAATCCATCTTATTTTATTCTTCCTCCTCTTCAGGGCAAGAATTAGTCTTCATGAGGTTTTGCTGTTTTATGCTGTCTCCTGCATCTCCTTAGCTGGTGTTGGCTCACACTCAGAGTTATAGTAAAGCTCAGGTGGGTTACTTGAGGAGAGTTTTGTGGGGAGGCATTGTCCTTTTGATTGCAAAGCAGCCTGTAAAGGAAGTACTGTAACTTTGCACAGCTTTATCCCAGGGGTAAAAAAACCTATTGAGAAGGTCCTAAAACCAAGTTATGAGGGTGAGAAACTTCCTTTCAGTCTAGAGAGAGGGTGGTTGCTTCAAAAATTGGTGGTCTTCCCTTTTCTGCCACAATAGCTATTTCTCTTCTATTGACAAGACAGAGAAACCAGGACTACTTCTATATTTATTGCTGTCCCCATTCATTTTTTCATACTGTGGGGAATTGGGCAAGAAGCTCGTGCCCCTTGTAAAATGCAGAATTTGTCTGCCTGAGGCTGAGTGGGGTGGTGTTGCATTGAACATACTCCACTGCACTGATCCACTGCACCCAGGGAGGGCTGTTGAGTTGAACCCCTTCAAAATAAAAGGATTCTCCCTCTCCACTGACAGGGCTTTTTCCCTCTCTACTGACAGGGCTTTTCTTCCAAGTCCAACAGCATGGATCACTAGTGGGTTTTGTGTGAGTTGCTAGTTAGGGAACAGTTCGAAAGAATTATTTACCTTGAGGGAAACGCAATCAAAAATCCTTTCAAATCAAAAAGCCACATCTCTTCTCTAACACTCTTTATTTTTTTCTTTAAACTTTAGTCACAAAATTAAAAAAATGTTGAAAATATAATGAGGAAATATTGAGGTGGTGAAGAAAACAATTTGGTGGCCTTAATGACTCATGTCACTGCTTTGCTTACCACCTTATTCAGTTTCTTATTAGCAGATAAATGGACATACAAACAGAAGAACTTCCTCATACTGGCTGCTTATGATCCCTCAGCCAGCCATCTCCTCTGCCTTTGGATAAGTAACTCCTCAGGAAGCTACTGCAATGCTTGGATATTTGGCCATTTCCAAAAATAATTCCTTGTGCATGTCCCTGAGTTTGTAAATGAATCATTTCAAACCATGAATCACTGAGATGTGCTACAAAGGGAAAACAATAGCCCCAGTCACAGTTAAATTTACGGCTCAAAAGCTATAAACCCAAGGCTTGTGGAAACAGAATTCTAATTTGAGTAAATACTCCAAACTCAAGATGGAGAGAGAGGACAGGAGCTGCCCCTGAGCAGTTTCTCTTCAAGCAGCTGAAGCTGTTGGCTGTGGTTTGGGGTGCTGAGCTGCAAAGCTCCCCTGTGCTGCTCCCAGGAAATACAAGCCTTCAGCCTTCTCTGCCTCTCAGAGTACAGCAGAGCAAAGATGGGACACTCACATCTCCAGGGAAGCATTCAGATCTTTTTTAATTCCCAGCAGATGCAACCAGCCCTGCTGCTGATGACCACGACCTGGGTGTGTGTTTCAGGCATGGTCTCATTGGTATCTTCTCTTGCATTGCCTGATATATCTGCAGCATGCAAGTTGTCATAATTAGGGCAAATAAGAAATTGCCTCTCCAAACAAGATTCTTTTGCACTGCCTCCATGAGCTGGTAATATCAGCCACAACCTTGTGAGTTTTAATGAGATTGTTGACACCTTCAAATGGACAAATAGAACAAAATAGCTCTCCTGGCTACAGAAACTGCTGTGATTTACATCAAAAAAGCTCAATAGGCCCCAAGACTATGGTAGAGCATTTGAATTTCTACTACACACCATTGTTCTTCAGCTTCATCAGTGAGTTTCAGGTAAAGGCAGGGAAATGTCATCCTATTTAATTATCTGTTTATATGTGTAGGTGTTTTTCTCAGGAGAAACCTATTATGGTGTACCTACCATAGAGCTCAGAGCCAGGACATAAAGTTTTATAATCCTTGTATCTTCTCTTCTTTAGACCCCCCAAAATATATTCTTACAAATTATTTCTCCATTTTGTCTTCCTAATGTGTTTTCCTCCTCTCCCAGCCATAGTGGGACTATCTACCATGTTCCTAATTTTTTTATTAACAGGCTGCATTGTTGTACATTGTTGCATACAGGTAGTTTTTAATCTTTTCCAGCACTGCACTTTTGTAGATGCAAATATTTTTTTGCGCCCTGGTATTCTTCTTAAAATGTCCCTAACTGACATCACCACACATTTAAAGCGCACAAAATGCTAAGTGTGGGCATCAGTCTGTAAGCATATTTTATAATGCGTAGAGAAATGTTTTTTTCTTCCATAATTGCACATTTTTCATATATGACATGATATGATTACATTTAGAGGGACCCAGTGTTTTAACTCCTAGGGGGTGCTAGTGAATTCTAGGGAATGTGCAATGAGAAAAGACCAAAGCTTTTAATATACTTCATAAAAATGTGTGGTTACTGAATAACATATAATTCAGTTGAATGTGCAATTACTACTTGATTGAATGGCATACCTGATTTTATCTATCTTTAAGTAAATGCTAGGGGATCTGCAAAGTAACCTATGAAATGAGGTTAGGATTGCTGAACTGTTTGAGATAAAACTGGATGGAATATTAGATTAAAGCAAAACTTTTCAGTCACATTGTTCACTAGATGGAAAATCAATTTTTGCATGACCTAAACAATCTCCCAGTGGGGAACTAAGTTCAGAAAAAATAATTCCTTCAGGAAAAATGAGGATCTTATAATATTCTTTTTCATATTTCTGGCAGCATTTTCAAAGTGAAAACATTTCTTCTTCAAATCCTCATTTTAGATCATGATAAACAAAATTAAAATTTAAGAAAGGGATACCAGCACTAATAGAAAAGTGTAGCTTTAAATTCTAAAACAAAAATGGTTATGCTTTTCCTTTAATTTAGTGATGAGTTGGAGGAGGATAGCACCTTATGGAAACTACATTTTATTTGTTGCTGGTTAGTTTATGGTTTTAGTTACTAGCCCAAAATAATAAATTATTTCTGAAGTTCCATGTTTCCAAGAGCTATGATGAAAAATAGTTTAACATATGTAAGACTTCCATTAATTATTCGTACAACTATGGACTTCAGTGTTCATACAGAATTTGGAAGATAGCAGGAGAAAAGCCTAATGCCTTGCTTTTAAGTATGGAATTAGAAGGATGTATCTAAGAAGCTCATGTGAGATGACCTGTTTTTACTGGACACAGAGGAGAACTTGTCGAAATTGATGAAAATTTAAAAAAAACCCCAAAACTAACCCCTCCCCCCCTAAAAAAAAAAACCACAAAAAAACCCACTCATCCCAAACCCAAAACATTGCAAGACCTTCAGAGAAGTATTCAAAAGGCTCATCCTGCCCTAACTGATTCCTGAGTTTCCCAGCCATTAAGATTCTGCCACCTTTGATGAACCTGCTTCATTTAAGTCAAAAGAATCTCCTCTTGTCTATCTCTTCCAAGAAGAATCAGCTGTAGGGAAAAATATAAAGTGTTAGGTTGTTTTATGTTGGGGCTTTTTTGGCAGGATGTTCAGGTTAATTATTTTATGTGTTTTATCACGTTCCTCAGGAAAAGAGAAGCCATTTTTGAAAGTTTTCTTGATTTTCGTTTCTGAAGTGATTAAAATTGCTATAAGAGGAAGTCTGTTTCTTTAATCTTCTTTTCCTGTTTTTCTCTAAATATGTTGTTTTGGCTACTGAAAAGAAGAGAGAGAAAAAAATCAATAACAGGAGTTCATCATATAATTTCCTTGTCAGCCTATCTAGAAATCAGCTGTCAGATTAAAAACAAAAGAAACTAACAAAACAAAACCACAGAAAACAAAAACAAACCACAAACAAACAAACTCCAACCAACCAACAGAAAAAACCCAATGTGCAGTTAAAAAAAAAAAAAAAAGCGTTTAGAAAAGAGTTCTGGGAGTTATAAAAGAGTAGAAAAGAGAAAAGTGTAGAAAAGAGTATCTGGGACTTAGCTGTTTAATCTTGTGGTAGTGAACTGCAGAAGTGAAAATTGCTTTGACATTTCATGGTGGTGACGGTGTCTACATAGCCCTGAGAAGACGACCCCAGCAGCAAGTTCAAGGCCAAGGGCCTCACCTGTCTGCCTGCTGTGAAATTCTGGTAATTCTGTCATGCAAGCACATCACCATGTGGTTTGCTGGGAGTCCACAGAGGACATTTTTGGTGTATCTGCCCCTGTTGTGCTGGCAATAGGAGCTGGTGAGATCAGCATGGCTGAAGACAGAAGTCAGAAGTCCCGTTTCCATTCTTGTGGATCCCTTCCAGCACAGATTATTCCATGATTTGTGATCCTCCTCCCTCGTGGGGCCGTGCACTCCTGGAGCACAGCCATGAAGCACCAACCATGTCCCTGGACCACCCTTTGCCTTTCTGGGCAGCCCTGGGGCTGTGGCAGCACCAGCCACTTTCTGCTAGAGCTGAGCCTTCTGCAGGCACCTTTCCTGCTGCCCTCCCCACAAAAGGAACATGACACATCCACATGGGATGCCTGAACCTTGCCCTTCTCATCCTCATCAGCAGACCCCAAACCACAGAGCTGTAATAGTTTCAAACAGCTTTGCTTCTGGCAAAGAGCTACAGAAATATTTAATCATTATGGTCTTCCCTGAGATGCAAGTGGACCTCTCTTTGGCTAAACTGTTTTTGGGGTTTTTTTTTCCTTTTATTGGTTTAATGACAGATTAATTGGTTTTTAAAATGCTTGTGTCTCTTGCCTGCTTTAGTGGTTCTTTAGATGTTTGTGAATCTAATCTGAACACAAGTTAGGTGGTCCTCATATTCCAGGCCAGATTCTGCAAATTAGTTTAATTCACAGTAAGTATTTAGGCACCAGGCTAAGAGGCTGGATTTTCAAAAGAGCTCAAGAAGCTGGACTGTGTAGACACTTAAAATTCCACCATGAATGATAGAGCAGCAAGATGTTGAGAGTTTTCTAGTCTTCAAAACAACATACCAAAAAATAAAAGTTATTTGTCTTGATAAGAGAAGAGAGAATTTGAAAAATCATCCTATGTTTGCAGACACTAATTCCTGGAAATGGCACTGCAAATACTCCTGGATTGATTGTTCAATATATTTGGTGAAAACCCAATTCTTCCTGCCACTAATAGAGAATTGTGAGTCTTGTGTATTCTGCCAGCAGAGAAAATTCATCTACCTTTGTTACCAAGTTTTCTAGATTCTACTTTTCAGAATTTGAGTAAAACTTGTTTTTCAATCCAAAACAATGTTCAGGCAAGTACATTTTCACTTCTAGCTTAATTGGAGGCCAGCGTGTCTGGTTGGAGTTGTTTGATGGCTTTTTCAATTTCTTGAGGTTCCAGTGATTTGTGATGTCTTTTATTTGTAAGTAAAGGCACAGACAGCTTTTTCCCAGGGCTTGTTATTCTATTATAAAGCTACATAAAGGAGCTGTATAACCTATTGGTAATGAGCAACAATCAATACTGTTGCGTAACCCAGCCACCCCCTTCTGCTTCCTGTCTTTTCATTTACTCTTCAAAGTCCCCTTCTCTCTGCAAATACTCTGCTTTGTGCTAAATAGTTGCTGGTGCTCAGGGGATACAGAAAAAGTGAGGCTGGCCTAAAAGGTGGTGTGGATCTCTAACTCATCCCTTTAAGGGCAGGGCTTTAGCACAAGCCATGCCCAAGGTACTGGATTAAGTTTGCACTTGGGATCATAGGCCAAAAGGGTCCTGGTAGCGGGCTACAGGGGCAAGGGAAACTGTGCAGGTACTGATGCTGGCTGGAGATAATGACTCACTCCTTCCCAAGCATGATGCATCACAGCCTAATGTGGTTTGCAGCAGTTCCTGAGAGACCTGTGGGTATTATGCCAACTTTAAGATAAAAATTGAGAGAATGGTTCTTCAATTCCACTTACAGAGGGCAAGGTTTCAGTTGTGTATTGAGGAAATGTATTATTTCCACAAAGTGGGAGCATTAAGAAAAGGTCTCCATCAAGCATCTAAAACGTCCTGTATGCAGCTGGGAAAGAATGAGGACTGGAAAAATGGAGAAGAAATGTACAAAAATTGAATTAGGAGATTTAAGAACAGAACTGAGCACCATTTTTTCTCTTTTCAGCAAATTAAAGAGATAATTTTGAAATCCCTAATTCCTTTCCATCTTTCCCCTTTTCTCCCATAAGAATCAGTTTGTATTACATGCCCTGTTAGAAACTCTGTTCTGTTTTTCTGTAGGCTCTGGCACATTCAGGACCCCTGCCTTTCATTCTTTTAGGTGACATTAACAGCCATTTGTCAGAAGTGCTTCTGTAGTGACATCCTCACTAAGTCTGCTGCTCAGGAGACAATCATCAAGCAGTGAGAACAGCACGGAAGGCAAGCATTACAAAATGGAGTCAAAGCTGTAGTGAAGCATTTGGCTGAGTAGACGTAGCATTCTTATTTTATCATAAAGTCTTCCACACTTCATAGTGTAATGTAAAAAAAAATAAAAAAAAGAAAAGAAGCATGAGCTACTCAGCACTACCATTCTGTACTATCTCATGGCTGATTGACACCCTGCACTGACTCAGGGCTCCCCAAGTATCATCCAGGTCCACATAATAGAAAGGCACTTGGAATGACTCACCATTCAATATGCTTACATTCTATAGACTCACTACCTTTCTGACTTCAATAAGGTTTTTATTTTTTTTTAAATTTATTTTGAAGTCACGCTGTTTTCTTTCTGTCCCCTCTTTGTTTTTAACCCAGACTATTGGCTATAGGAGTTTTGTCCAGAGAACCCAGCCAGGTAGCACAGGTAAAACATGCTGTGCTCCAGCTGAAATTAATAAGAGGACTTTTCATAACAACAGGAATCCTGGCATGCACTTAGGAGCCTGTGAACTGGATGGTGGCTTTTAAGCCAGTGCCCTGGTGTCTAATCCCTCACAGGCAGTGGGAGAGCAAGCTTTTAATCTCCGTCAGAAGCATCTTCTTGTCCTGTGTGTGGACCTGTTGTGTGGGTGGTGAAAAGGGAAGAAAGCCCTGTCACTTCTCCAGACTTCTTGTAAGATTTCTGCTTTCCCTTCATGACAGTAACAGTGAAAGAATAGTTTCTGAATGACCTACAATATAGGGATTTCTCTTCTCTGGCCTCCCCACCTGGCTGGTTGCAGGGAGTAAAACTGCGCAATTAGAGATGTCAGAAAGGTAGATGAGGTGTTTTTTCTTCTTTTAGTTGGTAGTACAGAAGGATTATAGCACTTGAGCTGTTATCTTTCTGATTGATATTAGCCCTGGAGCTTTCAACTTGTAAAGTCTTACTGTAATGTGTGTATACATTGTTTTAATTGTGCAGCAAAGGAGGAAAAAAAATATATACACACCTACCTTTATCACCTTTAACCCTGCTGACCATATATAAGGAGATCCTAGCATTTTAGAGCAATTGAACTTGTTCTGGTCATTCTCTAAATATATTACAGTAGTAGCTGTTTCTAAGATTCCCATTCTTAAATGTTCTGGCAGTACCTGAAATGACTCAAAGTTCAGTGTAAATGTTATGTGCTGTCTGCTCTATGTTGATATTAGGGTGGCATGTTTCCCAGTAGCAAAGTAAATAATTAGCACATAAGAAGCAATTATTTCTGTTAATAAACAGCCTACAGTGCCAGTTTGCCCAACATAAACCTATTGGATCTGTATGCAGAGGCAGCACAAATAGTCCATGGGGCCATGGCCTCAAAAAATTCTATAAATACAGATAGGGGAAGGGTGGGTGTTAAGTGGTTTGACATCTGGAACCTTGGAGGAAGAGATGATTCTATACTTGTGCTTCTACCTCAAATTCACCAATGATCAAATTAGCTGTACGGGACTCTCTCCCTCTGGATGCACTGCCAGATTAATAGCACTCAAAGCAAAGGCTCTGAAAAACAGCAAGCAGAGCATGTTCTCATATGTCCTGAGAGTGGAGTTTCCTATCCATTCTAGTAAGGATGATTGCAGTAATGTTTGTCTCAACTCTTCTTCCAGCCAGACTGAACAGAATCCAATGAACCCTTCTGTGTAAGCTGGTACAGACCAGCTTGTCACACAGCAAAAGGTACTCCAGTTGGGCAGAGGAGGCAGTGCAGCACCCTTAGAAAAAGTTTCCGACAAACCCTGTACCACAGCTCAATTTGGCTGAACAGCTGGTTTCTAGCCCTCCTCGAGAAGAGGTGAGGGTCTGGCTTTTCATACAGGTGTCACTGAAAGGAGGGGATGGAGAATGAAGCCAACCTGCCTGGCAGGACACCAACCAAGTTCACTCTGTGAGTGCAAGGAGGGAGAGCTGAGTGTGAAGAGTAGGATGTTGGTCCCTTTTAAATCAATTGACGGTGGTCCAGATAAGACTAACAAAGGTGTCTCAGCCCCTGAACTTGTTGCTACATAATTATGAAAGGAACAAAAGCACCAGAAAATTTAAAGAACATCCAGAGTCCGAAGTGTCACCCTCAGTAAGCTGGCATTTGCCCAAATATGAGACATGAGGAGGGAGAAAGAGTATTATGGGATAGCAGTGAGGTTCAAAAGAAATACATTAATTGAGTCCTTTCATAATAGGAACAACAGGGGTGAATTTCCTTTTTCTTAAAGATGCAGCTTTCCAGAATCTGTAACACACTCTGAATGATTGCACTAGATGATCTTAGGGGTCTTTCCCAACCTAGAAAATTTTGTTATTCTTAGCCTCTTTCCATCCATCTGTCATACAGCTGTCAGATGAAAGGGTAGTTGGTTTGAGCTTGAAAGTGAAGCCTTCTTTACCTTAGAAGTACTATTTCTCACTCTTCCTTGTCATTTCTTGAACCACTGCAACATGCGAAACTGCTAACCTTAGCTCTCCTCCCGCTAATTAGGCAACAGCATTAAAACTCTTTATTAAGGCACCCCTCCTGGGTGGCTGCAGATATATATACTTTCACAGAGTAATTGCTTTCTGGCCCTCATTTTAATTGGGGTCCGTGGGGGGCCTGTGGAATTCCGCTGCCTTCATCTCCCACTGGCTCATTGTGCCTGTGACACAAATTTAGAAATGGGACTACTTTCCAGATCTGCATCTGAAAGAAAATGTAAGAGAGGGGGGAAAAATAACAATAGCTAGTATATGAGATGTAAGAGGAATTACACTGGAAGAAAACAGTCTACCACTTTGATTCCTTCTTTTACCAGGAGAAAAAAAATTGTGAAAATTTTTTTGGCATTTCTGTTTTCTGTCTTTTGTCCAAAATGGTGCAGCTTTTTGACTAGGTTAACCAGATCCTGAAGGAACTTAAAGACCATTTAAAGCAAAGCTTAAATAAAACCTATTTTGAAAATATGACCCACAGCTTTCTAGGTCCTTGGAGTCTCAGGCAAGGAATGTAACCCAAATGTGAAAGGAAGTGCCTCTTTAAATTCAGACTTTGTCAACTTTAGCTCCAGAAAAAATGTTTCAGCTTTATTCGAAGTTCATATTTTGTTGCAAATGGACCCTTTAAAGGCACTGAAATGAACTGTTTGCCTGAACAAAACATTTCTGTCAGAAGAACTCCAAAAAACCAACAGGTTGGAAGAAAAACAAGTGTTCATGCTTGATTACACATAATATAGTCAGGAGGGTTTTATACATAGAGAAAATTCTTGGTTTTATGCTTTGAGTTTTTGAGATATGTGCTTTAGCTAGGTATTTCAAATTAAATGAATACTAGTAAAATGGTAATTGTATTGTTCTTATATGTCTTCAGAGTTAATATATTCGAAGATGAGCTAATTCATATCCACCAAGCTATTGTTTCAGGCAGTAACTGCAGACACTTCTACTCTGTATAGTGCTCCAATTAATGTTTTCTAAATTATAGTCATAATCATAAGGACTGGAAACTGTAATTTTTCAAAAAAGTGTGCAGATACAACAGCATGAAAAGAAATTCTGTCTCATTTCAACATTTTAAAATAAGTTTTGTTCAATTCTTTTTGTATCAACACAGAAATAACTTCACAAAACTGCAGGTATATAATTGCCTCTTTTGGAGGTTTTTTTTCCAACATCTCACAGTTTTGACAGTTTTCAATTATTTCCACTAGAACTTAATATACATCCTTCATTCTTCTAACTCTTTTTTTCTCTGTAAGTCTAGGTACTGGGGCAGAGTTTTGCCACAACCTAAAAATGCCCCAGTGTCACACACACAGAGGTTTGGCGCCTGAATGTCAGTCCATGGCAATTGTGGTGCTAGTGTTTTGTTTCTTCCAACAAGGCTGATTACTGTTGCCATCTCTGTGCACAGCTGGGTCTTTCTAGAAAGGTCTGTAGCCCCTCATCACATCTGTCTAATTAGGCTGATTGGTTCACAGTGCTGAGCCAACCTGATTGAGAGGTGTGCTTGGCTCAGTGTCCTTATTTCTATCTGCTTTTTTGTGTGTTAAATGAACCTTGCTGAGGCCCTTTGTGAGCCACTCTGCCAGCTTGAAGCAAAGATGCGTGACTGGTGTAATGCTGAAGAAATAAAACCTATCCTTCTCACTTGCTGTGGGCGAACTACTCTGCAAATACACTGAGGTCTTAGTTTTAAAGTTTTAAAGTTGTGGCTACATAAAGAGAAAAAAAAACCAGCCATGGAGTTCAAAGATTAAGGATTTGGATATACATTCATAAAACAGGGATCTAATCTATAGAGATTAGTGCAGGCTGATTAATTTAATTTTCCATTTAAAGGTAGTTTGGCCATGCCAGATTGCTTTAAATCTGTTGTGTAGAAGGTATAAACAAAAAGCCCACTGTACTTGTTTCAGGGTTTGTGAGCTTACAGCTGATATAGTTTCAGGCTGCAATTCTTGCAGCCCTTTCATAATGCAGTGATCCCATTCAATTCTCCTCCAGGGCCTCACAAACTCAGCTTCCAGTGTTGCAAAAGAAATAGATTTTTCTAGTACAAGTATCATAAAAACACATGAGGAGGTTGATGATGGATTACGCTGGAGCAAGTAGAAGGATGAGACAGGGCTGTGCCAGGAATGAGCTGCCTGACTTCTGTGCTGCAAGACCAAGAGGGAAACAGGGGAGAGAAGGAGGCTGCATGGTATGAAGCAGAATTCAGGCATTAGTTCATCTTTTACATCCAAAACTTAGAGATGTTTAGATTAATGAGATTTATTCACTCCATGGTGGTGGCCTAGGAGCTAATTCGCTGTTGGCTGTAATTTTGGTACTCAAAGGAATTATTTCAGCGCACTGTGCCTAGAAAAGCACTTGCAGCATTTGCAGAATATATATATGTATATATATGTCAAATTGGATTTTGAACTCTCCTAAATGTGCAATTGCTCTATTCTCAGAGAAACCAACACTCTTACATTACAGCCTTCAAGTTATCCACTGACTTTGACGAGCAGTCACAGGAATGCTGTGCTGTTTAATATGGGCTGTGAATTTAATATGGGCAAATGTTCCTTTTTGTTGAACCTTGTAATGAAAATGCCTCTAAATATCTCTAAACCTTAAACTATCAAGTGCTCTACTGGCTCCAAGTTCTGCTACGGTTAAGTAACAGTTAATGTCAAGTGCATCAAAATTTGCAGAAATCATTCCTCTAAAAGAGATGAACCACCTGACAGATTTACATCAAAATCAGAGACACTTTTTGCAGTTTCATTTGATTGCATGTGAGAGTGTTTCATAATCTGATGTTCTGCTGTGCAAATTTAGAGTGCTGCCATTAGCTTTGAAAGCACTGCAGTAAATCCACCATCCACGTATCTGACTCAGCAAAACTAAACCCCACATTCCTTTATAGAAACTGAGTTCTTAATATTCTGCTCTTTTACCTTTGTTTATTCTTAAGGAATCAAAAAAAAAATCAAATTGTTTCATTTTGGAGGAGAAGGAAGATGTTACAGCTTCAGCGCTGTGCAACATTTGATCCATTTTCCGTTTCAAATATACATTTTTATGTACAGCTGACATCCACAAAGAATTTTGCATTCAGAATTAAAAGCTCATTTGCACACAGTATGCATTACCTCCTTTTGTAGAAAGACCACTGTTCATGAGTAGTTGTCTAGAAAAGGTGACAGATCAGACACATGACAGATAAGAAATCAAAGCGTTTCCACAAGCACTCTCCCTCCTCCTTTCACGCGCCCACATGGCTTGGACCAGGCTGTATTTACTCACAGGTTTGAAAGGCTTTGTCCACATCATAAGTGTTAAACAGTGCAGAGATTTGTCTGAAGAGATGAGATAAACTGTGCACAAGTATTGCAGTCAAAGGCCAAGGCAGAGTGTGGGTGGGAGAGGGCAGCTTGCACTGGTGTAAGAGTGAGAGAGCTAGGAGCTGTGTTTGGTGTTTCGGGAAGTATTATAGGTATTAGTCTTCATGCCTACAAGGCTTAAGGCATTACAGCTGTAAAGCTGAGCTTAGGGAAGGCTCAACAGTCTTTGATAGGTTACTTTACATTGTTGAATTAGAATTTCAAGGAATAAGAGACCACCTCTTTCTCTTCAGTTTGACTAACAGACCTTCATGCTAGCATCAAGCTGAAACATGAAGCTGAAACAATGAGTCTATGATGTGTAGGTGTTTACTTTAAATAAACAGGAAGCAGACTTTCCTCTCACCTCCATCAGCTAATCACTGACCAAACCCTAGCTTTCTCCTAAACTTGTTTTGAAATCTGCTTGCATTCTCTTCCTGAGTCCACATGGTGTGAACACAGGCTCTACCAAACGCATTGATAGACAAATCACTCTATAACTCCATGGTCTTTCCTTCCCCACCTGGGAAAAGAGGGAAAATCCTCAAGCAGCAGATTAAATGCTCACATGCCTTTAGAAAATGTCCCCCAAGTAGGCTTACAGCTCATGGATTTCTTCCAGATCTCCAGTGAGTCTTTAACAAAGGCCAGAACATAGGCCATGCTCTTGCTGAGCAGTAATTCATTGCCTCTGCACTGGGAAAACTTATCCAGCTGGTTACAATGCTACCTAAGCTGGCAACCATGCTTCTTCACATTGGCCAATAAATCCCAATAGGGATTATAGTGTTGTAGTATAATCTGAGTGAAAAAATAGCAGGTTAAATTTGTTGGAGAGACCTGGCAAGCCATTTGTTAGATAAGACCCCCAGTATCAAAGCTACAGTTGTGGGGAATATATAAAACATTTACATGTCCAGGACAGATAGTGAAATAGGAGCTGATAAGGTGACTAATTAAAGCAGAAAACCTTTGCTTCCTGAATTAACATATAACATTTGAATGGAATTAATAGGAGCCCCTGAGGCTGAAATAGGGACATGGCTTTTAAACTGTGCTGAAATGCATTGAAATAGTTACACTTCTTTGTAAGATAGACTATGCAGAAAAATACAGAAAATAGGAATGTGTGTGCTAAAAACAGAGACTGTCCTTTCTCCATTGGAATGTCTGACAGCTAAAACAAATTGGTTTGGCTTTGTCATTTAAAACAGTGAATGATATTTTTTCAAGTTGTTCCCTTGTGGATAGATTCTTACAAAATGAGAGCAGTGATTCCATTAATTTGTGTCTCATCTGTGGTCCCAGGTGATGTAGTTAATATAGTTTCTGTAATGTCAAGTTAATACTTGTTCCTCCTTTTGGTGAATTCTTTTACAAACTTGCCCTCAGCTTGTGTTATACCCTCTGCAAGAAGAGGAGTTGAACTTGGGAACAGAGACTTTAGGCTTGAGCTAAAAAAAATTATAAGATCTAAAGAAATGAAACTTCCACATATGTCTTCAAAAGCAAGTTGGGTTATGGCTCTCCTCTTTCCTGTGGGGGGCCAACCCAATGCCTGGACAATTCACAGTTTTACCTCTCCTTCCATTCATTTTTTTCCATTTTCTGTGTGAAAAGCACAGTCCCACATCCTGACTAAAGAGGAGGATGAGGTATTTCAGCTGGAGACAGTGGGACAAAGTTGCCAAATGCAAACGTGCTGTTGACATGGATAGTGCTTCCCAAGGGGGCTAGTCCTTGGCCCAGGCAGCCTCCAGGCAGAAGATGGGAAGAATTAATACTCATCATCAGAATATCTAACTCATTTCACAAAACAAGCTGGATATCTATTCAGAGAAAACTTATGCTTTCAGGAAGAAATTTCACCTAAATTTTAATTTCTATTTAAAATATTAATCAAAATTGATGACCTTAACTTTTCCACAGAGCAGTTATTTGTATTCTTCCATGCCTTTGGGAATTTTTGAGTGGTCTTCTCAGAGATAAAATGAACACTGGTTTCACAAAAATGAAAACTGTTTCACAAAATAAATTTGTATGTTTCAGGAAATGCTTCTCTCACAATGATAGAAAGAAAAAAGTAATTGGCATAATTTGGTACAATCAGATGGTACAAAAGGCACTAAGAAGAAGTAAGCACTAGAGAGTGATAAATCCAAGGGGTTTTTTTTTCTATTTTTTGTTCCATTTGGAAAAAACCCACATCATAGTTAAAGCATTATCAGAATTGATGTTGATCTCTCTGGCTAACATTTCAATGAGTTAAAACTTCAGGGATGTTTGGCTGTATTCCAGTTTTTTTCAGTTCTGTGCTCTTTTAGGAATTTTAATTTTTCTTGGATAATTAGATCTCTGACATTAGACGCATATAATTAACAGGGAAAATGGCTTGCATGCTGGCTATAATAGCACTGTCTGATCTGTTTGCCAGATAACTGTTATGACCTGTTTTTTTGGAACCAATTTATTCCCACAGATAGCAGCAGACATGCCTAACTGGAACCACTTCAATTTGTTTGAAAGGATGAAATCCTGGGACATTTTACTGATTTCAGTGGCCTCAGAATTTTGCATGCATCCTTAACATTTCCTTTTAAGATAATAGTTTTTCAACATTTTTTTATATGTATAGTTGTATCTGAATGACTCCCCCGTGTCAATAGAATGATAGGACTGAAACTTCATGTGCAAAGCTGTATTGCTCAGAGATGTTTCTTGGAACTGTCACAGATGCTTTTACTGTAATTTTCAAAATGTGCCTCTCTGGGTGGGAGAGAGATGTGTTCTCTTTAAACTAAAATATTAGCTTTATCTGTCTGTTGTTAACCAAAGTTCAGGACTTGAGTGTCATTCACATCTTTTGCAAAATTGTCCCCAAGACTTTTTAATAGCCTATTTACCAACTGCTAAATAAACACCACCTGACAATAAAGGACTCGAAAAAATGTTTTCAGCTGCTTGTTACCATGTCTTTTATGCTACTTACAATTTTCTGCATTTAGATCAAGTTTTGGTTCACTAAAATAAAACTTTTTCTCCTCGTTTTTTAAGGAGTAAAAAAAAATATGACTATGAGGTAAGTGGAGCCAGCAGCATATTACTTTTTATTTTTGCTTCTAAGCATAGGGTTCAGGGAGAATTTTTAGGTGACTAATAATTGTAATTAAAAAAAAAAAAAAAAAAAAAAAAACCAAACAAACAAACAAAAAAAAACAAAAAAAAAAAAACCCCAAAGAAAACTATATCATAATAATAAAAGCCTGAAAAATAGGCTGAAAGTGTTTTGGACTAAAGTGGTGTTAGGATTTTCAGCTAAGTGCTTGACTATGGTCCAGGTTTTCGGTCTAGGCCACAGGAAGCAGGTTTCACTTCTGTGGCATAAGAGAAAGGTCCATTAAGCATTTTTGAAAAATCCCAGGATGATCTTACAACAGTGTATTACAGTTCATGGAGAAATGGCTGTTAAGACACGTTCCATATATTCCACTAGGTGCAATAGATTAAAAAAACAGATCACAGAGAACTCAAAACCTTTACCAACTCTGCAGTTAAAGCATATCATTCACATTACCCCATATTCTTTGCTTTTCTATGTGGAAGATAAAAACAGATTTCCTACACGAATCTCACATTAGAGGGTCAACAAATACAGAGCAGAATTTTTTTCTAAATCAGATAATCCTCTACAGTACTTCTTTTGATGTATGGAGTTCCTAGTGCAGTGAGTTTTTCCCCCATCTCTCCTGAACATAATTCCTTATCTTTCAACATGTCTACAATACATGAAGCCACTACGGTGCTAAGTATGCAGCATGTGGACACATGTGGAAGTGTGTGTATATATAGTTACTGTTTAGATTCCACCTTTTTTATTTCAATGTCTTTGCTTAAGGTATCAGGTTTGAAAACAGCCCTGCTTTTTTTTCTAAAAAGAAAAATGATTTTATACTTCTTCCCCCAGTTTCTAGTAGTCAGTGCAGAACAACACTCTATTTATCATAACAAACTGAGAGGAGGGGAGCAGCAAAAGGAAAATTTTTGGGGATAAAATTTTTGAACACAATCATTTTATTGCACAATTTAGATTTACAGTGCCACTAGGATTGAACATATCCATTTTTAAAAGATCCATTTTTTCCTGCAATATTTAAGACCAGACAGAATCCCCAACTATCTGCTACTTTCTGTACATGCTCAAATTAGAACAATACCTATCTTGAAGAGCTTACAATTTACATACAAATTTTCTATGTTTGCAGAAGTTCATATTGGAGGGCTGATCACATCCCTTTGTGAAGACAACCTCCTCTCTATCCCAGTTTGATTGTTAGAATTTTACTTTTAATATTTTCATGTGAATCAAAATCTTTTTCCAACAGAAATGACCTTTCCCTAATGTCTCATCTCTTGAATGTTGAACGTGGAGTTCAGAGTCAGCTGGATTTCCTTGTATCTGGCATTCCAGAGGAATGCCCTAGTTTGAAACAATCCCTTACACTAGGAGATGATGAGTATCCCTTCTGCTATAAACTTCTGCTTTCTTTAATTTTTGGACTACTGTGTTTACATATGTCCAACCACCAGCACTCAGTTCTGCTTGTTCTGCTTTTGGCTAAATTTCAACCATCCTGTGGTCATTGCTCAGTAGGCTTTTCTTTCCTCATGGTCCAGGTAAAGAGGCTAATAAAACACATAAGTGTTATGGACTACAAAGTGAAAACAGAATTTTGTAATTATAGAGATATATTACCTGAATCATTATTAATTAACTTTAGCTATCTCAGTTATCTTAAAAAAATAATTTTGACCAATTATATGGATAAATCTCCAGCATACTTTAGTACCCAGCTTATTCAAGGTCTGAAATCATAGACCTCAGTGATTAGCCATGTGAATTTGAGACACCCTTTTCCATGGAAACAGCAGGAAAGATCCAGCTCTTACTGTGTCCAGTGTGCAGTCCCATTCTGCCTGAAGAATTCAGACAGATTCTGAGACATCAGAATGACAATTATTGAGTGGTTTTACAGCAGGTGGTATGACTAACATGTTTATAAGGAAACCTTATGTTTATAAGGAAACTTTATGTTTATAAGGAAACCTTGAGTGATTCTTTCTTTATTCCAATGAAAAAAAATAGTTATGAATGAGGAAGGTAAAGGCACTCATACTTTGGACAATTTCCCCCTCATTTTTCTTTTATTTCTCCTCCTTTATGACATTTGCACTCCGAAAATCTTGAATATCTTTGCTAGTAAAATCATTTGCTCTTGTAGCTGAGCTTGACCCCTTTGGATAATAAGAGGCTGTGATCTGTAATTCTCAAAAGAAGCAGTGAGTCCAGGCTGCTCTGTGTTGAGATTTTAAATGACATCAGTCATCACAGATAAACAAGTGTATGAAATGAAGCACAGTAAAAGTAGGTGTTATTTCTATGAAGAAACCAGGTTGTAAAGGTTCTCAGCTGCAATGCTTAGTGGTTTAAATACTGCCTGTATTCTTAATAGTAAAATCTGATTTTTTCTATGTCAATTAACCTGAATACTATAAAATGGTTTATATCATAGGCTCATAGGATTGTGGTAGTCTTGTCTTTATTAAGAAGACAAACTTACCTTCCTATTGTAATTTTCCACTGAGTTCTAAGACTTTTTATTGTTTCAAAACAATACAAATCATTATAGATAACCTCTTCCAGAGTTTTTAAAGTTTTCTTTTTGCTCAATTAAAATTTTATTTCCATTTGTCTTTTGAATTGGTAAATATCTGGAGAGCTAACAACCCAGCTACCAGCAATATCTTCTAAATTTTACATCTTATCAATGATCAAGGAATAAACTGAATATATTTGGTCTTCAAGATGTTCACTTTTTCATCCAATTTATAAAGGGCTGAACAGTTACTTTCTTGATTCTTGTTTGAGAGCTGTGATATATCTTTATACTGAATTACATAATTGTAGGCAACCCTCATCATACACACTTCTATTCCAGTTGACACATGCACTAATCTGATAGAGTGAAATGTTAATCTTGATAATAATTTCTTCTATTTCTACAAAGCTTTTCATTCTTTAATGTCCAAAGGCATTTAAAAGATTTGCTGTGCACTACTGAGTTCTACAAACCCTGTAGAAAAGCCCCCTTTCCTGACCAAGGTCATTAGAACAATGAGAAATATTTTTTTCTTCCAAAGCAAAATACATTAGTACAGCAGTTGCAGGTTTGCAGTCAACAGTGAGGTTCATTTTGCATTCAGCATGCATGTTTGTGCCTAAATATTACAGTGACAAGCATGCTGTAACTACCTAAGACAGGAAATACTGTGCATGCATAGCCTGTTAAAAATTGGTGCATATCTGTAAGATATCTAAAAAAAAAAAAAAAAAAAAAAAAAGCAAACCATATATATGGAACACATCCTTGTGTTCAGCATGGGTTATGCTAGGAATGTTTGCCAGATCTTATTTTGGATTCTATTTACAGTCTAAGCAAAACATTGCTCTCAATGCATTTTCACTGACATTAGTTAAGAAATAGCTCATGATGACGGTATTCAGCACCAGAGTAAATGGAAAGAACAGGAACCTGAAACAAATCCAGTAAAGCTCTGCAAGCTGTAATACCCAGCTCATGCCTGGAAAAGCTAACAACCAGACAAAGGAATTTAAGGAGCAATTCAGGTCAAGAAAGGTCAAGGGAAGAAAGAAGTGATTGAAGCCCTATTCTATCAAAAACCTTTCTAAAAAGAAAAAAAAAAAGATTGAGATCCAGCATGGTTACCCTGTTGATCCTTCCTCCCACCATATCCCGGAAAATGCTGAGGATAAAAGAGACACAGACCTGGCTGAGATGGTATAATTATGTGAGGCCATTATGACTGCTACTGAGAGTCACCTGGAAGAGTCTTAATGACTATCCAAGCAAGTAGAAGTGAAGCACAGTCTCAAAATAATAGAGGAGATTATGTTATTTATCATAATTCTTTATCCCTTAATTTTTCTTTTTGTGACATACCCTGAAAGGATTTAGTACATGGCTAAATCAGCACTTCAGCAACCCATTGAATTGGTTCAGGTCATTCCTGTTAACAGTCATATTGAACCAAATCAGTAAATGGCTATTAAAAGGCAGGAATTTCTAGGAGCATCTGTGCGTTGCAGGAAATGTTGCTACTGATTCTTCTTTTTATATCGCATTGCTATAAAAAGTGAGAAGGAATCTTATTGCCAGCAGAGATGTAAAATCAGGTCGGGACTGTCGCTGGTTATTTAAAGGTATTGCCATGCTTTTTGTAAGACTGAACATATTACATGCTGTATCTTGGCTAAATTCCACCTTTTATAATTACATCCTCTTCTCCCCTTCTCAAACATTTCTCGCTGTCACAAGAGGATGCAGCACTCTTCGTTTTCCTGGTCTAGATGTCTGTGTAGCAGTGTTTCAATCTCATCATGAGCTCCCTGAAAGAAATATTCAAGTTGCCCAAGATGCAGCATGATCTCTTCATCACTCCCTGTGGCATTGTTGTGGATGGAGAGAAAGAGGGCTTTGGAATTAATACTCAGGCAGAGGTTCTGGTTTTTTTCCTGCTCAAGTACAAGCACAAATCTGTTGGTTTGGCTTCCTCCACAGTTACTCATTTGCTCCACTCCCTGGAGCAGTGGGAGGCTTAATACTTTACCTCTAAAATATACTTTGAGATTATTTAGTCAAAATGCAGGCCACCAGTGTTCCATTAGCACTGGGAATGCTTTCAGAGCATTGACCAGCTTTTGCTTCCAGCTTGATGAGCTGATGATTGTAGCCCTCAGATGGCATTTAGATAAGCAGAATCCACAGGGATTTTTTAGTATGTTAGCTGCTCAATGAACTGCCAAGATTGTATAGTAAGCAAACAAGGGATGAGTGATTATAAACAAAAAACCCAGCCACGTGATACTATTTTAATCTTGTTTTCTTTGCAGATACAGTGTTTGCTGGAGAGGAGAGCCCGCTAGCCTGTCACTTGGAAACACAGAAGGATACTCTGAGCAATGGTCCTTGCAGTCTAGTAGCCAGCTGTGGGTGAAGCAGAGGTTTGAGAGAAGGGTCCAGTAAAGATATCAACCTGGCCAAAAGCACCATGCCAAAAGTAAAATTCTCATCAGAGATGGCAGAGGGTATCCTGTTGTCAGTTTCTATTTGACAAAGAAACACAACTACTTCTCACCTGGAATACTCAAGAAAGAAAACTATTTCTCACCTGGAATGCTCACAAATTGAACTGAGGGGCTTGAGGTGAGGCTGATCAAGTTTCACTTCAAGTGCTACCAGGACAACATTTCTTTTTGTGTCTGATGGTTTCTGCGGCTCTCAGTCTGCATCCTCTTGGAAGTTGGAATCTGTGGACTTGATTCTGATTTCTTTCAAGAATCTGCTTTAGAGGAACCCAGACTGCAGCAACCAGACTGATTCCTCACTTTGTAAAGCTTTGTAAACTTCTAGAGAGTGATACATAGTAATTTGTACCAGTGCCACGTACAAGCAATATCATCTCTATGTGGTCCCTTAGACCCTCTTAGCTCAGAAGCATGGGATGGTTCATGCACCAAGCTCTGAATAGTGACAATTATATCTCCTTCTTCCCTTTTTCCTTGTTATCTTTTCTCTACTAACATGGGAGTCTAAACAGAAATAAAATATTTGGTAAGTACTCATTTCTTATCATTCCTTTAGTGAAATACAGCACTGTGCATGTATATAATTGGCAGAGAGGTGTTCAAATATTTCAACAGAATGTCCATATAAAAAAAAAAAAAAAAAACAAAAAGGGAAGCAAAAACCATGGCATGGGCCAGATCCCACCAACCTAATCTTGCCACTGTGGAGGTAGGTAGGACTACCAGCAGATAGGACTTGCAGGTAGGACTTGGCAGAACAGCAAGTGTGTATTTATACATTCCTGGAGTCAGCAATCTTGGGGATGCTCTTATGAGGCTGGCTTCAGCCAGAGCTTAGGAAGAACTGCTGCCCAGCACAGAGGGCTGTGCCACACCACACCCTGTCACCTTTGTGTGTGGGACAAGAGTGGGAGTGAAAGAGGGCAAACAAGACACAGCACCCATGCAGCCAACGTCAGACCATGGCACCCATGCAGCCAGCATCAGGAATGCTTGGCAGGGACTCCAGGCAACACACAACAGCCTTTACACAGCCAAACTTCAGCTGGGGGCTGGGAATTGGCGCTAATGTTTTATTCATCCAAATTGCTTTTCCCCACTCCAGGAATCTACACTCCTCTCTACACTAGAGAAGCTGTTCAATTTCCTCTTGTTTTAGCACAGAGCTGCAGTGCTCCCATTTCCTCTGAGCCCCTCCACATAGAGACTGATCGGCAGTGATCACAAGTCCAACTTCTCAGGAGTGAAGCGTGGGTGAGAGATGTTGGTTCCTCTAACTTGATCCGCCTGTTTCTGTTATACTGTATATTAGATCTTCCATAGCCAGCTCCCGTGGAAGGAAATAAAAATGTAACAAATCCAGTTTTCTTTCCTTTTTGCATTTTTGGTAAAATTTTAGGTTTGACTCATCTTTCCCAAGCTAATTGTCAAGAAACTGACAAATCCATCGTGGTTGACAAGTGAGTAATTGGGGGAAGAGAAGGAGCGCAGCAGGTGTTAGTACTAATTTGGTAAAACAATTAAAGTAAAGAGTGGTATGATAGTCAGTTACACAATCATGACGTTACAAGCTCTTCATACAAAATGTGTGCAGGATTTTACAACGCTCAGAGAATTAACTATTAACCAGCCACTCCACACCCTTTTCAAAGGCAACCTGCAAGTTCACCATAAGATGTTTTTGAGCCTCTTAGCAGGAAAGAGCAGATAACAACACTTGTGGGGAACCAGGCAGAATTCAGTTTTATGATTCTCACCTGTCAGGTTGCTGGGCACTCAGAACAGTCTTTGCAGGGGGCAGACCCCATGTGCTGGCCATGGCTGGGCTGCTCTAGGCTGGACCATTAGGGAAGGATGTACTGCCAGGGCTGGAACCTTCAATTGCTGTTGCTCTGCCAAGATCTCTGTTGCCCACAGCTGCCCTAATTCTCCAAAACTGTGGCTCTAATGAGTCACTGCTCATTGCTAAGAGGATGATTTTACAGCAAAGCCCAAATCTTATTTGCTGAGTGAAGAAATTACCTTTGCACCTGGAGAATTCCTCCAGCACTGAAGGGGATGGTCTAAGACACCGCTGCATTTTAGAAAGCAAGCTTTTGGAAATAAATTCTTCTACTTACCTGCCAAATCTGCCCTCTGAGCTGTGTATTTCCTTGCTTCAATCTCTGTTGTTACTGCCACTGCCTCAAGAGCAAACAGTGTTCTCTTTTTGATCCCTGTAATCGTGTTAGTGACTACAGGCCAAATAATGGGTTCTACTGGCAGACCCTTAAGACACTCTTTTGCTCTGAAGCAGCTGTACAAATAGCATTGCAGCATTTCATCTTTATTGTCTGCTAAGGATTTTGGTATCTTATATGCTCTGTTTCAAAAACATAAAGACCTTTTCCCCATCTAAGTTCTAGTCCTGAAGATTCACTGGGGATTCAAAGAGAAGCTGATTTTTATTTTTTTTTCTGACTTCTGCATAGTTATTAAGAATACAGAGGCTGCAGGGCAATTTCTGCTCTGGCTTTCATCTGTATAACCCCTACTATCTTGTAAACTTGCTTTCACTTCCACACACTGATTATTTGAGGTGAAGGGGGCCTGCAAGGCAGCTCCAAGTAGCAATTGTGCTTCTAAGGGATGGGTCCAGAGGGGAATCGGGTGTCCTCTCCCAGAGCTACAAGGCACATCTCTGACTTAGACCCCATCAAATCACCTCCAAACACCTGTACAGATCCACTAAACAACTATTTTTTTTTCTCACTTTCCAGGATGTAAGTATTGCTATTGGAAACATATTTGGGTTGCTTTTTTCTGTTTTCTTTAAATGAAAGAGTCATCTCCACCAGCCATATGGAGTGGCACCCGCTCAGCAAAGCGTATCTGGTGGGAAGCAGATCCATTCAACCCTTCACAATACAGACCTCAATTCAGCAGGGAAGAGAGCTGACAAGCACCTTTGCAGCAGATTTAAATCAGAGGCCAAACCTCAAGCAATATAAAGCAATCTGAGGCAGACAGCAAAGTCACGCTGACCTTCTGCCAGCAGTACTGCAGACCCAAGCGTGACTTCAGGTGCTGCATCCTCAGGAATGACGGCACTGGGGGAAGCCAACAGGCTCTTCCCAATGGCTGCCTCTGCTCTGCTGCTGCCTGATGGAGAGTTGTCACTATGACAACCTACAGGTATAGTATGTGCATGATAGTGGGAGCTCCAGATGACCCAGATTGCGTGTGCATGCCTCAGAGCGGGGCTTCCCTGCCTGGGAGGGGAGCAAGGAACACGTGGATCCACAGGTAACTCTCTCCTGACTCTGTCTTGTCATTTGCTAGCAAGTGTGGGATGTGGGCAAGGTGGGAGCCTTAGAGACACTGAATAGCTAGGATTTAAAATAATCTTTTCTGGGACAAGGAAAAAGACTAATTGTCCTCTTCTTTTTCTAGAACCCTTTTGCTGGGCTTCTTTTTCTTCAGTAAAAGACATGAAAGAATATAAGGGTACCCTTCAACTCTGTCTTCACCAGTCTGTTAAAAGGTAAAATATTTCCAAATTTCATATACACTGCCTGCCTCTGTGTGTGTGTGTGTGTGTGCATGTGCATGCACACGTTACTTTCTTTCACTACTATGACAGCACATGCTCCTCCAGTGCTATTCACAGCATTAGAAATACAACTCCTCCCTCCAGTGCCGTGCGTGTGTGTCTGTGTGTGTGTCTGTGTGTCTGTCTGTGTGTGCGTGGCTCGGGCTCGCTGCTTCAGCTCACTCCCCTCTGATGGTGGGGCTGGCGGTCACGACGCTGCTCCACACCTCCAGGCTTCATATGGAGGGGAGGAGTGTCGGGGGAAAGCAGGCACACAACTGACCTACAGAACCATCGATAACTTACTCCCTCGCAGCACAATCGCATAGGAAAGGGGAGGGAGGAAGGAGGGGAAGGAGGAGGAGGAGAAGGGGGGAAAAAAAAGAAAATCCAGAGAATTCTAGTCTGGCAAATATAGTGAAACCAAGCGGTCGGAGTTCATTTGCTCTAGAAGAGCAGAGAAGAAAGAGGACGCTAAATGAAAAAAAGCAGGAACCATCTGTAGCTTTTTTTTTTTCCCCGATAGTAGCGGTGTTTTAGAGGTAAAATGATTCCTCCGAGCAGCACGACTGAAGTCAGCGTGGACAGTGTGGAGAAAGAGAATGAAGTGGAGAGCACGGAGCAGCCCCCCTCTCCAGCATCCACTACCAGCCAGGAATCAAAGGTACTCAGAGAATGAGATTTATTTTTCCCCTCTTTCTTTGTTTTGAAAAGAGATGTATTGCTTTGATTTTCATTTGGAGCCCTGTGCCAGGAGCAGCGGCAGAGTGCAATGAGCCACCTCTGACTGCGGTGCCTGCTCCGACACTCCTGCTTCTGAATTCTGCCTGTCATCTCAGGAGTCTGAGCTGGGAAAATACCTGCCTTCTGACATGTTTGGGTTGGTGGATTTTTGCCTGTGTTTTCCTCTCCTTGTTACGGTGACATCCTGGGGTAGCGACGGGGCTCAGGGAGGGGATCGCTGTCAACGGGAATTGTTAGCTATTTTCACACCAAGTATCAGATCACTTAAAGGGTTTTTGTTGGGAAAATTTATTTTCCTCAAAGGTTCAAAGAAAATAATTTTGTCTGGAGGCTTGGGGTATTTCACCTGACTTTACTTCTCTGGCAGACTCATCAGTGAACTTTCACTGTTTAATGAGTCTCTTAAAACAGGAGATAAGTCACAGCTTTATCACAACGCGTGTACATCACAAAGAAAAGGATTTTTGTTTTCACAGCCTTTTTTCTGTTTGTGAGTTTTTCAATGTGGTTCAGTTTACCTTACTGAAAATCAACTTTCAGCTCAAATGGCGCGGCCTCTGAATTTTTAATTGACTTGCATGTGAAAAGTTTTTCTGACTGCCAGGCTGTTACTTGGAAGACAGAGAGGCAAAAGGCAAAGTAGTAAGCTTACATAATCAAAGTTCCTTGCAGCTGACTTGGATAATATGTTTTCACTGATCCTCTGTTACTTATGATTGATACCATGATAGCACCTGACAGATCTTTCTGTGAACTTCATAGTGATGCTGTGTACACATGTAAAAATAGGGAGGTTCTTGTCACTAGGAGCTTACAGGTGGGTAATGCCTCAGGAGGTGTGAGCGAAACAGCTGCTTGACAGGGAAGCTCTTGTGCTGGCCTGAGTTTAGAGACAGTGGCTGCCTGGGTCTAATGTAGAAAGATTGCTACATTATTCTGCAGTTACAGCTTTCCACTTTCCGGAGAGTGAGTTCAAATTATCTCTCTGTGTGGGTAGAGTTTTGACGCGGGCTTTGGGCTTCTTTATTTTATATATGTATTTAGAAGCTGTACTCCAAGGAGGAGAGCTGAGGTATTCCCTTTGTGATACAACCTCTTTAAAAGAGAGGAGCTTTTCCAGTAATAAAGCATACAATATTCACTGTACCCATTTAGCGCTACTGGAGTCTCCCTGGTTCATGGAAAATGAAAAGTAAATGGATTATTGGTATAAGCCTGGGCTCTGAAAGGATATGGTACCTAAATCCCACCCCCCGAGAGTCCACTTCTCTGGAATTACTGAAGCGTTATATGGGCAGTGGAAAGCTTTGCCCCTAGTGAGGTCCCAAAAGTAGCTGCAGCCTTCACTGCCCTGCCAGCACCAGCTGCTCGAGTGTTGTGGGCTGTGCACAGGGCCTGGTGGGCTGTGTGCTCCCCGTGATCCCAGCTGGGATCCTCACCGTGTGCCAGAGTGGCTCAGCAGCTCCATGTGCCACTTGGTGACAACGGTGCTTGAGGGACTCTCCCGCTGGGTCGCGAAATGCTGTTCCCAAAACAGGCTGGCATGGATCCAAAATTCAGAGAAAGTGAAGAGCTGCTCAGAGGGTTCCCTCTTGCTGTTTGTGCACCCATGTGCTTCCAAGGATGACAACAGGAATTGGGCACATCTGGCAGGAGAACAAATAGGCTGCAAACTAGTTTATAATCAAACATTATCATCATCAATTTTTTTTCAGTCTTTTGAGCATCTGAAGAAATACACTGGAATATGCAAAAGCTATGACCATGCAGTTGATTCCATTGCTTGGATAGAGATATTCTTAGCAAACAAATAATCTGTGTATTCACATTTTAGAGCTGCAAATATGATCAGATAGCATGATGTATTGTCATTGCAATAGATAGAGTCAAAAGAGCCCTCTGATTACTGGGGTAATAAGCTTTCTTTTTTTGGTCCAAGAAAATAGGAGGATGGAAAAAATTCTGTGATTTCATAAAGATATTGTTTATGCTTGGGTTTTTTTTTATTTTCTAAGATAACTCCTAAGGTACTTCAGAAACTAGAGTCTGACAGAAGCCTAGGTCAGTGCTTTCATCCTGTGATGTCCCATGCTGAGGGAGCTATCCTGTCATTCACAGGAAACTAGGCTTTCTTCAGGAACATCCTGTGCCCATGTTAACAAGTTCATGTCTGCTGCATTTACTGCAAAACTGTTTGTGCAGTATCTAATTAGCCCACAACAACTTTTTTTCTGTGGCAAAACACTTCGAACTTGACATTTTTTTCTCTGGCAAAATTCTCCACCTATTATGAACTCCAAATATACAAACAGAACCAACATGGATAATAGCAACCTTCAAAATGCCTTTGAAAACACTTCAGCAGAAAAGCAATTTTGAAAAAAATGACGTAGAACTAATAGCTGCAAGCTTCATCTAGTCCAGTGTAATCATAGACATTGGTGGCACATAATCCCTGCTCATATTAAAGTAAAGATGAAATGAGTTTCATCTCTCACCCTCCAGAGTGCACTTAGAAGATGACAGAGAGCAGGTGCAGCGACTTCTGACTAGAGCTGAGTTTGAAAGGCAGAACTTCAGGCTGCCACCAAGTAGCTGAAATTTGGAGGGATGACTCTCAGGTTAGTCACACACCTCTGTTGCAGGAAAGCAGCTCACTCTTAAACACATGCTAAAGCCTCCCACCACCTTTTCCTGTGGATTAGGAGCATAGCTGCAGGTGAGCATGCCCTGGCTATTGAAAGAACCATCCTGTGGTACTGTATGTACTGCTACTGTGCTAAAAACCCTAGAGCCTGAGTGGCTAAGAATCTTGCAGAACTAATAATTAATTTATTAAACTAATTTATTGGCTCTTGAAAGCATTTACTTCACACCTCAGTATGACTTGAGTGGATACTTTAAAGTTTACCAGGAGAATGACTTTAGGAGGGTACCACACAATTGCAATTGCTAAATTTTTTACATTTATGTAGTTGTAGTTATGGCCCTCACCTGTTTGGGACATTTACATCTGGTTTCCAAGAGAGCAAATTACTAGTTTGCCAAAGCCTTTTGTAAATTTACAATTCAGCAAGGAAGGAAGTCATTAGTTAATAAATCCTGAGGGAAAATTTCTTCTGGGTGGTAGCAATTATAGACATATTGCATATTTATTTAACCACTAACTTAGCAATATAAGCAGAAATCTAGTGGAAGTAGAGATCATAATCCTGATGTGTTTTATCTAAATGTACCTTGGAATTTTGTAAAGAAAACTAAAATTTGAATAAATATGTGTCCAAAGAAAGGAATCCTACACATGGCATGATTTCTTTGTGTTTTAATGTAGCTGGCACATAATTCTTTATTATTAACTTTATTCTTGTTTTATCTTACTGGCATTTGTATATGAAGAGGAAAGAACCCACTTCTGCTCATTTCTTTAGTTATGAATCAAGTTGTTATCCATCTTCTGTGAACAATGGCTGGGGTATTCCTAGGAAATAGGATTATCTTTGAAAATTCCTTTAGCAATTTAAGTTTTAGGAGGCACCTGAGCATCTACAATGTTTGAGCTAGTGCCACTAAGGTAGATAAGCACTGCTGATCTTCAAGCTATTAGAGTTCCATGTCAATATGTTAGAAGTCTTTCAGGCTTTCTCATATACTTCAATAGGGTTTATCAAGTCCTACCCCTACCACAGCAGGCAATCTGTCATGTAAAAGTTACTTGTTTGAAAATATTGATGGATTTCTGTGAAGATCAATTTTCTTCCCCACAGTTTTCCCATTTCTGTCTACTGTATTTGCTAAAATACAGCTATAATTGTGTTGTAACACAACGTTATATGTTGTAACAAACATGTAATCACACATGTTTGGAAGGATTCAAAATTTTCCTCTGAACCGTGAATTCATGGGTCAAAGAAATTGCTCACACTCAGGTCAGCTTGGTAATTTGAGCAGCTAAAAAAATTGAAGGAAAAAGATAAATTAAATCTCCAAATATATATGGTATCTGGAGTATGTATTTAAAAAAATAAATGAGTCAGCTCAATCTGACACTTTCACACACTGACTACCTAGTGGACAATATTCAGGGAAATGCAGCCCATTATCTTCAAATTCAGGTGTGGCAATTCAGGAGATGCAACAGTTATTCCAACATGAGCTAACCTGATAAGCAGTACATAAAATGGAAGCTGAAAAGAGTAGGAAGCCAATAAAAGGATTAAGCATTGAAGTTCAAGTTCATTCATTAATATCTCCACATTGATCATGAAGACTGAGCTTACATATTTGTCCTGCTGGATGAGTAGAGTAATATTGCTTACTTGAGGTTCAAAACCAGGTGTTAATATTGGATATTGAACTAACATAAGCAGCTTGAAACTCTTTGGGTTGTGTGGCATTTAAATCACACAGAGCTTGTGCCATGCTGTTAAGCAGAGATCTTCCCCACTTTAAAGAGTTAATACTTTATGAGGCTGCATAGATGTTACTCATCAATATTTTAAAAGGGCAGGGACTATGGTGTGCAGTTAGTGTTTCACCCTCCACACCAGTGATAAATACCCAGCATGTAAACTGGTGCTCTCGTCTTCAAAGGAATACCAAACAGCTTAAAAACATCCCATGAAAGGGGAAGAAAGAACAGTTTTCCTTCTCAGTGTTACTTTCATGTTTCAGATGGTGAGTACATGCTGTGAAGGTAAGACTAAGGGAAAGAAATTAGTTTAAGTATTTTTACATGTTTTGCAACAAATTATGAAAAGGAAAGTTTCATTAAAGCAGGAAAGTAATACTCTAACCAATCAATGTCTCCTCAGCAGACTCATTCTTGTGTTTACGCTTATTTTGACTTTCTTCTTCTTGTTCTGACTGAAACTCTCTGGTATTGTTTTTACTTTGATATATATGTCAGATAAGTTTCTAGGTACTTTGAGATATCTAAGACAAAGTAGAAATGTGATCAGTTCATTCTATTCACACCTTCAATGGTGTCAAAATGGAGAAGACATCTATTACATTTCTACAACTGAAAATGACTCGACTGAAATCTGGTGTGGTAAGAAAAAAACAAATGGATTTTTTAAATAGTGCAAATTTTCACTGAAACAAAACAAATTATTTACACAGCTGGAAGAGAGTTCAGTCCACTATCTCAGTCTCTTACACTGTGTTCCTCTTCATAAAGTAATTCTGTTGAATTCAGCTTTTACCACTACTTTTAAACTACTTTGCCAACACCTGTATGGTCTAAAAATGGCTATCCTCTATGCTTCATCCTCTTCTAATTCAGTATACATTTATTTTTTGCCAGTTTGTGTGGCATTGTAATTTTAATAATATTGCTTTAGTTTAGGTATCTCCTTTTCATTCTTGGTGCAGGTTTCCATCACATAATAGGCTTTCATATCTCTTACCAACCTTTAATTTTTATACTAAATAACCTGGGCTGACATAAAATGAACTCTCCATTCTTCATCTCATTCTGGTAGCAGAGGGGTGCTTCCATTTCAGTATTGAATAATCTTTCTTGAAAAAGAGTGACTGAGTTTGTGCATGGTATTTTCTGAGAGCTTGCACAGTATCATTAATTCCCAGAAACCTTGCTTCTAACCTTCGTGTCTCCTAGTCACCCCTTGGTGAACCAGAGGTCTCCATTCTATTTTTCTGGAATTTCCAGGGGATCCAGGCAGGATACATTTGTCTGTCCTCATCTGCAGCGGTTTGAATCAGGTCTCAGGCATCGAAGTTGGCATTTCCAGGGCTGAACTTCATCACATTTCCCTGACTCCATCCCTCAAGATCCAGGTTTCCCCATATGTGACAATGCTTCCCACCTCATGGTAAAAAAGCTTCACTGTCCTACCATCCAGGAGTCGCTCTGGCACAGTCCCTCTTGGATCACCCAAGCTGGAATCAAGGCTTCTTCCCAGCTTCACATCCCACACTCACACAGTCACACCAGGTTTCCTGACCCACCTGGCCCCAGATTTCCCATAGCGCATTTTCAGATGTTTCAACCCTTAAAAAATTTAATCACGGTGCAATAGCAAAATAACAGCTTGAGGTGTTGCCTCCAAAATAGGACCTCAAACCAAGGAAACCCTGGGGGTTTACAGGTAAGTGTGGGAAAGCCTGGAGTCCTCAGCCCTGCCGTGTCTCTGTGTCTGGTCACCAGGCTGTGCCACAGGTCCCCATACCCTTTGTTATGCAAGGGGTCATCAGTTCATGGTCTTGCCTGGGGTCCTGCCACCCAGAGCTCAGTCTGCAGCTGCACACACAGAGCTGTCTGTGCTTAATACATTCCTCAACAATGCCAGAGGGAAATGGCCTTATGACCTGCGTAATCTTTGCAAAAAATCCAGTAAGAAAAGTAGAGAGAGCAATATTGACCCTAAAAGTATGTCAGTGCTGTTCTTTGAAGAACTCCACCAATGACCAGCCCTCAACCTCTCCTTTCAACAGAATCCATCTCCCACTGAACTTTCCACAAAACTTATTTACAACTTTCCTCCTTTTTTGTCTTGGCTAATAGATTCCCTTTCAGCAACATATTCAATAATTTAAATGAAACCCAAGTAGACACGGTCTACCTTTGACGTAATACATTTTCTAGAAAATTGTCTAGAAAATTGTTCATCTTGTTTATTACAACTGATCTAGGAAGATTTCTCTTTTTTATTGTTTCATTTTGATTTGGTTTTGTCAAATTCTGTTGAGGTCAGATCTACAAATCTGTATTTGCTGTGATCACATTTCCTGCCTCTCAACAGAGACCTCCATTTCACTTTACATCATTTCTGTCTTGATAAAACATGTTAAGGAAACTTGTTTCTAGACTTTCAAAGTAAAATTTAATAACAGAGCTTAACTAGTTTCTTTTCTCACTTTCACCTCAACAGACACATTGAACTGCTTTTTTAATGGCGTGCCATAAATTTCTGTAATCTCTTTCCTATTGTTCCAGTTGTTTTTCCCCAGGATCATGGTTCTGGGAAGAAAGGAAGCTGAAGTGCTTGCTGAAGGTCCAAACCAGCCTTTTATCCTTACAGTTCTTACTGTACCACAGCCTTTTTCTTCTTTTAGTTTCTCTAGCCCAAAGCTGTCCATTGACATCGCCTAAAATACATTTTCAAAGGAATCAGCTTTTCTTGACAATTAATATCTTTTGACCCAAGCAACTGTGATAGAAAGATCCTGTTTTATTTCCACAGCATTTGTCTTAGTTTTTTTGTTTTCTTGTTCCCTTCCCCACCTTCTTTGTAGACTTTTTTCTTAGTCCAAATTTCCTTTTCTGAGATAACTATTTTCATGCAGTTTTCCAAGAGCACACATTCAGAGAGTCTTTCTATTTATCTTCATTTCATAGTATTAGTATTAGTAGTAACAGCTTTGGAGAAATTATATGTATCTTACACATCCAAGCACATTCAAGGCAGCTCTGCTGTTAAAAGTTTGTGTCCTTCTGTGTCACACTCCAAAGAGTGATACGGTCTAAAATATGCCTCTAAGTATCTGAGAGTGCTGAAGGCCTGAAATTTCTTCAGGGTAATGGAGCACATCGGTTTTGGATTTTTGAAATCCAAAACATGGCTTAGAGGTTCATTTTTGCTGTGCACTTTATTTAATTTAAATGCAAGTAAGTCCTAACCATTTGATAGAAAACTGCAATTCTTTGTAGGACAAGGATTTTGCCTACTGCCTTGGACCCATTGCTGCATACTCCTGATGGGTATGAGATTGCATATTTGATAAATTTATACTCATGTTTGTCAGGCAGAGGACTAGGCTTATGGATGTGAGCGTGAGTTGAATATTCTTAACACAGTACTCAGTCCTGCACAACTTCCAGTTGCATAGGCAAGCAGTCATTCAGTGTTAAATAAGCACTTCCCAGGAAAGTGCTGAAGCATAAGCAAACCTTGCATGTTCATTAGCAAAGAGGACCAGCTGTGAAAATGAGAAATCTATGTGTGAGTGACTGAAATAATTTGAATTTGTTTTCCTTTGGCATATGCCTCTGTTGGAGGAAACTCCCTTTGATTCAGTAAACCAATTGAGAGAGTAAATGCTCCTTGTCAGGGAATTTAACTCAGGAACCCTGTAAAATATATTTACAATGGATGTCTGAAAAACAGATTTCTTGTGTCTCTGACATCAGCAATTAAATGTGACAAATGGCTTGCCCATCTTCTTATTTATTAAAATAAAATGAGTTTCATGTCTGAAGTCTCACATTGCTAGAAGCTCATGGAATTTTTCTCCCTGACAGGTCAGCATTTCTTAGCTGACCAGTTTTTAAGTGATGAGAGTGGTTTGCTAAGTACCATCAAATGCAAGTGTTACTGTTTAGGGGCTGCAGTGGTGTTGAAAATACCATAGCATGAATAATTGTGAGACAGAGGTATTTCCCAGGCACAGGAGGCTGCAAGTTCAATATGGAATTGCAATCCTTTAGGCAAGTAACAGCAACAATTTTAATGCTTTTCTTTTTTGTAGACATAATATGCTCCATCTCTGAGTGCCATTTAAAAGCTTCATTAAAATGCCACACATGCATTTCTTTATTAATAATGATCATTTTAGCAGTCTAGTATTCTGAACAAAAAAGGAAAATGAAGCTGACCTACAGTAACTGATGATTAGGCTTAACTAAGAAAGGAGAAAAATTAGTATAAACTGGTATTCACAGAGCTATTAAAATATGCATTTAGAATTTTTTTTCACTTATTCATCAGAGTAAGACAAAGAAATGTATGCTTTGGAGGCACAGCTGCAGGTGAGAGGGCAGAGTCAACCTGACAGATTGGTATAGCAAATACTGTTAAATATGGTCTTACAGACAAATGCCCACTACCTCAGTATTCAACTTCTTCATCTCCTCTTTTTTTTTTTTTTTTTTTTCAAAAACTACTCATTCATAGTGAAGGGAGACATCAGCTTTTTTCAGCCAAGGGAAGGATCAGATTTCTGGCACAATGCAAACAAGTCACCTTCTAAACTGTCACTTATATAGGTGTACTATTTATCATTGATTTGCCAGTGTTTTCCCTGCCAGTTTAAATTCTGTGGTTCCCAAAATCAAAATATCTTGTGACTGAAATGAGAGTCTAAAAGCCCTGACCCAGCCTCTCTTGCCTTTGTGCATACACTGAGAAACAGCCCTGGACTGGGCATCTCTATGCTCATGAGTGAACAAAACATTCATAACGGTAAACTTGTCAGTGTCCCTGACTGCTGTGCAGTTCAATTGAGAATCCAGGTATTAAGAGGTTTCAGGCTCAAATCCATTTTTAAAATGCACTTGCTCTTATCAGCTAGTATTAGTCAACTCAAGAGGCTGGCATATAAAATTTTTGTTGTATCTCTTAGTGTAGTTATTTAAAATATTTATAAGTGGTATTAGACAATTTCTCACTTATGCTCACACAACATCTTTTAATTTCAATTATCTAATTAAGGAATAATTTACAAATAAACATAAGGTGACTTGTAATGATTTGCCAAATATTTCTGATAATGAGCATTCCAGTGAAATGCATGCTTCTGGAGCACTTTAATAAAAAAAGCACTTACTGCTTATTTTTCAATGTCAAAACATCTGGTCCTGAGGATTTGTTCAGTTTCTTAATTGTGTAAACTTTTGCTAAGGTGCTTTCCCTGATTGCAAGTGAAATTTCCAGACATAAGAGGAGGGGGAAAAATGCATCCCAGGTTACATTGTACAGCCTCACCTGTAATTAGAGACCAACTACAGGCAGGTAAGTTAGTAGTTCAGTCCTCCTCTGTTATAAATGGAACACAGACCAAAACTGTTTTATCAAAGGTGACTTAGAGGAAGAGACTGCTTTGTGTGATCTAAATTAGCCTCTCTGAGCAGAAATCTTTTTTCCATTGACCAGAGCAGGCAGCTACAGCTGAGTTAAAAGCTCAAATTTAAGTGAGGTGAGCACCACTGAGATTCTGTCAGAGTGAGGTCTTGAACCGTGCCTACAAAGACTGGTCAGCTGTCTGTCCCCCTGCATGGCTAGTCTGTCTGACTTTCCCCTCCCCTGCCCACAGGTCTCTCAAAGACATTCTGAAAAGCTGCAGTTGTTGGGGTTTTTTATGCCAAAGCAGAACAAAATCATTCAAACTTTGAAAATTTTTGCTAAGCAAAACTGCTGTTTGCAGACAGTCCTGTAATAGAAAACTATGCACCTATGAGATAAAGAGAGCAAAGTGTGAGCCTGTCCAGGCTTCAGAGTGTGAATTGCTGCTGTTGAGCTGTAGCCACAAGATGAATCATGTACCAGTTTCACGAACTATGGGCACACAGGAGTCTTTGGCAGGTTCACAGCAGTTAGATCTACCTCCTGGAGCTGGTTATAATGACAAATGGATTTCATCCTCCTGACCATTAAAGATCCAGTTAACTTTTGTGCTACCTCGCCCACTCACACTCTGCCTTTCGATTATTCTTTCTTCCCTCTCTGCTCCTATTCTCACACTAATGCTTTAAACCATGACCAGGCTCTCTGATACAATGAGTCTTTACAGGAAAAACTTCCATGTTCCCAGGCGTAGCCAAGTTTAGATATTTCTGTTAAGAAAATGGACAGTGGTTCTTCTGTTAGGGAAAAGGAACCTTTCATAAGCACTGTGTGGATGCTGACACTCAGGCCAGAAGTACTCTTGGAAAAAAAGCAAACCTCACAGTTTGTACTTTCCCTTTCACCCATACTCAAGCTGTACTTGCATTATTCACAGAGGAATGCCTTCAGTTGCATTTAACTTCCTCGCATATTCTAGTTTTACATGGCCTGTTCCTCGTGTGTGGATACCTATTTATCCCTTGATGCAAACTCACTGTGTTTTTATATGTCCATGCAGGAAACTATACACACATTTAAACCCTAAACAATGAGGTAGTGCAAAACATTCCTTATGGAGAAGAAATAAAGCCCTCTTCCTATTTTCCCCATCTTTTCCCCTCCTTTTGGGGTGGGTAACTGAGGACCAATACTACTCAAAACAGCCCTTTTCAAGTGCACTGCTGCTGAAAAATCTTTTGAGCTCCTGCCTTCTCCTGAAGCTTAGGCTCCCACAGACTTCTTCAGGCTGCAATTCTGCCCTTAAACAGCACTGGCTTTTTTTAACAGTACCTGCCTGGCATCCAAGAAAAATGCTCTAGCTATCTTCCTTAGAGATTATCAAAGCTAACATGAATGCCAACAGCTGTAATAGACCTACCTAGCATCCTGCTAGAATGTAGAAAAATTAAAAACATTTCATAAAGGTCCAAAAAATGACATTCAAACCGTAAATGAAAAAATATCTGAATAGAGTGATTTTCCTCAGAGGAGAATGCACCTATGACTAGATGCTGCCATAAGAAGTAGTCACTCAGTCCAGACAAAAAAGCATCAGTTCTTTTTTAAACAAGATGAGAAAGCTAGCCTATTTTTTTTTTCTGGCATTGTAGGGAACACACTGTAATAAATACAATATTCCCAAAGTAGCAATAGAGGTAATGTCATTTTGTCTTTACTACCAGCTGCTGAATTCTAGAAAAGGAAAAATCTCCTTTCCATGAGTTAATATCTCACCAGTACAGTCCCACACATAGCCTCTGCTGCATATTAAAAAAAGGAACTGATGGGAGAAAATTGATATAAATCTCAGAATTTAGCACTGCACTTGCTCTTTAGTTCAGCAGTAGACAGTAGCTGTATTTCTGCTGTAATATTTCACATGCCTTATAACTCAGTGTTACTCAGATAATATCAAGAATTCAAGAACTGCACCTACTCTAACAGTAGAATAGATGAGACAAAGGGAATCTTTTCATGGAAAACCCCCCCACTTTTATAGGCTTCATATTCACATTCTTTAAAACTCTTTCTATAAATGTGACTTTCCTTTCTTCTTCCTTTTATGTCCCTTGTTTCCTGCCTGTCTGAATCCCTCATGCAGCCCCATGCAATATGCTGCTCCTCTTGAAGTCACAGATAGTATTTTTGTCAGACAAGGCTTCACAGTTTTAAGATCCCTGACTTTCCTATCAAAGCAGTAACTCTTATTAAATTAAACAATTGATAACTTATGTCAATGACAACAGCTCTTTTCTCTTGCAATACCAAAATTATGAAGCTTCATTTATTAGGTGAATACAACATCGTGACAGTATTACAATTTTTTTGTTTTCAAAAACATTATTACAATTATTAGATGTTTTGTGCAGAATTGCATTAGCAACAGCTTAAATTTAGAGCGTTTTGAGGAACTTTAAAAAAGTCTTAATAGTCAGAAAAAATTTAGGTCTTCGGAAAGAGTTACGGTCTTATATTGTCTTTTCTACATATGGTATCCTGTATGTAACCATCTTTTTACACAAAACCAGCTATCTCAGTATGAAACCACATTTTTACAGTTCAGTCATTATAATCTTGAAATTTTGATAGAGGTAATTTGAGAAGGAAAATTGTGCAGCTGGTGAGGATAAAAATAAAATGGTTTTGTTTTGCAGGGTTGATCTTGAAACAGTAGCTGGCTGAAGATTTGTTCAGCAGCTTGGAGGTTTAGGAAAAAATATAAAAGAAATGGATTAGCCTGAGGCAAAAGGAGTCAAAGATAGATCATAAATCTCATACTTAACAACTCTTGCTAACTAACATCTCCAAATATATGTGTTTACATTGTCAACTTCTTGAAGCAGTGTTTAGGCCTTCAGATGTCTCCAAGAAGTGCCAAGTAACTGTGTGTCATCTGCATGACAATATCATCACCGAGTTAAACAGATTTTCCATGTGGAGAATTGGCCTATTCTTTATGTAGGACACTGAATGCAGTTTTTGCTTGGCATGACTAAAAAGTCATAACAAAAAGACAAAAGACAGGGTTAGACAGAAACTTTCTGTAGCAGTAAAAGACTCATTGGAAACTGGTACTACAAGCATAATTTTACCCAAAAAATTTTTGAAATGCTTTTTGAAAATTAGAGAGCTACTAGAGTAGATTTGTTTAAAGGAATAAATGCATATGTAAGTTGCACTTTGAGAAGAGCTTTAATGAAAAATGTACCAAATCTGGACTGGATCTGAAAGTAAACATATTTTTGTCCTGGTGGACAGTAAGATAACTGGATGCAGAACAAATGACAAGGAAAATGTTATCAAGGTAGAAAAAATTTTAGTTGACACAGCATTTGTTATGTATGTGGTAGCTGCTGTCAGACTTAATAACTGAAAATATGAGATGGAGGACACCCTGTGGGTTCCCAGGTAAAGCATGAGGAAACCCAGAGGACTAACTAGCTTTGCTCCTTGTGTGCTACCAGCTCTGCCCCCAGATCCAGGACTTCATGCCAGAGTGGTTTCAGGGCAGCAATGAAACAGCAATGTGCACCAGGACTGTATGGATCCTGTCAGATTTGTGGTGCCTAAACCAGCACTGCCAGGGTGGCCAAATGCCCTGGCTGGCAAGAAGCAGTGTTCACACAATGAGACGTTATTAGTCTTCAGGAGGAGCAAAAGGAAGATAGAAGGCAGGAAATTTGGTACCAGATTGCAAAACTATGTGCAAGAAGAGGAAGGGAACCATGAAAAAGCAAAATCAGAAGGGAACCAACAAACTGTGCTAATATTCTGTAAAGTGTAAGTTCCTATGCCATCTCTCATGGAGTTGTGTTTGAAATGGAAACATGAAAACAAGTTGTAAAATTTGTATCTGAATCCCTGTTTGAGAATAGGCAGCACAGAAAGGAGTGAAGAAATCTGTGGGACAATGTAAGACAAAATATTGGCCTGTGGTCTTCTTTAAGTCTATAGGCTATACAGCACCCAAATTCTTGCATTTTTCATGTTCTAGCTCTTTCTTTGACTGAAAAACAAAATAATATCATCTCAAAGTTAAAGCACAGTAGCTAGGCAAGAATTGGACAGAATGTATTCACACAAAGTATGAATTGATACAATTGCCCAGGAAGGACAGGAGAAGCAGAAGCATAACGTCACCTGGATCTAGCTATAATTGGTTTCAGAGCAGCACAGTTTAGAAAAGAGTAGTTTAAGAAAAAGAGGATGGAACTGAAAAGGTAGATAAAGTCAGCCAGGTAACAGAATGCCAAATGTGGCCAGGTGTTTTTTCATGCTGCCTGCAGAAATCCTCTATTTTAAAATATGAAACACAGTATAAAACCTTAAAAAATATATTTTTATTTCAAAACATACAAACAACAAAAACAACTGCAATAACCCATCCAAACCCTGAGACTTTACTGAGGATACATGCTCACTGAAGTCAGTGGGAGTTAGCAGTAAGCAAAGACCTTTAGGATTTGGCCCAGTGACAATTATTTTGTCGTGGAGCTGAGCACTTACATGTTTTCATTGCAAAGCAATTTTAACAGTGTAAGTTTTGAGCCCCAGAAGTAAGAGTGGAAACACTGACAGAGTATTAACTGTAAAAACTCCCAGCAGGTCTCGGACTTCTTTTTTGTTTTATGACACAAATGTGATAATTCAGTATGTGGGTTGTGGTGTTCATGTTAAGTTGCCCTTAGTTAGTATCAGCGTCTCTGCAAGATGTATTTCCATATTTGCTTCAAGAGATAAACTACTATTTAAAGTATTATAAAACATCTCTGTTAACAAAAAAATAAAAGATAAAAAAAGGAAAATAAAATTGATTTGTAAAACATATAAACATATTAGTGGAAACTATTGCTGTAGGTAGCTCAGCATTTTTTAACAGAACACTGTTGTGTTTTGGGGTCCAAGGGTGTCATACTGAGACAGATTATCAGCAGGGAAAATGCACATTTCATAGAGGTACAGACATGAGGTACAGTCAAGGACGATTAATCTTACATTCACAATCACATTTGTTCCAGATTATTCACAAGAAGGAAAAGAAACAAAACTCTGGTCCTATTATTATCAATCTGGAAGACTCTCAGCAGGTAGTTACCAGTGTAGTTTCTTTCACCTCAGCAGGGCTGCCTGGATTTACATCACTCTGAAACCCAGCCTTTTAATCTCTTAAATTTCATTGTGCCACATCCACCACAGCAAAGATTAATGAATGACTGAATCAGGAGTTACCAAAGGGTTCTAAATGTTCCATTTAGAAGCTGAAATGGAAGAGAGCTATCCAAAAAGAGATACAAAATATGGGATTCCCAGAAGGGACTCAGAGATAACAGTCCAAATGCCTTCTACATCCAGAGGCAAGAGATAACAACATCCTGATAGAGACAAAGTATGGAGATGACTGGCTGCTTAGCAACCAGGTGCCTGAGGTGGACCCCAAAGTATAAAACAAGATGTTGTAAACACTTACCTTTCTTGAAATTGAAAGTACACGCTGATTTTTCTTATTATTTTTATGGAAGGACTGTTCCTAACCTTCTCTTGCTTTCTTCATGAGCTTTTATTTTGGTTTCAGGAGGAAAAAAATTGAGACAGTTCTATTGTCAGACTATGAAAGGGAGCTACATAAAAGTGTGCACCAGACACCTTTAGTAAACTGAATTATAAAGGATGTCCTGCAGCTGTTGCCACCTATGTGGAAACAGTTATTTAGCAGCAGGGAGAATAGAATCATGGATATTGCTGCAGGATTTGTAGTCTTTGCTCCTGAGAGAAGCAGCCTGTCTTTTGTTAGGTGAGGCAGCAGGGGAGATCAAAGAGACAAAATATGTTGCAACCCTGATATTTGATAATGACTGAAGTGTTCTTTAGTTTGATTTGCAAAGTGTTTTGTTTTATGCGCATGTTGACAAAGGAGGGAGAACTGATGATCAGTGAGCTCAGCAGATCTTTTTTGGGGACTGATAATCTGATTTTTATCAATTGGATTACAAACTTCGGAAAACTACAGTAGAGATTCTCTGAAAAATACTGTGACTTGCTATCTTGAAATACTGCAAATTTGAGAAAGATTCTCTGCTAGAAGCAGGCTGAATGCAAACCATGGCTGAGGGTTATTACAAGCATTTTCCCCACAAAAAATAAACTTGAACCAAATCTGTTAGGAAGTCTGAAGAAGTACTGATAGACACTAGACCTCATTAAGATAATGTAATATGCACTCCTTTCTTTCTAGATTACTTTATCTAATACAGTTTGGTTAAAAGAAATCCAAGGAATACATCAAAATAGAGATGTTCAAAAACATAAAAGCAAAAATTATGTTAGATATACAATTTGAGAATTTGGGTGTGGATTTTACTCAGTTTTTGATTAAAGAAAAGCCTTGCATTTTTCTTCATTTTCATTCATACAAGTATTTATTTTGCATATGTTTCCTCCTTTTATAAACTATTTTAAACTTTTTAAATGACTGTGAGTTTGTTGAAGTTACAATGAAAATATAATTTAGCAGGGAAGGTAATGTGAGCTCAGGGTAAGTCACAATTACAGACAATCTAATAGAGTGTCTACCCTTTTTATGTCTTAGGACTCAGTAGACAGTTCTGAACATAATAGAGAAAAGAATTTCCCTGAAATTTGAAGTCAATTGATACACTTAATAAATTGTGTTTCCTCAAATCTATCACTCACTGGACTGCTTTACTTTATTCTGTCATATGTGAAGCTGAATTTTGAAGACATATAAAGGAAATCAGATTGCATAGGAGACTTTTCATATTTTCAGGCCTTAAAACTTCATGTACTTTATCTCATGTTTACCTCATATATTTGCCAATCCTGGTTCCTTGAAGAGTTAGAAGACGACACACATTAAAATGTAGGATAAATTCAAACCAAATGCAGTTGTTGGTTGAGGAGCAATTGTTGAGAACCGGGTGAATTTTTAGCTTGGTTTAAACCAAACCAGAGTCGTAGAGAATGAACAGCTCTGCTAAGCAAAGTGCCTGTTTGGCTACATGTGCAGGCTGACCTCTGGATAATTCAGAGGTCTGCTAACCAGGGATGCAAATGCCCAGCTGGCAAGGATGCAGTACATCAGGAGAGAGCTGAGGATATGGGATCCACACAGACATTTGTGAGGGTAGCGACACCTGGGCATCCCTTCAGATTTCATGCTTTCAAACCCTGAGGCTCTTTCAAGGATTTTTGCTGCTACGCTCTGTCACGCCAATCAGAGCATTTCATTGTAGTTTAGGACTCTATGTGTGAAACAAAATCACAGAAAGAGGCCTGCCTAGAAAGGTTTATATTCTTAATAGGTCTGAGAATCCATGAACAGATTTAAAAAATAATATAAGACAGTGAGGAGAATCCGAGGACAATGATCAGAGCTGTAAGAGCCAAACAGAATAGCTGAAGGTACACAATGAATCACTAATAATATTATTGGTAGGTATTATGAAAAATGGCTCCTCTTTGACTATTTCAATACAATATTCAAGCAGAAAGATTGAATTATTTACTTTTTAGAACACCAACAAGCATACTTGTTCTAACAACAGCTAAGGAACCTGTTTGGGAAAGTACACAAATATAATATGTAGCAGATTCTGCAATAATGAACACTCCCTCTTTGTCTGTAGTGGATTAAAAGCTTCCAAGAAAGCTGGCTAGAGCAAACATATCTGCATGATAGGGCCAGATTCTCAGACTGTATAAATCATCTGCAATTGAAGTCAGTTTAGCTAATTGTACTAGCAGAGTACTTTGACTATTTATTATTTAGAAAGAAGATGGTAGAAAAGAAATCAGCTTTGCTTACAAGTTTTATCATGGGTGCTTTGCCAATAAACAATACAACCCCTTAAGTATTAGAAATATCCTTTTATCTTGTTAATGTTATAAGACATGATACTCCTCTCATCAGCAGGCAAACACACATATTGTTTATGAAATTGCATACTGCCTTTAGGCATGTTATAATCTTATTTTTCCTCATTAAAATGTCAAGGCAGAGCATTTTCAACTCAAAATCTGTAAAAAAACCCGCTCTTGTCTGTCCTCAAAAATCACTTGCTTTTGTATCTCTCAGTTTTAAGAAGAAAATCATTAGCCTTCCTGCTCACAAAAAGTAAGCACTCCTATTTGAGCTGGTTCCCTGTTGGCTCCAGATCAGCACAGCTAGCTGGGGCCCAGAAATGCCGCCAGGGTAGCTTAGACCCTGGTAACATCCAGTCCTTCAACAATGCAAGTAAACAACCGAACTATGTCCTGAGAGTTGCTAATACAAATTGAATGTTCCTTGACCCAGAAAATGGACTGTACTCAGTAGAGGAGATGCCATTCATCAAGGCTTTGTTCTCTCCCTTATTTGAAACACTTTTGGTCTGAGTCCCTTTTGGTCATAGCCCCTGTACCTGACATTGTCTCTAGCAAAGCTACACAACATCATCTGAACCGTGTGTGTTGAAGTCCTTCTTTGAAACCAATATGAGAGTCAAATAATTTGGAAATTTGCTCTAAGAAGCTGCAAGGAAGGAAAAATGGCTCCTTACAGAAGGTGGATGTTTATTTCACAGCAGAGTGAAATCTGTTGACAGAGCATTTTTAGTCTGCGTACTAAACAAAATAGCTACATTTTATAAGGCTTGCAGGATTCAAGCTGGCTTGATGGCTCATGCCAGCTCTGTTAATACCCTGAATTACTTGTAGGGAATCTAATGATACTGTTACACCAGTGTAAAGAAAGGGCTAGAGAGCAGCCAGCAATATTTTTTTTTATTGCTAGTCCAGTAGCAATATAGCAAACAGCTGATGTCTGAAAATAAGGGCTTGGTTATATGGTGAGTCAGTGAATTCGGGTTGATAAGTAGGACTCATTTATTAATTGATGCTGGAAAATAGTTAAGAGTGGAAATGTACAAATAGTCTCCCCATAGGCCCCACACTGCCCAGGAGCCTCTGCTGCTGGCAGGGATGGCTGGCAGTGACAGAGAGGGCAACAAGGCCAGGCCTGTTGGGAAACCACCTGATGTGTGCACGCTGGGTGCTCAGCAGCCCCTGCTCCATCCTTCCCAGCCTCTTCTCCTGAGATAAGTGCTAATGTAGGCAGGCTGGAGAATCAAGGGGAAAATTGTTCCTAGATGTCAGGGAGCACTCAGGAGCCTGAATAAAGTACTCTGTGGGGTGGATGCATATCTTTGTATTTGCAAAGCTAGGGATTGTGAAACAGCTCAAATCACATCTTTACGGGTTTTCGTGGGAACTTCTTAAATGAAAATTGTAGAAAAGCACTGGGTGCTTCCAACAATTACATCAAATAGATGCAATTCCCATTCACAGCAAAAGCAGTGGCACATAGCTAACACTAGCCATGAATTTGTATAGCTGTTCTTTTACTGCCTTCTGTTTTCTGCTTACAGCAGCTAAAGAGTTGTAGTATAGGGGAATTAGGAATGGAGGAGTGCTGATAACAGAGCTTCCTGATCCCTTGAAGCTTGAACATTCAGTGACTTGGAGGAAAATTGAGATTGTGCTGCAAGATACAGGAAAAAAAGGTTAATCAAGCTCTGAGGTTGAGCTATTGCACTTATCTCTACCTTGCCTGTGGGGTTAGTATGTGCAGTCACTGTGAATCCATGTGGCTGATAAAAAGCTTTTAACCAGAAACAAAGATTTTTTTCCTTACTCTAATTTCAAACCACAGGAACATCCTGACTTTAATATCAAGGGCTCATGTTCCTGAAGTGTCAACATTGTGGAGTCTCATGATGCTACCACGAGTCTAGAAAACCTCCTGTGCTTTTGAGAATGTTATTTTTATTTAAATGAAAGCTAAATTGCAGTCTTGCTCACAATGGAGAAAATGTGAAAGTCTTAGGAGATTTATTTCAAATATGTTTCTTAAAGCCTTCTTTTGCTTGGTTTAGGGGTTGTTTCAGTCTCAATACATGGTTTTTCACTGAAAAGTTGAAGTATTGAGTGTAGAACAAACCCAGCTGCAGGGCTTTTTCACAAAGTTTTGTAATGTGTCTTCATAAGGTTTAACTTTGGACTCATTCACTCTGCAGAAATAAAGTGTAAATATTAAAATTTGCATACATTCCTCTCTATTGAAAGATTTTATTTCCACCTCAGGGGAATGTTATAGCAGCTGTAGCATCACAAGTGCTTTAACTCAGTTTACAGCAGACCAAAACCCGACATATATTACATATTACATATTACCTGTATTTAATTACATTTGAAATCTGAGAATAGGGATAATCCACAGCAAATTTCAAAATGAGGAGATGGTGATATTTAAGTAAGGGAAGCGATGCTTACTCAAGTGTAGTCTAATAATTACTTAAGCTTTTATGGTTTTATAGTTTATACAATATGTATAACAACCAGCCCTTACCCTTGCCTGGGCCAACTTTTTCTAAGTAAACAATCACATACCATTGCCCTATTTCAAATTCTCTCATGAGCCTAATATGAGAAAGGAAAGTTGGATCTGATCTTAAAACCTGATGCCAATCTTCTGTGGCCCTGTGTATTCCCTCCTATGCATGAAGAGAATAAAACCTGATCTGAGAGGTATTCTTAACAGTAGAAGTGTGTAATTAGCTGTGCAAAATGCTACATTTTGCCAATATTCTTCATTTTCTCCAAGTCACTTCTCCACACATATAACCTATTTGGGATGTAATAGTCCCAGGCTTCCGCTGGTGTTTTAGGTATGCAACAGAAGCCACACATGCAGGTGTCTTCCAGTCTGAGTGCAAGTGGGCATGAAATCTGTATTTTGGCTAATGAAAGGGATGCCCACCTTGTCTGGGAATTATTTAACCACAGGAAGCCAGGATGGTTCTCAGTGAGTTTCAGAAAGGGCTATCAGCTTGCAGAACTGCAGAGGTGCCTCCCAAATATGTGAAGGTAACTTGCTCAACTCATTCTTGGGTGTGTGTCCTCTGAACATTCTGGGAGGGAATGCACAGAATACACAGTTTCATGCCCTTTAGTGTTTATCCATAAGTTTGGCCAGGTATAGCCTGAATGCTGGACTATTCTTTTTTTGAAAACTTGACTTCTCTGCTTGGGGGAGGAAAAGCTGCTGGTAGATTCCTCAGCTGGTAAATGGCTGTGCACAGGAGAATGGAATAAGGACAGTAAATGCAAAGCTTCTTAAAATGTACTGCATTCATTATCCAAACTAGCAGGACTGTTGTTTCATGATAAAACAAATACTGTATTGCACAGCTTAGATTTCCTTCTCTGGCAAGAACAGCATTTTGAAATTTAATTAGCTTCATGTGGCACTGTAGAAATGGATGGCAAATCAATAACGGATGCCATTTCAGTCACCTTGTGGTGTTGTAATTCTCTGTGTTTTGCTACACTAATTAGGTCTGCCTTCAGTGAGAAATGTTTCAGGAGCAAGGAGGTGAATTATTGTTGAGTTCCTGGCTGTCACTGGGGAGATGAAGTAATCTCAGAACTGACTAACCTCAGTGACTTCAGGAGCTAGTAACTTAACATCCAAGAGGAAAAGGGAAGATCTCACATTCTCATGGTGCAGTTTACAGTGAATTTTAGGCTCAGTCAGCCCATGGCTTAAGCTTCAGATAAAAAAGCATCAGAAACCATAAACAGCACTTACCTCATAGTTGGCATTTAATTACTTAATTGCTCTAATTTTCACAGACTGAGAGTTTCTTGCAAATAGGTATTTCCTTCCTTTGGATCCAGGGCTCCTCCTCTGAACCCAAGTGAGCTGTGGGTGCAGAGAGGTGCATGTGAGATGGGCCCCGGTTCTGATGCCTCCCCACTCCCAAAGCCATCGTGAAGGAACAGCTGAGGAAGTAGAATACAGTTTGCTCCCATGTAGCAAACCCAGACACTGTTACTTAGAGCCAACAGCAGCTCCTTGTCCATTTATTTGACTCTGGGGTTTTATTGGGAAACACTGGGTAGAGAGCTGATGTCTCCCTCTCCTTCTGAAGGTGGAAGAGATGCTTTCCCCCAGAGTCTTGACTCTCCTCTCCAGCAGTGTGCTGTCAGCCACATCATAAAGAAAATGGATGGATAAGGAACAGAATCTAGGGAGAGCAAGCACTCTGAGGCCGCTAAGTCAGTGTGACGTACCAGCTCCGTGCTTTTTTTGGGAAAGCATGTAAACTCCCTCCCTTTATATTAGTGTGAATTATGATTCCAAATAATCATTGCTTCCAACATAAACAGTTTCTAATATAAACCATTCCTGCTGGTTACCACAGACAGCCTGAGCAGCATGGAAAATTTCAGTTGTTACATCACAGTCACCCAGAGAATAGCAGGGGTGATTGAAATTATTTTGCAGTGGTTTGAATAATGCTGAGTGAAAGGTGATACAGAATTATTGCACTTCACAGAGGGCAAACACAAAGCAGACTCAGAGCTGCCTTTCCTTTTACCTGGCCCCTCCTTGTGGCATGTTGGAGCTGACAAACCCACAAATTCGTGTGGGTAATTTCCTAATCATGTCATGACTCATCCACAACTCCTCTCAGCCTTATACAAAACTGGGGAAGAGCATGAAAAATGAGACAGTGGCTGATATGGCACAAGAGCATTTACAGATAAAGAGTTTGAGTTATCAACTCTAATTTAATAATGCCTTATTGTGGTGCTTGATAGTCTGACAATCAATACAATACAACATACAAGAACATGTGTGAATGTGTGTTAACTAGTATTAATTAATGTATTAACTATCAATTGGCCAACTAATTACACTCTTACCACTGTTAAGACTTCTATCGTTAAAAAAATAAAGTAAAATTTCTTAGTCAAAGCTAATCAAATGCAAATAATCTTAAATATATATAATAAAAAATGCATATAATCTTTGTTTCTGCCAAATTCAAGAACTTTAAGTATATCAAATATATTCACTGAATTCACTTGTCATGTACCACCATTTAACAGCTATTCCTGTAATGGCTTTGCAGACTGATTAAGTACTCTTAGAGGATGAATAATGCTCTAAGTTCCCTCATGCTTGAATACAAAGGGTGTATTCTCCCATGCCCACAACTTTCAGCAATACTTCTTTGCTGCTGTACCTGCAAATAAAGACCAAAAGAAGCATTTTTTAAGATTAACAAGTTTATTGTCCATCAGAAAACATATGTAGGGTAGGTTGTTTCTGATCAGGATCTGCTTTCTTTGCTCAGAAATTGCTGGTTAAATTTTAAGGTCAGTTTTATTGTTTAGATGGTTTGAGGTCTAACAGCATCTCCCAAGTTCACTTGGTAACAACACCCCCCAAAACCAGGAGCCTTGCATTGCTTTTAGAGTAGAAAAAATAGTAATTATAATTGGTTTATTTGTTGCAGCTGCAGAAACTGAAGCGATCCCTCTCCTTCAAGACTAAAAGCTTGCGGAGTAAAAGTGCAGACAATTTCTTCCAGAGGACTAATAGTGATGTGAAACTGCAAGTAGACTTGATGCCTGAGGTGAGCACAAGCACTGGGCAGCTCCCCAACTCAGACAGCCAGGCATCTTCACCCACCAGAGCCCAACAGCTGCCAGAAAACAGCAAGACTCACATCTTCCAGGAGCACATCTTCAAAAAACCAACCTTCTGTGATGTCTGCAACCATATGATTGTTGGTAAGAAACAGTTTATTTAAAATCTCATGTGTGTCCCTGCCAGAAGTTTCAGGATGACCTTTCTCTAATTTCTGTGAGCCCAGAAGTCTCCTTGAGTATATTCATGCAGAGAGGTTCTGGATTTGTGTCATATCTGCCACAGGCTAACAGTTACTGACAGACGTCTTGCCTTGTAGACACATACTGTAATCACAAATTACAGGTGAGGGATTCAGCTGGAATCAATCTCTTCTGTCATCCAGGTTACACTGAGCACCAAGCACAAGTTGCATGCTGCACTAGAAGCAGCAGAAATCCATATTGCGAGTGTATGCACTATCCTCCCTTTTTCCTACAGCAGTAATTTTAACTTTCTTCCTCCTCATGTCTGCCCTCACGCACTGCATCACCCCCAGTTCCCTTTCACCGTGGTGACCATACCTACCTCCCCCAGCTGTCCCACATGTCACTTAAGGGACAAGAAGTAGCATCTGCTGGGTGGTAGGCTCTTATCTGCTTGTGTGGGTGTAGGTGTTGGCTGTCTAGGACGAATATTTTGGGAGACCAGGTCAAAAACCAAATATAACAACTGAATTTACACTGCAGACTTTCTTGGGATTATTCTACCTGATCCCCCCTATGCACAAAACCTCACACTAACTTTATACCTTTGAAAGATAGGCCTATCTGCTCTCTGAAGTGGTCCATGAGTACATAAGTTCCAGCCAGGGACTGACTGACTGACAGACAGACAGGGGAAAATTTTGCTATTGTCTCTAGTGTGCAGAAAAAACCTCCCTGCTGAGCCCTGCTTGTAAGGTAGTTTTCAGTGCAGTGTGAAGACCTAAAAAGCCAGCCTTCATGCAGATCATCCATGGGGCTGTGCAAGGAGAGGTCAAAAGAGAAGTGCAAGTGCCTGGAGGTGTAGAACCTGCCTGGCTACCACAGTGGGAAGCTGCAGGAGCTGCTATTCAGCAATCTGATCCTGGAAATTCACATCCTCATGGCTTGTGTTGTGCACATGATTTGGTCTTCCTGCTTACTTACCATCTCCTTGTCCCAGCACAGTAGAGCAGGAGTAAATTCAGTGGCAATTTACCAATGTGAGAGTGAGTGACACAACTTCCAAGCTTTTAGGCAGGAAAGGGAGGTAAATGTGCTAATGATTTAGCTTCATGTAGAAGTAGTAAGGGTCTTTGAGTACAAAATATTGTCTGAAATTTGTATAACTTACTGTCAGAAACTTACATCCCCTGGCATGGAAGTCACTGCTTTTTAGGTAACAGTATGGTAGGCTCTTGAAAGATGCTGATAGGACTGATCAACATTTTTCAAATGAGGGTGCTCAGCGTTCCCCACTTCTGTGAGGAATTTGTGGTCTTTGGAAAAGGCAGCTGTCTACAGAACATTAAAATTGATGCAAGACAATCTTGCTTCCATAAATTAACTTATATTCTCGCTTCGCCACAGCTGTACTGAATCCAAGGAAACTAAGAAATTTTAATCACTTTTTTTTGTGTAATTTTTCCAATCTTTTAAGGTTGTTTTCTACTTGAAGTGGTAAAATAAATTAAAGAGAAAAGCAGTAAAGTATCAGTATCAGGGAAGTTCACGGTCCAGAATTTGACAGGAAGTCTGGAAAATTAGTTAATTGAAATAACTTTATATATGGGAAAGGCCCAGAAGTTGTCTCCTTCAGTGATGTGGATGGATGTTCTATCAAAGCTTATTTTCACAAATATATACTGCAAATATATGTTCCTTGAATTTCTGGCAGCTTCTTGTGAAGTTGTATGGAGATAAATATCATCACAAATCTGCATGACTCAGCAGTAGTGTTTCAAAATAGTGCTGCTCATGACGAATTATTGCTGGCAGCAAACTTTGCAGAGAGTAAATCCAGTTCATAAACACTCCTGCCCTTCTCCTTTGCTGGGCAATCTGTGTCCGCCTGGAATAGGAAAGTCCTGAAGCACAGCTCTAGGCTTCAAAACATCAGCTTTAACCCCCTGTGCTTTCTGAATTTTTTTCTGTTCTCTCTGCTGAGGGCTTTGCTTTTCTGTTCTGTGTCTTAGCCACTTCATTAGCTGAAGAAGCCTCTTTAATTGCTGAAGAAACTAATGTGACCTATTTTGTCTGGTAGCAGTCTGAGTCAGGTAAATTGCTCTGACCTCTTCCAGCTCATCTTTGCTTGGAGGTAAGGCAGAGAAGATGTTGGGAGTTTTACCTTAAGATGCCTTAGACTGTAGATGCCCTGATTTTCATAGACAAACGTCTTCTCTATTCCTGCCATCTTCTCTTTTTGGTCCTTACTGCATTTGTGCCTGGTTTTGCTGTATGTTATTTAAGTAGCATGGTAAATCTCGATGTTAACTGTTTGCTGTTCAATTAATCCATATAGGTTGTGCACCTGTGGGTTATAGGAATAGAAAAGCAAAACAGGCAGCTTTCAGAAAACCCTGTCAAGCCTGCTCCCAAAGACAGACTGAAAAGGTCTCATTTCTGTTCAGGGACTCTGACTGCTTGAAACATGGAGCCGATTTGTTCTCTCTATTTGCGTTTTTCACAGGCAGTGACATTTAAGAGTAATGAGTCTGTGATTTTAAATTCCTCATTGATGAGAATAAAGGCAAAGACAGATACATGTTTTGAAGGCTGGAGGAAAGACTCCAGGAAAATTGTGTCTTGACTTTAGATGGCTTTAATTTTGCCACCAAGAATGATTCCAGGCTCACCTTAAATGGCACTCTGATCCATGAACTAAGCAGCTCTTTTTGGTACACGGCAGCATAAAGAGCAGCGCACAGCATGAATGTGCAGTGACTGCTTCAGTCTCACTCATGTGGCAGAATCCGTCTGTAGCTTCAAACTGAGCAGGACACATGGAGCAGAGGCAGCAGGTTCCCTGTGCTGCTCTTTTCACAGCAAAATTAAAGAACTTGAAATATTATCTTATTAGAAAAAAAATACGTGCATCATCTCTCTTTGATCCCTGGGCACTAGGAGCCATATATTGCCCTTGGGATGCAGTGCAATCAGTATATATATATATATATATATATAAGTAAACTTACTCTTTCAAATGTTTTTCATGCATTCCAGAGTACAATGCAACATATTCAAAAGAAAATCTGTTTATTTATGTGATTTCAAAAAAGAAAAAAGAGTATTAATAGTGTGCTTCATACCGCACTTTAAAGGCAGGAGTTGGACTGTTCCTATTAATTGTACTAGACTGAGACTCAAGTTCCACCTCAGTAAACAGAAGAAAAATTTGATACAGAAGCAGTAATTTTCTGTCAAATGAAATAATGGAGGAAATTTCACATTTGAGGGAGCTTTGAAGAGTGCATGCAGAATCCATTTTACATTAATGGGGCCTTCTTACAGCATCTAATTCTCCAATAAAATCATCATTCCTAATAATGAATTCAACAGTAATAATTCACATAATTTCAGAGCAAATCAATAGTGTGTTGGGGCAGACTCTGCACTCCTTTCTCCCACTCACTGTTTTACTGCTGTGAGTGCCTGGCATTGGTTAGTTTAGGACTGGGGTTTCAGCTGCACAGAGGGCTACATATTTTCCTAAACATATCCACCCTTGAACATCCTCTCACAGTATGTCTCTTAGAAAACCATTAATTTGCTGGTTTTAGTAGTAGTATTTATTACTATTTTAATATCTAACCTCAACAAGGGAAAATTTTGAAAATCAAAGTCTCTTGTGGAATGTATTACTAGATCATAATTTAGGAGACACTGGTTTTATGGGGTTTTTGTTTTACATCACAGTGAAAAGAAAACCATGTCAGATACCTCAGATACCTTGTTATCTACCATTTTCTGTGATTAGCAAGAATGTGGTAAGCTTTGGCAATGGCAAATTAAGGGAGGCAAAACCACCTAGCTCTAGCGAAGATAGATACTGTTAAATTAATGTTGCATCAGATTATGGTCTTATGTCTTATCTTATTATGTCTTATGGTCTTATGATCAGAAGCAAGTTCTTGCCTTTCTTCAGTCTCTGGTGTGTCATCAATCATCCCTGTGACAATTTGCTGTTGAAGAAAACATGATGTCAGTACTCTAGAGTTGTAAAACATTGTGCATTTTTAAGAAAAACCTCCATCTGTAGAATTCTCAACGATTTACTCATTTGCAGATCATTTCCTGTGCCGATTCACATGGAAAAAATGTTATTTTCCACATATTCCAAGCATATTACATGCAATTAATGTATTCCCATCAAAGTCAAATATAAGTAATGCAGCAAAAAAATAAAGCACTTTGCTTTTAAAAAATATTACTTTGAAGTCAATCTTTCAAAGCTATGTTTTAAAGAAATATATCCTTGTTTTTATTGTATCTTTCTTTGTGTTTCCAAAGTATATGTAACTGTTTCACTCCATTCTTAACCTTAACTATGGCACAAAATTTTAATCAAACACCTGGGTTTTTTTGGCATACCTGTTGGAGCATGTTTGCCTGGAACAAACTTGCAGGAAAAGCAGAAAAAATTGTGGTTTGCAATGTCCAGTAAGTCAAAAACAGGTCCTTCTGGGTCATGCCACTCCTGACGTATATGCATTTATAGGTGTTCTCAAGGCAGCTGTGTTTCTGGTTTGGATGCAGATTCTCTGAGCCTTTGCAGCTTTGAAGGTAAATAACTCAGTACCTGTCCTCTTGGGGAGCTAACCAGGTTGCAGTTAGAGAAACTTGTGGAAAACAAATAAGCAAGTAAAAAAGATAAAACCAAGACATGGCTGTAGCATAGCTTCCTTTCAGTCTATTAATCAGTAGTGCTTAAGCAGTGAAGTTGTGTTATCCCTTCAGAATTTACTCACTCCTACCTCCGTCTGTTCTGGTTTAGCCAGTCATTCTGGAGGTTCAGACAGCCAAAAATGTACCATGAATAATTCTTTCTCACTTCATCTTTTAGAAGCAGCCCCTATTTCTTTATTTCACTGTGCAGTTGTAGCCGCTAGAACTTTCAACCACTTTTATCCCCAAAGCTGTATTGTAAAATCCTCCAGGAAGTTAGGGTCAAGGTTGATAAAATGGGCAAGCTTTTCTAATGCAGGAGAAAAGGAAAGAAAGATGTCTAGATTGAAGCTATGGTTCTCTTTTTCTGTTAGATTCTGCATTTGAACTTCTCTTAGACTATCAGTAACTGCGACTAATAAGTACTGGAAAAACTCCATGGTTAGAGGAAGTGTTTATATAACTGTAATTTATGTGGATGTTTATTAAATATAGAAAAATTTCACAGGAACTATGACACAGTGCTTTCTGCCTCCAGTCTGATCAGCTCTCTCCTAAAAAATATGCTTGACTTTTTTTAAGCTTGCTGCCTCATTTCATGAAGTAGGAATTCTTGTTTGGTCCAAACCTGCCTATATCCAGCATTATCCAGGTAGACAAAGGTGCAGTAAATGGTCACAGATTGATCACCACTTTTTGGCAGCAAGACAAAGCAGAAGTACTCCTGGAAGCACGACTGTAACTGGCTTTTTCCAAGGCTATGGTAGTTTAGAAGGCTCTTTGTGGAAAAAACAAAGGCTGTGGAAAAAACAAAACAAAAATAAGACATTTTTATTTATCTTGCAGGATGAAGGATAAAAATAATGTTATTCATTCAGTCCTGCCCTCCACTCTTCCTGGTCTCTCTAGCATCTCCCCACACAGATGACCTTGAGGGAAGAAATTTGTGTTGCCACTTCATCAGAGCAGAGTTGTCCCCTGTAGAGAAGGGTAAAGATATTCCAGCAAGGGGGACATACCCTTGGAGCAGGGCTTGTGTAGTCACAGCCAAGCCTTCCCACATCTATCCTCCAGAGACATTATTACTACTACAGCATAAATTTGTTCTGTTTATTATTAAGAGTTTCCCTATTGAAAGAAACTTTCAAAAGCTGCTGAATCCTTTTTTTTTTATTTATTTGTGAGGAAAAATCATAAAATGCTGCCTGACCAATCTGACAGCCTTCCATGATGGCATGCCTGGCTGGGTAGGTGAGGGGAGAGTGGTGGATATTGACGACCTTGACTTCAGCAAGGCTTTTGACACTGTCTCACATAACATCCTTGTAGGCAAACTCAGGAAGTGATGGATGAGTGGATGTTACTATGGATTGGGAACTGGTTGAATGGTAGAGACAGAGAGTCTACTTGGAGGCTCATTACTAGTGGTGGGACCAGGTCCAGCCTTGTACAACGCATTCATCCATGACTTGGATGAAGGGACGGATGCATCCTCAGCAAATTCACTGACATTCCAAAACCAGGAGGAGTGGCCGATAACCCAGAGTCCTGTGCTGACACTCAGTGAGACCTGGACAGCTTGGAGAGCTGTATGGATGGAAAGATCCAGAAATTCAACAGAGGCAAACGCAGAGTCCTGCACCTGGGGAGGAATAATCCCAGGCATCAATGCAGGCTGAGAGGTGACCTGCTGGAAAGCAGCTCTGTGGACAACAGTCCCAAGCTGTCCAAGAGCCAGCAGTGTCCTTGTGACCAAGAAGGCCAATGGTATCCTGTAGTGCACTAGGAAGAGCTTTGCCAGCAGGCAAAGGGAGGTGATCCTGCCCTGGTGAGGCCTTATCTGGAGTGCTGTGTCCAGTTCTGGGCTCCCTGGGCAGGAGGTACATGGAGCTCCTGGAGCAGGTCCAGCAGATGGCTACAAAGATGACTGGGGACCTGGAGCACCTCACTTAGAGGACAGGCTAAGGGAGCTATGGTTGTTCAGCCTGGAATAAAGACAGCTGAGAGGGGATCTCATCAATGTTTGTAAGGACCTGAAGGGGGTTTGCAAGAGCTCAGGCTCAGCGGTGTCCTGGGAGAGGACAAGGGACAACAGGCACAAACTGAAACAGGAAGACCCATCTGAAAATGAGGAAGAACTTATTTACTGGGAGAGTTACAGAGCACAGGTTGTCCAGAGAAGTTGTGGGGTTTCATGTTACAGAGGTATTCAAGGCCCACCTGGCCATTATCCTGTGCAACCTGCTCTAGTAGAACCTGATTCAGCAGGAGATTGGACTAAATGATCTCCAGATGACATTTCCAAACCCAGTCACTCTGTGATTCATTGAAAAAGGGCCATTGTGTAACCTTTTCAATTACTGGTACCAGGTGCCATCCCATATATTACTAAGTGATCTTCAATCCCTGCCTCTACCTCCTCCTTCCTTCCACTAAATTTACTCCTGGATTTAGGACACTCCATTTCAGTTGATGACAATGAATGGCTCTGGGCGTTTATAACTTCTGGCACTTTTGAGAGTCAGTGTGAGTGAGAATTGTTTAAGTCATCTCCCTCTGCTGTACTAAGGTTTAGGGGAAACAGAAACATTGTATTTTTTTAAGACACATCTGCTAAAAATTGGTGTAAAATAATAATTTTACCCTATTAGAGTAAAATTGAACCTGGCTTATCCTACAATCTCTTTCTTGAGTTAATATGTCTCCATAAGCACAGACCTCTCCACTTCTGAGTGGAGCCCTGTAAGAAGGGCCAAACAAAAGCCTTCTGGAAATATGAAGTACTAATTTACCCAAACTGTACAGCATGCATTTAACTGTTAGTTATAGACCAGTCAGGTATAGGTAATATCATCTGGACTCTCCAAAATTTCCCAACGGTTGATATTCTGTCTGTTAGAATAAATAAAGTGGGAATAAAGAGAAGTGAAGATGTAGAAACACATATGGTATGTGCAGTATAGATGTGCCCCATCTACTTGTACTCCTATTTTTTGATAAATGTGACAAAGATATCCAATTCATGAAGTCCCACATTTGTAGAAAAGCTACAGGCAGCCACACATTATCCCTGCATCAAATCATTACTTTTCTTTGTTAACAAGGAGTTAAAACATGCTCTCAAGCAAATATTGAAAAGAAAATATTTAGTTTGTTTATCCTTTGGGAGGGCTTCCTCCTCTGAGATGAGGAAAGAATGTTATCAGTAAATTGGATAATCAGGAACTGCTTAGCTGAGAAAAGAGGGTGGAAATATATTATAAATTCTAATTTGTCCTTGAACAGCATCAGACATGTTTCACATTTGTTACAAGATAATTTTCAAGCTCACTTTAATTTGGGGGAAATTGCTATTAATATGAAACTGCAGTTAATCCCTCAGTCAAAAGAGACTTTAAAAAACGTTGACCAACATTTGCTGTTTTATTAGATGGAGAACAACAAGCATTTCTAGCACATCTACAATTAATATTTTAATATTATGTTAGCCATGGTGATTTTTAACCAAAAAATACATTAAAACCACCAAACACCCTATTCAGTAGTGAGTAGGCTCCTGGTACCATTGCTCCTGGTATCAGCTCTAGTGAAGAAGATAATGGCAAGCTCAAGGTTTTTTAAAGGCCAAGGGATGAAGCAGAATGCAAGTGCGGTTTTTATGTCCTGCTGTGTACTTTTGCAGAGCTCACATGGGATGTTGGGTGTTTACAGATAAGCAAATTAAGTGCATCTTCTTTCAAGCTGACCTTCTTGTAAAAACGTTATTTTCCTCTTTAGAGTCCTTATCTACCAGAGTGTGACTGTTATGTGAATAATTACAATGCTGAATAGCTGACAAAAGCATTATCCAGAAGCAAAATTATTAGAAGCTTTACCTTACTCTGAGTTGCAGAAATCTTAAAATGAGGCGCTTAACAGAAATGCTTCTGCAAGAAATAGCACACTGCCATCATGCAGAGTAAAATGCCTACCCACATTTGTTGCTGTCCTTAATATAGAAGGATGTCTCAGGGAGCAGTGATCCTTGCGGCTCACATGGATCATCGCATGTTTTCCTGCTTTGGTAATGGGAGCGAAAGTTACTGCAACTTCACCAATGCTCTTCTCTGATCTGCTGAAATTTCATTTCTCCAGGTATACAGAGCTGTTTTCCCCCTTGACATAAGTTTATCTTGTACACTAAAGGATGCTGCAAACACATGAGTCCTGGCTTTTAATTCTGAAAGAACATGTTCAGTTAAAAAATGACATGTAGTTGAAAATTGTGATTTCACTGTAGTTTCTTTTAGAACATGCATGGAGTTAGCTATGTTCATCATTTGAGAGAGGTTTTTCTTATTCATTTAAATAATAATTGGTGCCACATGGAAGTGTACCTGTAGGTGTGCTCTGGGCCAGTACTACTGTGTGTCAAGTAATGAATTCTCTCAGGTTATAATATCTGTTTACAGCAGCAAGGTGAGATATTGCCTTTCTTGCAGTGTTTATTATACTGTTAAAAATTCTAATGTGGAGAGCATCTGGGTACCAGGTTTTATTGAAGAAACAATGACATTACAGATTTTACCCTATTTATTTTTTCTTACACTAGCTTCCTCCCTCCCCACCAGCCTTTCATTCCCTAAGTCTCCCCTTCCCTGCATGGAGGGGTCACTACTAGTGACATTGGGGCAGAAAGTCATTTTTTATTCCTTCTGGGATGCTTTTTGAGGTTTCCCATCTCAGGCACAGTTCCTGGGCATCTCCTGGCTTTGATGTCCATCACTGATGTACAACATTGATGCCCATGGCTTCTTCATCTTCAGGATCTTCCTGCATTTCCCAGATCCCTCCCCAGGCCAGGATTTTCACCTTTGACCCCCTTCTTCTTTCTGAGAACACTTCTTTCTTTCAGGAACTTTTGGCACCAAATATTCTTTCTGGCAAACAACCTCACAGTTCCTCCAGTCTAAATAATTTACATGCATAAGAACAGCACATAATCAGCCTTTTAACTAGTGCTCTGGTCCCCTGTCTCTTTATTAATCGCAGGATTTGGGATACACTGCTTTTTTTTAGTCAGAGTGTTATCAACATTTCCAGCAGCTAATAGTGGTTACAGCTTGCAAGTAGCAACCTCTTGTCTGAGAGTTCAGGGGTTCAGTTTCATGCACTTACACAACAGTTGCCTGCTGCCTGTTCTGTTCACAATTTCACCTGTTCTTTGCCAGTGACAGCTCCTAAATCTCAATACCTGTATTGACGTTCAGTTCTGTGCCAGTACCTTCTGACACATTGATCTGCTCTTTGCTGGACTTTTGTTACGTGTTACAGCTTTGCACACTGTACAACTGCACAACAGACATAATACCTGCCAAGCCTTTTGCTGTCCCTCTGGATTTCACTACCCTGATAGTGGTAGCCCAATTATGGTCAATATTAATTAAGGTTTTTGGACAACAAACCATACAGCCATGCTGGTCCAAACCATATGTAGATGAGAAAATCTATGGCTTGTGTTGGCTTGGCTGGTTCCTAATAGAAGCCAGGATGAATTCAGGTAAGGCAAATACTGTCTAAATATGGACAGCTTATGAGAGATGCATTGAATTATTCATGTTGATTGACAAAATCTTAAAAAGCAGATCTTTGGTGATTTTGATTAATGATTTAATTATTTAGCAATATAATGAAAATTCATCTTAATGTCCCCATTTTTTTCACTGTCCTTGGGCAGGTAATGTTCTTTTTCCTTTGCTGAGCTACATGAACTTCTGTAAAATCACTTGACAGAAGTTTTTCTTGTTCATTTAATTATAAATTGGTGCCTTATGGAAGTGTACCTGTAGGTGTGCTTTAGGCCAGTATGGCTCTGTGTCAAGTAATGAATTCTTTCAGGTTATAACAGTGAAGGCTGAGATTGCCTCTTTGACAGTTGTAAATGAAGTGTTTTTACTGCCCAGCCTGTGTGATCTCACTGAAATCAGTAGCTATTTCTGGAAAAAAAATACCAACACCCCACCCCACCTCACTCTCCCCGAGCCTGCACTTGGTGTGAAAGGTTTCACTTGAATGTTTTTCCATTGCTTGGAAATCAGAAAGAATTCACAGAAAACAGGAACAGATATTGGAAGGGGCTGCTGGGGCAAGTGGTGGTGTCACTGTTCCTGGAAGTGTTTAAGGAAAGACTGGATATAGCTTTCAGTGCCATGGTCTGGTTGACAGGGTGGTGTTAGGTCATAGGTTGGATTGCTGACCTCAGAGGTCTTTCCCAAACTAGTTGATTCAGTGATTGTATATCCCTCACGTGGAAAAGAAACTGAAACACATTTTGCTATAAAATGTGGTTGTAAAATTCTGAAAGGTAGAAGCACGTTGTGACTAACTGTACAAATAACTTCCCTGAAAACGGATCCCACCAAAATGGTGTCACTAGCCAGTTACTTATGGTGGTGCCCTGAATTCCCTCTAGTCCAAGCAAATCATGCTGTCAATGCATCTGTAGCTTCTGATGAGATCCTCCTTAGCTATGTGTGATCCAAGGGAAGAAATGGCTTTGGAACAGAAATCTGTGCCTGTGGCCAAATCCTGACCAAGCGCTAGATTTTAGCCACATGGTGTCACATCTTACCTTATCTTCTGTTATCTTCTCTTACTCCATTTCCCATCTCTATCACTAGCTACGGTAAAATGGAAAAAAGAGGGAGGAAGAGGAATTGTTTTCCTGGTAAGTCACACTTCAGGACTTTGCATGCAAGGCCCGTTGCTGCAGGCACTGCCAGTCAGTTTGTGCCAACACAGACTTGCAACAACACTGGGAGCTTGCACTGGTGAGGGAGTAGTTTTAGTGCAGGAGGAAAGGGCCCAACCCCTCAGTAAATCTGAAACAGCAGAAGGCCAGTAAACAACCACATATATATATATATATATATATATAATGGGAACTAACCGTCCTATAGTTCTAATTGATTTTTCTGATCTTCTGGCAAATAGCAGTCTCTCATTTTCACTGATGACGATGGAGCCACATAAGCAGCAGGCTTATGTCAAAAATCCGTTAGCAGAGAAGAGAGGACATCAAATCCCTTTGCTGAGGACACACTGTTCTTTTGTTCTGTAATTCTTTTCCCACATTTTCAGCAAGCTCACAGTCCTGGTCTTCCTTTCACATCATAGTTTTTTGTTCAGATTTCTGGTTTCTGTTTTCCAGCTCCTCTGTAATGATACAAGACCCTTGGAAGATATAGGTTTTGGCACATGTGAGAGCAGCCTTACAAAATTCAACTGCTTTTTCAAAGCATTCAAAACACAGGGAAAAGAAAGGCTGCAACTAATGACTTTTCATTTCAACACAGGTGTAAATAACCTGAGCCTGTCAAAATGGACATCTTGTTTTAAATCTGACTTTCATCATCTTCACGTCAGGAAGAGTTACTTAAGATGCTATATTTACTAATACTACTGAGATCAAGATCAGCCATTCACTCTGCTTGTCCTCATTTGAAATAACACACCAAGCTTAATTTCTCCATGTTCCTTTGTCCTGTTTAGTTCTGCCACCATCTCCTCATATAGTCAAGTTTATGCCTGTCCTCTCTGGAATGTTTTCCTTTTCAGCAAAGCAGCTCAGTTCAAGGACCTATAAGCACAGGTTCATCAATCTTGAAAATTATCCAGAAGAGTAGGTAACAATAAATCAGTGCCAGTTTGTTCAGAGCACGGAATTTTAGACATGATTTAGCATGTTTAGTGTTTAGGGGACAGGGACTTTTTCTTTCAATAATAGCTGTTGGTTTATTTACCATGGTGTTCCAGCATCCTAATTAACATTTAGATGATCAAAAACCTGAGATGATATTTTAAGAAGTGCAGAGGCGGATATTTCCTTTCAGGGATAGACTTTTATAGCAAAGCTGCTGAATATGTGAAAAATGCATTTTGAAAAAAATTCTTTTGGCCAAATTTTTAAAAGGCTTTATTTTAGCAGGGATATTTTTCATCTCTATAACCGTCTTGCAAAAAACCTGCCTATTACTCCCTCATTTTTTTCTCAGCATGTCATTTCTAAAGAAAACTATGCCACTAGGAAGTCAATTCTAATTTTATGCACTGTTATGTAGCCTGCCTACACATAAGGCAACTTTTCTTGCTATTTAAACATTGGATATTGTTATGGAGAAACTGGGGTAGGCACTTAAATGGACCCACACCTCTCAATGAGATATAATCTAAAATTTATTCATTTGAAAGGATAGGTACCATGATTGGATATCAAGTCCTACTCTACAGAACATAAATATGCAAGCTGCAGCATCTCTACACACCCTGTTTGGTTTAGAGTGGCCCAAGGTAAATTCATGGGAACAGGACACTATCAGGTCAAGCAGCTTGCTCCCAGGTTCAGATTCCTCCTCTCATGTGGTTGGACATCCCTGTACAACGTGCCTCATCCCAAGAAATTATAAATTTAACAAGCCCAAAGCTCTGTACTTTTTGAAGTGGCTGATTTAATTGTAAAATATCCAACCCACCACTTAATAAAGAAAAAAATGTCATTACTAAAGAGTAACTATTAATTTAAATTCTCAATCAGGTATCTGGCAGCAATGACTTCCAGTGTTCAGGCCTCTAGGGTGGCTGGGGAAATCTGTGTTCAGGCTTTGATCTGTGCTCACCTGATGAACAGGTGAGGATCTGAGCCTCTGTAGTCTCCAAAATGCCAGCATGGGAAAGTGACAGGGCAGCATCAGTTAAAAAAAAATAACCAGAAGGGTGACAGGCATTAGGAGAGAGTGTAGTTCCCAAGGTGGCAGGAGGCACTCAGGGAAGCTGAGGCTGAGGAAGGGTGGGAAAAGGACTTCCCAGCTCATTCTTACAAACCAACCTGGTGGTTTGGATTACTTAGGCTCAAGGTTTTTAACTTTAAAGATCTGGATGTCTCATGTAGAAAATGCCATTTTCTGATCTTCTCACATCTCTTAATGGAGATAGAGCAGGAGAAGGAGAAGTGCTTGTCCAGCAGCAGCCAGCCACAGGGGCAGGAAGCTGCTACAGAGGAATTTTTAAAAACAGTTGTCTCTTTCAGCATCAGAGCTTTTATGCAAAACCAATTAATTAAAATCTAAGAAGGGGAAATGACAGTAGACTACACAAAGGCTTAGAGATAACTGCACAGGCATCAGTCCCATTTCAGGATTTCTTCTTTTTAAGGTGACATTCTAAACCTTTCTCTGCTGCAATACTGGCCCAACTTGCTTAAAATTCTCTATGTCCCATAAACTTTGGCATGGATGAAGCTTTCTGGTGACAACTGTAAATGCATTTAGGGAGAAAGGGGCAAGACACTCATTATTTTTATCAGCCTCCCACAGCAGAAGTTGAAGTTCTGTGGAAATTATGTAATTTTAAATATATTTATTTTTGAAAGTTTTAAATCAAAACAATTTCTGAGTGGTATGCTCCTCTCAGCTGGAATAATAAAAAATTAGTGGTTGGGCCATAGGTAGATTAGCTGGAGGTGACAACCTCTCTGTGTCTCCCTTCCTCATTCTGTCTTTTATAGACCTGAACGTTTTTGTCCTCTCCTTTCTGGTTTTTTCCCCACTTTGGCATAAGTGCCTAATATAGTTATGTTTATACAGCCAGTATAACATCATGTTGTTACCAACATCTGCGGTTTTCTTTGAAATTTCTCCAGGCTGTAGGGCTCGTTCTCCCTCTCCAGTTATTAATCTTATGTTGACACTTGGAACAGCAGGCAAAAAGCATCAGCCAGCAGTGCTGTGGCCATAGAGGGGATGACACAGGTTCCTCCCTTTGTGTGTCTGTAACAAGCAGATTGTCATTTGCGTTCCTTAGGAAAAATGGGACTTTCCTGAAATGCACAGTAGTTACTAAACTGCTTTTGTAAGGAAACACAGAAAAAAAAGAGTTGGAAGCAAATTCTGTCCTGTTCCCTCTGTCTTTCTCTGCCTACAAATATTTCCATTCACCTATATTGAGGTGTTCTGTTTCCATTTAGGCTTCCTCCAAAAAAGATTTAAATTTATAAAAGTGATGCAGTGTGTCCTTTTAGTGGTATTTAAGGTCATATTATCAGAACAGTTTAAGATTCAATTTTCCATGACTGTTCTGGAAAACCTGGCCTCTGGTTTAGATATTCAAATGGGAGCTGACCCAGTCACAGAGTATTTCTAGTGAGGTGTTATTAAACGTGACCTGCTTCTCAAAACAATGCATCCTTCCAGACCTTGGTGCCTGGATACATTAGCTGATATCTGAAGAAAATTACTAGGCAGAACCTCATTTGTAAGTTTATTTAAGACCTACTCAGTATTCTGACCTGAAATGTCCTCTCTTTTTCCAGTGAAATGTTTCTTTTGTCAGTTTTGCCTTTTTTACTGTTTGAAAAAGGAATGCCAGCCTGTACAGACTTGGAGATAGTTGATACATTAATGACTAGGACACAGAGGACATTTATTCTAATGTCTGTGTGGTTTTTTTCTCTGTATGAATTTCATAACCACATAGACACTACTTCATTGACCAAAGAGGACGCATTAAGTGTTCATGAACACTATAAGTCAGCTAAACATGTCTAGTAATTTCCATTCTAAACCCTCACTTTCATAATTTGCGATTTTTATAACTTAAACACCAGCATCTGGGCCAAAATAACATTAGTGCAAGTTTTCTGACAGTTTTACCCCTTATTCCCCTAAATGAGAGCCATCTCATACAAGTTTTGGCAAGGGACAAAGACAGTGAGCCCATAAGAAAACTCATGAGGCCGTAAATCACTTTGTATTTGGAATAAGGTAACATGGGACTCAAGAGATGATGCTTAAAGACACACACTGACTGAGGAAAGTAAAAAATAGATGTTGAATAGAACGGCCCATTCATCAAACACTGTCTGCTCTGTTTGGTGAATGAAGAAGTAGTGTGCTTTGAATAAAAATAGTGAAAATCACATCCCCAGACAGCAACCAAAAAGCAACTGAGCAGGATTTTGTTCTGTCCTGCTCAGTATTTACCAACCAGCTTAAGTAACCTTAGTAAGGGTTTTTGGAGAAGAAGGTAGGAGAGATGATTACTTTTTGAAGGTAATAGCAAAGCTATCAAAGCTGTTAGTTTACTCCCCCTTTGAGTGAAAACCAGAGAAAAAAGTAGTTAGGTTACTCCAAGTGGATCTTAATTGTAAAGCCTTCAGTTCCTATATTTCTGATCTACCACTGACTAAAATTATTCCAGGTTGGCTAAGATAAGCAGTGACTACTGCATGTGAGCATCAGTAGCTTCCAGCTTTGCTTTAAGGTGGGTATAGGGGAATATCTGCTGGTGGGAATACACAGAGGGCTGCAATCAAACCATCAGCTATTTAGGGGGACAGAAATCAACCTAGACAGCGATGGTCAGGCTTGCAGATCATCAGTGTGTGCTCAGCACATGTCCCGGAGGAGACTGTGTTAGTGCCTGAGACTTCACTAATTGGAACACTGCACCTTCCAGACAGTGCTTTAACCAGCTCAAATGTGAACCTTCTCCTTACCCTTCCCCTGCCCTATGCTTCAATCCACAGAAAGATTAACCCAGTGGGAGTAAGCATGCCACAGAGAGGCTTTCAGCTTCAAACAAGGCCTGGTACCCTCTGGCAACAAAGGAAAATTATCCTGAAATAGTCTCTATTGTGTTGTTGTAGCTATTGCTATTATTGTTCCTATCTTTGTCACTGTAATTTTTTTTAACTTTTATGAGTCATTAATACCACTTATTTTCTAGTATTTAATGTATATTCAGACTAAATTCCTAACTTTCTTATAATTTCCAGGGGAATTTATTGGGAAATAATGTTTCAACACATTGCTATATTCTGTGCCACTACTTTAGGCATAATGAAATAACTCTCTTCTACCAATGCATGACTGTGGAACTGTCACTGTACTCATTCAGCTTTAAATAACATCCTTTCAAGATCTGTGTTCTGCCTGCTTTTTTCACTATTTTAAACCACCAGATATCTCCTAAAACCTGCCCCATTCAGGCATCTGCATGGTCAATAAGTGTGCATAAATAGGAGGCCAGAAATTGATGCAATGAGTCAAACCCTGGTCTCATTTACACCTGTACTGAATGCAATCTCTTATCTGTGTTGTGAGCTGTAATTGTGCCTCATTTCTGAATCTCAGAAACTTTTGGGTCAGTTACATTGCCTGTATGTAGTTATCTGATTCTTGGCATGCACTAGTTTTGAAACAGCTTAGCCATAGTTCTCTGAGTGATTAGTGTAATGGGGAAGAGAAACTGAAGAAAGAATTGTTCTGTGGAAAAAAAAAATGTTTCTTGTAGAAATGCCATTTTCAGAGCTTGAGATATGGTGGTTAAGCATAAATACAGCATAAAAGATTCCTCTTCAAGCTCTGTATTTATTCCTCAGTGGGAGGCAGGGAGATGCAGGGAAGTTTTTTCCAAGCTAGCCCCCCTGTAAACCAAGTAGTTAGAACTGAAAATGGGTTGAAGATTGGAGCTTTCGGTAGTTACAGGGGTTTCATTTTGCTTTACAAAGCCTTCTTGTAGACTCAAGTATGAGACAGAAATACTTCTCCTCTCTTTGAAGCCACTGCTTAGCTACTCAGATATAAAAATACGGCACTCAGCATTGGAAATACAGTGTTGCTCTTTTGTAATTGTCTTACTCATTTTCACATGACCACAGACTCCTATTCTGAAAGAGTTGGGGGTTTGATTTTTGAAAGCAACTCAGATGCTTCACATTCTTGCACATCATTTGGGTGCACAATTGTTTTGACAAATGTGTATCTTCTGTGATCACATGGTTATAACATGTAAGGACCAACATCCACCTTGTAAAGTTAGCATTAAAATGTCTGGAAAAGCATAACATAGCCAGCAGGAAGGACTGTGAGCCTGTCTGCCTCTTCACGGCTAATTCTTAGGAGTACCTTGGTACAGAGCAGTGTGAGAGGAGAATTAGACCTGGTGCAAGCACTGACGTGTTGCATAGGCCAACTGTGATGTCATTTTCCTTTTCTTATTCTGCCCTATAAAATAATGAAAAACTGTGAGGGAACTACTCTTTTTTCAGTGCCAATTGTTGATCACCAGGAAGGGTGATTCAGCATTTCATCATCAGTAATAAAAGCACAAAGCCACAGAAGTCAATATTGGTTTGGGCATGTGTAACTGGAAAGAAACTATAACTGAAAAAATCCTCTCAGCACACTAATCCAAGTGCAATCATGCAGGAAAAAGAAACAAATAAACAGGCATGTGTTCTTCTAAGAAATCCTGTGTTTGTTAGGAAAAAAGACCTCAGAAAAAGAGGATAGAAAGCATGTCTGCACACACTGAAAGGTGGCCAAAAGGGGCAACAAGTGGGGAGCACGCACTGACCCCATTCCCTTGAAGACCCTGGGGCACACCTCACACTCAATCCCATTCAGTCCCTATCACTCCAGCAGTCTATATAGGGAAGTGGGGAGTATCTTGGTTCCTTGTCCTAAAGGAGGAACACAGGTAAAATGTCTGAGCCTAGCTCACTGCAACAACCCATGGCTACCTCAGCCTGCCTTACCTGGCTTGCAAGTGGCCACTTCAGACACCTCTTCCTCTGAAAACGGAACACAAGGCTTGGGTTTTAGCAGCAACTTAATGAAACCTTCCCTGAAGTGCTTCTTTCTGAGGTAGCACTTCACTGAATGAAACTGGCAGCATGTACATAACCAATGAGCTCAATGAGTACTCTCAGATGCAGGATCCTTCTGACTAATATTTGTCATGTCTGACTAATGAGGGCTGGTTAAAATGTCAAGAGTTTTTAGGGTTTTTTATTAACCTCATTTCATACTGATTCTCACAGTAGATATAATGAACAGATACGTTGTTTACTCATTCCATTTACACAGTCCTGTAGGGGATAAAAGAGTTGCTGCAGCATCACTGCTTCTTCATAGTTTAGGAAGTGTTATGGTTGTATGAATAAAAGTGACTGTTCCTGCCCGGAAGCAAGCAGACTTGGGTCTGTCATTTAAGAGTAGGTCCTCACTGAAGCTAATACAGAACTACATTTGGCCTAGTGGGAGAATTCTGCTTCTTTAGAGCCAAATTTCTGCTGTAGCTCCCCTACCTGTGACACGTAACTTTTCTACTGACAAGGAGGAGAGTATGGTCAAACTTGTGGCACCCTCACTGCCCCACTCAGGGACATGCAAGGAGCCCTTCCTGCACCCTCTGAGCACTGGCCCAGGATGGTGAGAGCAGCAGTCCCTGGGAGCAATTGTCAGTATTGTTTTGAGCATGTGTAATTGAAAAGAAGCTATAACTGAAAAAATTCTCACAGCACACTAATCCAGAGAAGCCACGCAGGAAAAAGAAACCACACAAACAGGGATGTGTTTGCCTGTGAGTGGGAAATGGCAAAGGAGATGGGTTAACCCTCTCACATATGCCTGGAGCTAACTTCATCTGCAAAACCTGGGCCTCCACTGATGGCCCAGCTCCCCAGAGCTGCTGCAGAGCCTGGGTGCTCCTTCAGTGGCTCCCTCAGCCATGCACAGCCATGCCAAGACCTTTCAAAATAACAGAGGGGTTTTGCTTGGTGTTCATGAGGCAGAGCCACTGTTGGTCAGATTATCATATAGCAGAACATAATCCAATATAAATCTAAAGGCAGCAACAGGGAAAGGGAAAGAGCCTGGGGGACAAATGCCTAAAATGGAGAGGCTGTAAAGAAAATGGGTGTACGAATGCATTTTTAAAAGCAGGTAAGGCAATGAATGTTGCCAGTATTTGCTCTACCGCAACTGACCCCATCAGCTCTTTCAGGTCACTTGTTTAAATGGATGGAAACTATTGATTTTGTCTAATTCAATCTTTGCTGTGTGTTTCCTAGGGACGAACGCTAAGCATGGACTGCGCTGTAAGGCGTGCAAGATGAGCATCCACCACAAGTGTGCCGACAGTATCGGGCAGCAGCGGTGCATGGGCAAGCTGGTAAGTGAGCAGCCCAGGGCAGCTTGTGCTGGAGCTGTTTTTGTGTGCCTGAACCCCAGGTGTGCATTTAGCTGCTGCATTAACAGAACCCACGCCAGGTCGCTTTACTGAGGTGGGAAAAGTGAAGCCAGCTGGTGCCCTGCTGTCAATTTGGGCGAATGCTGCTGCACAAGGATGCAAACAAAACCAAGGCACAAATCCAGTCTGCTTTGTGGATGTGGAAATACAGTTACAGAATACAAATTTAGCTAGCTAACAAAATTAATTACCTTGATTTCAGCTGTGCATTCTGTAGTGTAAACTTCTCAAAGAATGCTATAAATTAATCATAGTATTTCAGTAGGGTTTAACAAATGAAAAATCCTCCAAATTATGTTTCATTGTTTTCTCCACAGTTAGGGCTTGAATAAAAAAATGTAATTCGCCTTAAAAAGAAAACCAAGGGATATTTTGCAGTAAGACACAGCAGAGTTTGAAGCAATCTCTCAGCAGGAGGGGCTGCGAAGAGCCTGCTGCTGTAAGGACACGGCACTTTAGTGCCTGGATTGCCTTCTAAGCAGCAAAATCTTGTGGTTTGCAATGGCAGTAGACTATGTCTGAGACAATTCTAACCCACCTTGTTGACTATTATGGGACTATGGTTCCTTCTGGTTACTTTTGGAAAAAGAATTTGGAATAATACCAATTGGAATATGAAAAGTGAATGATACATAGATTCATGTTTCAGATGTTCTCAGATTTGTTGTGACTTGAAAACACTTGAGACAACTGAGCTGAAACCAAACAGTTTTACTGTGTTAAGTGATGGGAAAATGCAAGCACTGACTTCAAAATTGCTACAAACCTCACCTTTCACTGGAAAGATCTTTTCTGTCTGAGAGGACTCACTGAAAGCTGTTGTTGTTTACATCCCCAAGTCTTCATGTGTCTAAACCATAATTATAGTTGTAGTATGAGGCATTCCGGTATAGGAAGTTGGTCTGTGAAGAGCTGAATGACAAGCCCTGGACAAGGCAAATATTGTCCCATGTTAACTGATTCATGCATGTCTTGACTCCAGCCTCAGCTCTTGTGGCTACTAGTTCACAAAAACAAAGAGACACCATATTTACATCGGGAAGTTGTCAGCAGAGTCACAGGAGTTTTGTGAGCTCATGCTGATGCTCTGAATCTAGCTTGGGTGCAGACAAAGGCTGAGGAATCTGGAATTTATTCCTCTAAGACTCCAAGACTATCCGTCACCTCAGTCTTTTTCAGACCTTTCTGCAGCTCATTACCTGAAAAACTGGTTGTCTATCAGGTTTTGATGTACACTGAATAGAGGATATGGAAAATATGCACATCTCTTTAAATCTTCCTCACTTCTCAGTGTGACTAGAAGTTCTCACAGCCTGCAGACATTAGAAATTGGAGAGACCATTTGTGAAATTCCAATGTCTTGAAGGCACTCATTTTGAGTACTAAAAATTTGCCTGAATTGAGATATATTTTTTAGACTGGTATAGGCAACATTATTTGCCATATTATGGTACTCTTTAATGATATAGCTTGAGTTTTTATGGTGCATTTTTCTACATATCGGCACTATGGGAATATCTGATAACAGCTTAGAGAGCTTCTTGACCTTACAAGACAGAAAAAAAAAATAAAGCAGTGGAAGCTGCAGTCAGTCAGCAGAAAACCTTAGAAAAACCTGTAGGAAGGTTCTAAATTTCTTGGGTTTCACATATGTGTATGTGGGAGCATGAGGATTTGGAGTTAGGGTGGGGAAGGATAGTCACATGTTTAACAAATACAATACAATGCAAATTCACATTATATAAGAAGATAGGTAGAGGGAAACTTCCCAGAACCTCTAATGATTCAGCACTTCTGCTGCAATTAATTAGTTTTGCTTTTGTGTAAGACAAAAGAAAAAAAGAGAGCTGAAAATTAGCCCCGCCTTCCACACAAATATAGGAAATTGGTTTTTTTCTAGGCAAAAAAATCAAATAAACATCTGATCTCTAAACCTCACAGTGACTGAACAACAGGAGGCAAATTTCCAGCCTCACCACCATGTTCCACCATTAACCAAAGAGCTGAGGCTATTTCTATTTCATCAGTCAAGGCAAGCAATGCACTTCACTCATTTTTGCTTTTTCTCCCTCCAGCCAAAGGGATTTCGACGGTACTACAGCTCGCCACTACTCATTCACGAACAGTTTGGCTGCATCAAAGAAGTGATGCCTATTGGTAGGTTTTGACTGCTTTTCCATTCAGTCTTCCCTTGGCAATGCTCTGCAGCAGCAGTGGCAGAATTCCAGCCATGGTCTTTACCCTCAGCAGCCGTCCAGCTCCTTTCGGTGACTGGATGCCCTTCTGCCACCTCAGGAAAGGATCACTTCAAAGATACAAAGCTGGAAGAGGACAGGGTGTGTTCATTGTGTGTTTCACTCAAAACCCTGTGTGCATACCTCTTAGCAATTACCCTGCTTATCATAACAACTACCTGAGATCAAGGTAGGAACTTAGGAGTGAAGGAGCGCTGAAATATTGAAATGAGGGTCTGAGCTGGGAAAAAATGGATAAAAGACAGGGAGATCAAAATAACAGGGGGCATTCAAATCACTGGTCCAACTTTTGAGGGATGCTGCTAGGTTCCTGTCCTTTTTCATCCATATTTCTTACTTTCCTCATATTTTTCCTTATTGATCATGTCTACACATTGTCTGAGTATTTGAAAGACTACTTGCTCCTCACTGTAATAACAAATTTCTGAAAAGAAATATTTTGAAGTGGAGAAGTTAAGTTTATTCTGGAAAATATTTTTCCGCACCAGTACTCTAACCAGGCAGACCTGAAAATAAAAAATAATCAAAGCTAAAACTAGGCAGTCAGTTTAAAACTAGTTGTCTGATGACATTTGCATTCTTACTGCCATCAATTTAAAACAAAAATTCATTACAAGGATTTCATTTAAGTTTCTCTTTTTCAAAAACACCCATCATTTTTATCAGAAGTAAGAGAAACATTTTGAATAGAAATAGAAAGCTAAAACATTTTGAAATTCAATAGAAAGCTAAAAAATGAGGTGTGCTTTCCTCCAATCAAAATCCAAAATCTGTTGCACTTTCCCAGTACTTTGGCTAAAATTTCCCTCTTTGTGCATAGCTCTACAAATGTACCATTTTCTGCATGCCCACAGCCTTGTGTCACAAGGGAAGTTGAGGTCTAAGAATGCATGATGTAGAAGAGAGTTTGAACTGGATTTTCTTGTTTCCAGCAAAGACATCCATTTCTCTTCCATGGGAGATTATTTTTGTGGCTAGCTACGAGGGAAAGTCACTGTTTAGAGCAATCCAAGAAGTCACTGGTAGAGACAAACATGGATTAGAACCTCCTGGTGATCTGTCTACTTTATCACCACATAGGTGGCACCAGAGATGATTAGGGGAGGAGAATGGCAGGTGAAGAGAGACAAGCAATGGCTGAGAATGGAAGAGCCAACATCTGATGAGATGAGATGAGATGAGATGAGATGAGATGAGATGAGATGAGATGAGATGAGATGAGATGAGATGAGATGAGAGGAGGATGATCTTTCTGGGAGTAGAGAGACAGCAGAAGATTGATAGCAATTCCATTAAGTTCAACACTCACTTTTTATCAGCTCAACCTCTTGGTAGAGGCAGGTGTTGCTCCAAGTTAAGCAGGAACATGACCAGAAATATCCTCAAGGTAATGATTGCATGTTTGCTCCTTCTGTTTCAGCCTGTGGAAATAAGGTTGACCCTGTGTATGAAACTCTTCGCTTTGGGACTTCCTTAGCCCAGAAAACCAAAAAGGGGAGTTCTGGAAGTGGGTCTGACTCTCCCAACAGAAACTCTGTAAGTATCCCACATCTTTCTTCCGTTTTCTTTCTGGAGGAGCAGCAGATAATAATTCACATGAGCTATTGTCAGAGTTCACAAAACTTGTATTTCAAACCGTAAAAAAACCCTAAAATCTTACTCTCAGCTTCATATAGGGACCAGAAAATTTGTTATTTTTGCAAATTCAAGTTTTATGTATCTTTTAGATGACTTTTGAGAAAAAGAGAAAAATACTAATTAAATTAGTAAACTGTTTTTATCAGATTGGAAAAGGAAATATTAATCTTTTTATTTTGCATATCCATTTAGAAGGGTAACTGAGATATTGAACTGTCAGGCTGGAGCAGATGCATAGTGCCTGCTGTTGATGGTGGCCATTTGCCCTTCATACAAGTGATAACGATGAGTTGGAGTCCTCAGAACCTAGATTTAAAAGTACATGATCCCAGTACAAGCCCAGAAAATTTAAGACACTGCTTCTGCAGCAAAGGAAGGGACTGGGACCTCCACCCCTTTCCAGTGCAGAATCGTGAGGGAGGGATTACAGACCGGGGCTTCTCTCTCCAAACCCAAACACAGACAGGTGTGATAAGGCTGTTCTATACAGACAGGGAGGCTTTCGCCTTAATGTTTGTCATTCACTCCCTCCAATCATGAGTCACTGTCTTAAGGACTATGGCAGAAGAGGTAGAGAACAAGGGAAGTGACAGTTCCCATGGCCATGCCTTTGCTATATCCATGCCTTGTTCAACAGTAAAAATTGCCAATTTCTTCCTTATGCTAGTATTGGGATCCACAAGATCAGAAGCTCCTTCATGGTGTTGAAAGAACATTTCCTACCTTCTCAGCCTCTCATAAACAGGCACTTAGACCTATGTTTGAGGTTTTCTTCTATTCCCAAGAGATCGTCCCCATGCCACCCCTCCGCCCCTCAAAAAAAAATAATAACCATAAAAAGAAAACCACATCTGAATCCACTGGAGGCTAAAGCTGATTGTCATCTCTAAAAATCAGGCCCACATTATCTGACAACCTCTTCTGCTCACACTCATAAGAAAAATCACTGGGCAGAGAGACATGATGAGAGTTGGTCTCCAGGTCTCAAAGAAAATATTTATATGCTTAATATCAAGTCATGCTAATATCTGTATATGTTTGTTACAACATTTCCCTGGCATTTAAATGCATGCTGATTCACATGGCTCACCTGTAATCTCAGGTGGTATAGGTGGACTCTAAACAGGCACCAATTCATGTCAGATGGGAAAGAAGACAAACTCACTTAAGCAAGAACTAAATGAAGTCTGCAAGGAATTTATTAAAGGACATGTCCTCTATCCACCCCCATTTGTGCCTTAAAAGGAATTTGCTAATTCCCCTTTTTTTTTTAAACCCAAAGTGACTCTACCTTCTGTTGCATTATTACATTTCTTTCTTTCAATTATTTAATTTCCTTTGAAACAAAATTTCTACAAATGTAATTATTGCTTTCTAAATCAATAAAGTTTATGTTGAATTATAAATGAAAACTTGAGCATAGAAATCACTAATGCTGTGTCAGCTTACTCTAGGGAGCTGATCATAACTAGGTGGGGTGTGGGCGTAGAATTGGGAACACAAGCTCATTACAGGAATTTCTCCAGGGTATTGAAGCTGAGAGAGAATGTAACATGTGTCAGCATACAGGAAATAGAGCACATTAGAGAATTGAATAAGCAGACCTGAGAAACCATAAATTTTGCCAGCACAAGCTTGTGGATCAAGACAAGGATAAAAAAACAGGGTAGACACAACCCTGAACGAAATGATGGAGCTCAGGACGTTTAAAACTGATGTGTGACCTGGGAGTAGGTGCTGACCAGTGGCTGTAACAGGGCTTAGAAGTATGTGTAGTTAATGACTCAGAGGGACTACGACCTTTCCCCAGTGATCCTCGCTTCTGGGCTGCTCTGCTCCTCTCCAAGCAGAAGCAGCAATGCAGCTGTGAGGCTGTGCTGACTCCCAGCCCTGGGAGATGGGATGTGCTTCAAGGTTCTGCCATGTCACCAAACTGGGGACACCAGGGACGTGGGGACAGCTGGGGTACTACTTCACCTTGCAGGTGGTGTCCAAGCTGTCCAAGGCCTTGCTGTGGGTCAGCACAACAGAGGTGCTCCTGCTGAAGGAGATGAAAAGCAAAGGTGACTGGCTTAGGACCTGTACCTTGCCCCTACTGCCACCAAACTGCCATACTGCATGCAGTTCATGTAGACAGCCTCTACTCTCTGCAGAGACAGCCACCTTCCTCTAAACTAGCCAAAGTATTTTTAACGTGACTGAGCTGTGTGGACGTACTCATTGATTTTTCCGCCCGGATTCTGCATTTCCCATAAAAGAAAGTGGCCATATGCTCCAGATTTACTACCTACTGCTTGCTTCAAAACTGTGCTTCTGCAACCCACATTTATACAAAAAGGCACTTGAGGTGATGCAAATGTGAATCTAGTTCTTGTTAGTTTTTTGTGGATCAGGTCCTCTCAAGAGCAGCTTTGCACCTCTGTCATTTCTATTAGACCATTTGTCACGTAGTCATTCAGTGAAAAATCATTAAGGGTAAATGAGGTTGCCTCAGAAGGTTTTGGATGAAGTAAATACTGAAGAGACAGTCACTACACATCCCATATGCACTAGAACTTAACAAAATAATATTAATTGCTAATCAGCAATAATGAAGCTAATCTGTGAAAACTGAGGAACATATTGTAGCAATGAGCTGAAAAACAGCTGGGACTTAGTCTTTCAACAAAGCCAGTCTTTCTCTTTTCCATCCAGCAACCAGAATCCATAGATATGCTCTGCACTGGATCTGTGTAAACTTTGCTATTGCAATACTTCCTCATCCTTGGGTGATCTATTTGGGCAAGATGCAAGATAAACATGACCTGTTGCAAAAGGCTGAGTCTAAAAACAAGGAGCAATAGAGCAGAAAAGTAAAGTATATATTCTTAAAACAGCAAGGGAAACAAGATAGCCACAAGACACCTGTGGCACAAATCTACTTTCAACCCCTTTGTTCATTGGTTTCCTTCATGGAAAAATATCTAGGAAAGTACTGGATAGGAGAAATAAAATTGTGAAAGCACTTTCTAAAAAAAGCTTTGCTGTCAACAGTAGTTAAAGGGGAACAAAACAACATGTAAAATCTATAAAACAAGTCAGATTCTGCTCCCTGAACAAAACCAGAAATGTTCCTGTGATACAGGCACAGGGACTGCAAAGCAATAGAGCAAACTGTGTGTACAGTACAATTGTAAAGTGTCATACAATAACATTAAATCCTTCTTGTGTCTTAAAATTTGTGAGCTGGAAAAAAAATTAATCTTGGGAAAGATGATTTGGAATAAATTTACATTTATTCAGATTAGAGAAAGCACCTGTCTCAAATTCCCTTTTTGGGTTTTTTCTGGTTGTCAAAAATGTAGAGAGTTCAACAACTGAAGTTTTGTTAAGGTCAGACTTGCACAGAGTTGTTTGGAGCAGCTCCTAATTCCTGTTGGGCTATACAAGGAGAAGCTGACTACCCAACCAAGGAATCTGTATGCAGAGTATACTTCTGAGGCTTGAGATTATGTCATCCCACGTTTTCCTATGCCCTGGAACACTGGGTCCCTAATCATGACTGACATTAATAAGGTACAGAAAGAAATCATAGTAATTCTAAAAGCAACACTTAGGTTTCAATTTCCCTAACCATACTGGCCAGATGACTGTTTAAAAAGAAAGTGAGGGCAGATATTTCTGACTCACTTCATCCACTTCATTGCACTCTAGCTCTTTCTTTTACAGCATTTTAACAGAATTAAAATGACCCTTACATTACAGTTATTTTACTGAATAATGTATTTGGGACTGACATATTAAAATTCAGTAGTTTCAACTAGGCTTCTGTCTCCCTGGATGATAGCTATTTGGTATACCTGCAGAATCTGCAAATCCCCTCGTGCCCGTTCTGTTTCGTTCAGAGAAGCACATTGCTAACATAATCCTTTGTTCCTTAACTTTCACTTTATTTTATACTGCAGAAATCTTTCGTGCTCCAGACTCCATACTTGGTCTGGAATTTTTTGTCAGGGCTTCCACTGCTCCCTGTGCCATAGGTATGTGCTGTGCATCATCAGATCCAATGTTTCCTCCCATCCCGCTAGGCTGACTCTGCTCTGCTCTCTCACCACTCGAGTGCTGCGTTTCCCAAAGGTCCTTGCTGTGGTTTTATTTCCCTTCATTGGTCCCTTTTTCTGATTTGTCCTGTCTCATGTGCTGTTTCTGTCCCTGCAGACAGCTGACTTGGTAGAAGTTCCGGAGGAAGGCAATAGCTCTGCAGGCACCCTCGACCTAAGCAGAAAACGCAGCAACAGCGGTGAGTGCCCCCAGGCCAGGACAGCCCCCCCAGCTGAAAAGGCCCATGTACAGCCTGTTTCAGAGCAGGGGTTATGGCATGGACAGGTTTTAGCAGTGTTCTGGTTTCCAAAGCAGGGGGGGAGTTGGTGCAAAAAATTTGGGAAATGGTTTTTGCTATTCAGATGAAATGGAAGCCACCACTTTCCTTAATGTGGTGTATCCAAGAGTGCAACTAGACAAGGTTCAGGTCCATTCCCTATCTCCTTTATTTACTTCATGATCATGACTGTAGACTTAACATGCTTCACTTCCACATTGGCAAAGTGGAACCAAAAAAATACTTTCGTTTCCATATGTTTGATTTTTGCACAAGATTTTGTATATCATAACCTCTTTGGGACAAAAAATGAATCATAAAATATCTTTGTGTCTGTAAAATACACAACACAGTGAATTTTGATTATGATTGCATCTTCTCAGTACAACTGTAGTATGTACCAGAAATATTAACGACCCAATTCCTTTGTTTGTTTTGCAGTACAAAAGTAATGTTTTTTACAGCATTGGTTTGATGGGATTTGAAAGCCATCATAGCATCAAGAGTTTAGCAATAAAATCTCAGCCATCAAGAGTTGGTGTCTGTGACCACGTTCTTGAATTCAGCCATGGCAGTAGAAGTCATACACAAAACGAGTTGTTGCTCAGCACAAACTCAGGCCCAAACCATCATGGCAACTTCTCTAACAGCACCTGAAATCTGTTTTGCTGAATCTCATAAGATGTACAGAACAAAAACAAACCACACCGAGCATAACTTTTTTTCTTTGTGGTACCCCCAGTGCTCCTTACATACTGCTACCAATTCATGTAGGTGAAAGGCCAGCTTTAGCTGTCTGTTCCTATATTACGCCACCTCCTTACTCCTTTCCTCCCCTCTTGGTCCTATCACCTCTCCTCACAGTGTTCTGTCATTTCCTTCCTCTTGTTTTGTGAATATCTCATCCATATTACCTGTTTTCTCCTGAAATTTTTATTAAGCTTTCTGTCTTGCAAGTGCAAGTTGACTTGACCTGGTTAGAGAATTCAGTCTGCACTACATTGTTTAGTCCTGGCCACTTGAGATTGAATTGACCCTGTTTGAATGTTCAGATGACTTTTTATTTCTTTGCAAGTCAATAGTTTCATTTCTGAAACCCAAAGAAACTTTTTTTCTCTGAAATCTGTATTCACTGAATGCACAGAAAAGCATTCAAGGAACTTACTTAAAGAGATTAGTTTAAAAACTCAGCATGTGTCAAACCTCCAAATAACTTCCTCGGCACATTAACGATTCCTTTGATCAGCACTGGCTTTTTTACAATCCATCCTTTAGGGGCTCAGAGTATAAATTATGCATCAGTCACTCCAAAAATTTCTTCTCGGTAGATTTTTAATAAACTGCCTGCACTGTTTGCACAAGCTATGGAAATGGTAAAATCTTTTTCAGAATGCAAAAATCCCTGGTTTTTTCCTCTTTTTTTTTTTTTTTCTTTTTTTTTTAATAGATGGATTTCTGTTGTATGGAGATATGACCAACATACCTCTATGGCTTTCAGATTTGAGTGCCTCCTATTAACATCCAGACACCACAAACTAAACATAGATTAAAAATATAAGTACATTCAAAATTTTTTAACAAAGTGACTCCTGACTCCTTTTTCTTCAGTTGTCTACTGCTTCTTTATCAGGAAGTTGCACATTAATGCCTCAATGACTCAGGTCCATTCCAGTTAAGTTTGTGTTGTTATTTTTTTTCCTATTAAAATACTGTTCTACAAATAAGTATTTGGGAAAATGTACATTTGATGCTCTTTGGTAAAGGCAAACAGCAGAAAAGACAGCCTGAAGAAGGGTAAAAGGACCCAGCACATGCATGGCCATGTAATTAGCCCTGTAGAACTCCTATGACAACAACTTCAAGGGGAGATTCTTTCATTCAGGCCCTGGCATAAATCCAAGTGAAGCAAAGCTTCCCAGTTTACAACTGTGAGATGGCATACTTAATTTCCAGCCCTTCAGCCTCTTCTAAGCCAGTTAGACTCTCTCATGCTGTGACCTACTATCTGTCCCAATAGCCAAAATGTACGTTAGGTGACATCCGTGAGCCTGTTATCAACAGTGATTTGAGCACTTTCCCCTTGAATCAAACATGGGATGTCCTCCCTGCAAGCCCAGTTTTGAAGAGCACTTCTCAGCCAGCACAAGGACACATTTCAGCTACCTCCCCGTGTGCTGGGTCAGCTCCACAGTTCATGAGGCTGTACATTAGTAACTTGCTTTATTTTCTGTCACCAAACAGGAATTACTCCAGACAGGATGCTGAAATACTTTTAGTTTCTCTGGTGAATGACTTTTTGCAAGTCCAAAAGGCTCCTGGTTAACCAACTCAGTTCTCACCAGAACATCTTCAATTTGCCTCCTAACCCCTGTTCCTCTGAACATAAAACATAAAGCATGATGATTTGAGTAGGACTTAAACCCTGGCAATCTGTAATAGCAGCACTTTCAACCCCTTCATACAGATGCCAGATATGTATGTATCCCTATATTAATGATGCAGTAAATTAGGTTTATTTCAAGCTTTTCATTCTCATATCTATGATAGTCTGCAGGGTCAGAGTCCCTTTGCAACAGGACTTGGTGAGGAGCATATTGAGGCCTCAGGTTCACTGCGGTCAGGACAGCCAGACACAACTTGTGTTGACATTTTCACCCTAAGCGTGGCAGGTATCTGCTCACATGCTCCCTTCACGTTCACAGATTGAACTTTATGACAACAACATTGTCTTACATTTTGTCAGAGAAGATGTGTGTGCTCATGAATGCCTGTCACTTTGTACCAAATCCTTCCTGTGCATGTTGTGGCTGCTGTTTTGCTTGTCTTTTATCTGTTACAAGAACACTGCCATGTTTTTCAATATCCGAGTACAACTCTCTGCTATCAAAGAACGTTACTATTTCCTTCATAAAGATTCTCCACAGACTCTGTTAGGTTGTCAACTACCATGTAGACTAGTCCAAGAAATATGTGTAAATGAAGTAAAGGACAAGCAAGTGAAAAAACAGGAGAAAAATTCAGAGGATTGGTGTTCTCTGGTCCTTTTTTCCCCTAAATGCATGTAACTGTATGCCAGAGAAACAAAAAGAAAATGCCTGCAAGTCACCTGATACTTCAACTTTGGAGATTGCCAAATTGTTAGAGGCTATAAGTCCAGCTTCTCCTCAAAACACTTACAGAAGTAAATGGTAGCAGAAGACATTGATGGTTCTAACTGCTCAAAGATTCCAGCTATTAAAAAAATCATATTCAGAACTTTATCGATAAGCAAGAAACACTGGGTAATTCTTAAAATGTGAAGGGGAAATTCAGTCAAAAGGATAAAGCCACTGTATTTTTTCTAGGGAGATAACTGAGAACGAGTATCAGTCAGCTCATGAATTAATTGCAATAGAGGGTAACTGATTACTTAGCAAGTATGTTAGGTGCTGTTGTCTTATTCTAAATGTTTCTGCTTTAGTAACTTAGAAGCAAATTTTTACATCTACAGGCCTGTGTCTGAGTTTACCTACCCTGATTTGAAAACAATTCAGTTACCTCCTGTAAATTCAGAGAGAGAAGTAGTGTATCCAGTGTACTCCATGGACCAGTGGAGAGAGGGGCCAAAGACGGCTATCAAACGCTTGGAGTTAGAGGTCAAAGAGGGGAAGGAAGAGGTTTTGCATACAAACTTTCCCAATATTTCTCATATATGATCATCAGCTTTTGCAGGTGCTTTAAAAAGGAAATACTGCTTATCCTAGACATGACAATCCAGTACTGAACGTGAGAAAAAGCCTGCTGGGCTTTAAATAGTAATGCATTTACAGTACCTGGGTTCTCTTCATAGTGCTGTACTTGTGTGTATTCATCTGATCAAAATGATTCATTTGTTACACTTGTAAATTCTGGAGGACAGAGATTGTGTCATGTGCCAATGGCATCTGAGGTTTTGTTGGGAGTGTAGAAGGGCTCAGAGGAGACCACAAGGACTCAAAGAAAATAAGGGAGAAAGGGAAGAGATTAACAAATCCAGGTGATCCTGTTTAGGTGAAGAGTCTTAAACTACTCCTAAAATGTCATGTGTTTTCTTTATTTCAGTGTTTACATACGCTGAAAACGGCACAGAACACTTTGGAGAAGAACCAAAAAGTATACATTCCCCGGTATGTGCATAAATTTTGTGATGATGCAATGGTAATGGGAAGTCGTGTAAAACTCTTGCTTTTATGGCTGTCTGAGGACCTTGACTAGGTCTGATAGGTCACTGATATCTGACAGTCATGTACTTACACCATTTCTGGGCCACTGGCCACAGCTGGAAGCAATACATGTTACTGGATGGCTGTTTGGTTTATCCTTTGTAATCACCTTATGTTTTTCTGCTTACTGCAAATTGATTTGGGAATGCAAAAGATCCAGTTTGCAGGCCATGTAATTACAATAGAACTCCCATCATGTAAAAATCCCAGATTTGATTTTGAAAATTATTTAGTGTTTGCTTTAGCTGCCTTTTTTTCTTTCTTTTCCCCCAGATTAACAGTGGAAAAAGTGAGAAGAGAGAGTAGCCAGTCTTCTCTGTTGAAAACCAAAACCAAAAATATTTCAGATAATTAAATCACTTTTAAAAAGTGATTTTCCTGCTCTAAATTTGGGTCTGTGCACTGTACAATTCTAGCCCCATCCATAATGAGAACTGTAGACTAGACACCTTATATAATGCCAATAGTACACTACTGGGCTCCTAAGAGCTACCATATGTACTACTGAGAGAAAAAATACACACTCATTTTTGAGATCTTGTCCCAAAGAGCAGCCAGTGCAAATTTCTGCTTGTGTTCTTTGGAAGCCTGGAATTTGGTCTTCGAGTTCAAATAATCTTCTTTCTAAATTAAGGTAGTTACTGCCTTAATGGCTTGCAATGTACCTGGGCCATAGACCTCCAAGCTGTGAGAGCAGAGAGATGACTCTGGATAATTCATTGTAAGATCAGGTTCTGGTTCCTCTGTCTGTAACAAAGTGAACCAAATTCCTTTACAGAGCAGATATTTAAATGTTCTCTTTCTCTTTTTTTTTAAAGGGACCATTTTATAAAAGCACGTTACAAATGAACACCTATGTTGCCTTGTACAAATTTGTACCACAAGAAAATGAAGACTTGGAGATGAGGTAAACTCCAAAATATTAGTTGATTTTACACATTTGCACTAATGGTCATATATGACTTTAGGGAAGGGAGGGTTTCTTCTGACATTTTTAATATACACTTTTATAGATGAAGCCATCAAGATACAAAGATGTTCTTACAGTTAAAAAGAGCAGATGACCAATTCCTTTGGCAAGGATACAATAGATTAAAAGTTTCAAAAACACTTATATCACTTCAGGAGCAAGATGGCTTTCAGCTATAAAATGTTCTCAGCTGCTTTGTTTTTCAATCAGAAGTTTTCAGCTAGGAATTCTCCACCACTTCTCATGTTAATGCTAAAAACTTTACCACTCCTCTTTGATCCTCCCTCTTATTCAGTTGTGTCTGAAAAAAGTGAATGGTGTCCAGCTGCTGGATGGCAGAGTTTTCAGTGAGAATTTTGCAAAATAACCTTGTTAATTGCTATTTTCAGCACTTACTTCCTCAGTTCTGCATCAGTTGCTTGCATTAAAAGGTCTAATCCAAGCCCAGTGAAGGAAAAGGACAGCTTTTCTTTACTGAAATTATTTTGTTCATGCTGCTCACATGTTGCATGGTCTTGCTGGAGTTCTTTCTTTGAAACATGTCACCTGTCTTCAAGGCATCCCTACATCAAAATAATCGTGCATGTGCCACAGCATTTAGGGAATTGATAGAGAAATGTCCCTCTCCCCAGCATCTCCAACACTGAAAGCCTTTTTCCTGTTCCCAGCTGTGCCTTCTCACTGCTCTGGAACTAAAGGTGGGGGGGGGAATGTAATGCAGAAATTACAGTTTTTCCTATCATTCTGCTTTAATGGCATTTCCTGATCATTATTTTAGGAATGTCTCTTCAGGAAATAACCACATGGCAACCTTTAGTGCAACTTGCCAGCTATTCTGCTTGAAAGATTCCACTTTGCATCTTGCTCTTTAGGAGTGTATTCCATCTTGTGCATTTCTTCCATGACACAGAAAATCTCTCAGACAAGCCTGCACTGGACTACCATCCTGATCCAGACACAGAAATCCAGAAAACACATCAACCTTCAAAATCCTGCTCTTCCACATTTTAGGAGAAAAAGCAGCCTGTGGTCTGAAGCGTTCTCTTTCAGGGAACACCAGGTTCTTTCCAGGGATACCAGCTAGGATTTAGACTAGTGGTACTCGACCATAGCAGTGCTGTTTGTCCCTTGGTCAGAAATTCAGTAATATATGTGTTAACATTGTTCCATAAGGGATGCCCAATAGCTGGTAATGTTGTTTTGTTACTGCAGAGCCAGGCAGGATCCAACTCTGTTGCAGGAATTCCCATTTAGCTGGAGGTGGGTTCAGTAGAGCAATGTTGTCAAGCAGTGTCCTGGGAACCCAAGCTGGGAACCAGCCAGGCACTGATCAGCTCCATCATACCAAAGGCAAGTAGCTGGGGAAGGACCTGAGCTGAAAGGAAGAGTTAGGGCAGATTTCTGGAGTTCTCATCTCATCTCTGAGAGGATACAGTGAGTGGCAGATTACTGCAGTGAAAATGTGTAGCCCTGATTTCTGCTGAAATTGGAATTTACCACAGCCTGGATTTCTTCCCTAACAGCAGGAGCAGTCAGTTGGATTTTCCAGTGCTCTGGCATAATTAAAGTAGGACATTGGAGTACTACACTTGTTCTAAGAGATGGCCTTACATTACCAGAGAGAATCCTGAAGACAAGCAACACCATGTTTCAGACACTGCAGAGAATAGAATAGAATAGAATAGAATAGAATAGAATAGAATAGAATAGAATAGAATAGAATAGAATAGAATAGAATAGTTGGAAGGGACCTACAGGAGTCCCTGCAGGGACTTGCCACCTTGCCACCTCCTGAAACCTGTATCACTGAGGTAGAGCAGACAACTTATCCAAAGCTGTGATTTACGGAAGAAAAAATTAGACCTGATTGATTTCAACTAGTAGTAAGAACCAAGTGAGTTACCCCCTATCAGAGATTAGCAGCCTAAATCTAGGGTGCAAGAATAACAGGTCCAGATGGGATTTCTATTTTGAGTCCTTTTTGGAGATTAAAGACATTTATATTAGCTCTCTTCTAGGAAAAAGAAAATCAACAAAATCAACAGGCTTTCAACGTAAAATCCTCTGTGCTCAGGCAAGTGACAGGGCGAGACTTTAGGTTCAGTTGCCATCTTTCTCTGACAGCCAAATAAATTTATATTTTCTGGGTTATTTTGTAACAACCAGGCTGAAGAGTATGGGTTGGACAAGGCTCTCTAAATCCTTCTTGTTGAAAGTGTTTTTCCTTTAAGTGTAACAGCTCCAATGGCTGTTACCTATTTGAGTGTTTATACTAAATATTAACTGTAGTAAAGGATTCATATATTCTTTCCCATTGAAAAAAAAATCTTTTTCCGCTGGGTTACCAAATTGTCCATTTTCTCTAGCTTCCTTCCTCACCTCAGTAACATTTAGTTATTCCAAACACATTGAAGCAGGTTCTTGAGGAGGGCTTGAAAAAAATCCTGTTTCAGATTGCACAGTTAGAAGACTAAATGCCTGTTTCTCCATTTGTCAGCAGCAATGATAACCACTTGGAAAGTGGACCAAGGATGCCCACCACTGACCACAGCTCCAGCTGCATGCTGGACAGATACACATTTTCTAAGCATGCTCTGAAAAAGCCTGTTAAATTGGACCTGATATCCACCATAACAGATCCTCCAGATGTGTTTGCAGGCTCTTGTGCTGATATCTCAACAATACAGTGAGCCTGACAGGGAAAGCTGAATAATTAGGGGTCAATAATTAATTTTAGTAAGATCAAGAAATGTCTCTTATCCAGCAAACAGAGCTTGCTGGAGTTAATCCCTTTGGAAATGGTCTCCCACTTAATTTCTACAACATACCACTATTATAAGTACGTAGGAATGTTGATGAAGTGCCACCAGTGGGGCAGAAAAGGTCAAATAACTGTTCAACTACCTGCACAAAATCAGCTTAGCAAATTTTGCTATTAGTGTTTCCAGCCAAATTATTCTCCTAGCTCTGCTTTGGAACTAGTCAGCTGGATGCTGATACTTAGCAATTACAACTCAGCACCACACATTAGAAAAGTAAATATGTCCCATTCAAATCAAAAAGATATTCTTGGGCAGAATTATATCCCTGCTGACTAATTGCCTTTGTCAGTAAAATAGAACTATTTTCCTGTCGCCTTCCTTCTGCAATCACAGCTTGAAAACACAGATGATGAAGTAGTGTGTCCCAACAGTGTGAAATGTCTTAAAATAAAGAAATAATGTGTTTAATAAAGAGGGAATGTATTTTAAACAGTTCCTTAAAAAACAGGAAGCAAAACTTCCAGTTCATAGATGTTGTCTCAAAATAAAGATCTAGCCCCAAGGTACAGAGACTGCCTTTCTACATTAACATGTGTGACTGAAGAAAACCTGGCCACCTTATTGGGTCTACCTTCAGTGAACACTCAAACAAAATAACCATGAGAGGACCACCTTCCTATTAGAAGGGAATTGTGAAAGCTGATTCAACATGACAATTATGTAAGTCATCTCATATCCTATTCCTCTTCTAATCATAGGCCAGGAGATATGATCACACTTCTGGAAGACTCTAATGAAGACTGGTGGAAGGTATGTGATAATCACTTTATATCTGTTTTCTTTCCAAAAGGAAAAATATATTGTTTTCAATACTGAAATTGTATTAAAGATTCTACTGTTAACAATCTTCTTCTATCAATATGTTTCCTTCATAGGGGAGAATTGATGAGAGAACTGGATATTTTCCTGCTAACTTTGTTCAGAGAGTGCAACAAAATGAGAAGATTTACAGGTGTATCAGGACATTCATTGGCTGCAAGGAACAGGGACAGATAACTCTGAAAGAGAACCAGGTAAGAACCTCTGTGCTGGACGCTCACTGGGCTCACTGGAGCATCCAGCAGTCTTACCAAGGACTGAAGGGAAAATTATGCAACATGAGGACAGGCAGATATTACTGCAATTTTAGGAGGTTTATTATTTGAATGGTAACAGTGTCTAGTAGCCAGTTAAGTGCAGTGTTTGCCTTGTGCAAACACATACTTGATGCCCAACATAGCCTGAATTTTCAGTTTCACAGACATTCATAGTGTTACTTTATATATTTCTCATTCTCTTACTGACTTCAGAGAGATGAACACAGAGTCTTAGCAGTAGACCTCGTGTGCCAGAAAAATGAACTGGTTTTCTCCCCACTATTAGAGCTAATCTAATAAAAGATAGTGCCTCCCTCTCCAGATCCTAACTTACCTAAAGATCTAAACACAGCCAATTGTCTTTTCTTCAACAGGAAGAGAGTTAAGACAGCATGACACAAAGCTGTAAATCCTAAATGTGACACTTGTTCTCTAGTTGCAAGGTATATTTAATCCTTTTTTTCTGTGTGTCACCACTTAAATACCCTCTCTACAGGCTGTAATTTATTTTAAGCTTTAAGTGCTCCTGTGAGCTTAGGTACTACATACAGTGAGGACTTGCAGGGTCCATTCACCCAGGTGTATTTTCAGCAGCTCCTTCTACTTTGTGTCCTTCAGATAGGTTCACTAGGCACAAGCCATGACCCAAAACCTGCATTAAGGGACAGGTTTGTGGCATATGCTCATCTAATTAGGATGATGACATACTAAGGGTACACACAGCTTGTGTTCTCTGAAATCTGGATGCAATAGAAAGGTAGATTTTTCTCACTGCACCTTGCAAAGCCCTTTCCTGTGGCAACTGTGTCACATCACCAGAAATGGTTTGCCTTATAACCTGAACAGCCACTGATTTTAATAAAGTGGAGGAGAAGTCAGAACCAGTGTGGACTTGAGGACTGTAGATTTTTCCATACAGAACTTCTTTAATGCTTCACTGCACTGGTGGATAAGATTAACTTACAGCTTGGCTGCTGCTGATTTGTGGGCATAGCAAAACATAAAAGTGCAAACAATCCTTGGGTGCATACAGCTTTTAAAGGAAGGCACAGAAATACAGTGCCCAGAATATATTTTAGCTGCCCCTGTACACATAGTACATTGGGCAGCTCTGCAGTTTCTAGAAAGGAAGTTCTTACATTCTTTTTACCCAACATCTCTTTTAATTTTTTTCTCTCTGTACACACAGAAAAAAGGAAACATTACCAGAGCAGAACAAGAGCTTTTGGAGGCTTTATGTTCTAAAATAAGCAATACACAAGGGCAAAGGTAGGAAATGGTAGTGTTGGAACATGGCATGCCAGCATGAGGGAATGGTCAAGATCTGTGTCACTTCTCATTAGTGGGTGTACCAGATCATCTCTGTCAGCATGGCTGCTGCTGCAAGCAGTGACAGCCCAGTTGCTTCCCTCAGTTCTCACAAAACCTCACTTTCCAGGTGGGCACCTCTGGCAGCTTCATCTAAACACAAGGACCATCCTATTGTCCCTATTTCATAATAGCATCACAAAGGGAGCTCGTAGTCAGGGTGCCTCATCATCTCTGGCAAGGCAGGAGATAAAGAAAGGGATTAATAGATCCTGTACCCCTACCACCTCCTTTCCTTAAAAAACTTGTTCAGCTCTATCTCAAGCCCACACAAATACTGAGGCTGAATATGAATGCTGTCTGCTGCTTGCTCCATGTGGGAGAGGCTTCAGAGGAAGAAATAAATAAATATTTGTTGTGAAACAGGGGGCAGAGACCAGACTGCAGAAACACACAAATGCAGAGACATGAGAGGAAAGGAGCATAGCAAACAGATCCTGCTCCTCTCTCACATAAATTATGCAAAAGGGGGACATTTAAGTAGCTTGAAGGTCATTTTGAGTAATTTCCAAGTGGGACAGCTCCAGTGAGGCCATGAACACTTATCTGCTTCCTGCTTCCCTCCACACTGGGCACAATTTTTTATATTTTTTTATAAAAAACAACTCTGCCTTCACTGTGGAAAAACTCTTATTGTAAAAAAATTAACTGTTATTGAGAATTTTTTACTTTAAAAATGTATTTTATATTTCCAAAGTCAAATTTCCTTTCTTCTTTCTTCAGCCATTTCTCTTATTTTCTGGCCTTTATTTCTCTACTGCTTTACACATGAAGCAGAGAGAGAGGTGCAATGGGGGAAGGTATGGCAAAAACAAAGTTATCTGAATGGGACTTCTGGGAATACTTAGGCACAATTTTTTTTTTGTTTGCCTTTTGGTCTGTTGGGAATTTCTGTGGAATGTCATCAGCCATGTTACCTGTCTCCAGGCACAGTGTTCAGACTGCTGTGAATGCAATACATGTACTATGTGCAAAGCACTGACTTCTTCCAGATTAGCAAGCAGGGGAGATTATTCATCACTACTTATTCCTGTCAAGTCTCACTTTAGCTAGAAAAACTCATTAACTGGTCTAATAAATCCCTGTGACTATAGGATGGCAAAGTAACTTCACTGAGTCACTTTCCATGTGGTCTAAAAAGAGCACACAAACATTTTGACAATGAAAGCAAGGATGACACTAACAGAAAAACTGATCCTGTGAGAATAATATGAATTTTCTTTATATTGCTTGATACCTCCCATGGTTTATTCTTCAGGTCTCTGTCCTCTCATGCCCTATATGAATTTTTCTGGGTAAAGAGTCTACTCTTGTAAGGCAAAAGGCAATAAATTCATATCAACAAACCTACATGGCTATCCTAGGAAAACCCTTTTTAAGATACAAGCAGAGATACTTTCAAAGCTTGAGGCACAGTGAGTGATACTTTTTCTACAATCATTTGATTTCATGCCATGGAAAAAACATTTGAAGTTTCAGCTTCATGCACCCTTTCTGGCAAAACCAATATTCAGGGAGAGGGCTGAAGAATAACCACAGTTTGTTCACCCACCTTGAGCAGTATGCACAAGCCAATCTTCACAAAGGATCCCTTGAAAATTTCACTACGCAATACGACACGCAGGCTGGAGGATAAAAAGTGTACTGCTTCAGAGATGGCAGCATCTTGGAATTTAAGGTCACTGGCTGATTTTTTGAGTTTAAAACCAGTTCAGAAAATGACTGGGCACCACCAGGCTCGATCAGGGATCTGTAGGAGGTAGGCAGGCATAGCTCCTGACATCAGTAAATCAAGATTATCAATAAGGAAACCAAATCTGACCAATTTTGGTGGATTTCCACACTTTCAAGCTGTTCTCACAAACAATATGAACTGCATAATTTCCAACTCTGATTGTATCATCACTTGTATATATATATAATATTTTTTCCAGCCTGTACCTTCTGCCCTAGACTACCCAAATTCATTACCAAACATTAAACAAATACTTCTTTGCATGACCACAGGCTCTGATTTGTCCTGTGTTCACAAAAGAAAAAAAAAAATCACAATATCTAATATATCATCAATATTTGGAAAAACATCTCTTAAAATGCCTTTAAGGTGTTTGATCAACCTTATTTTTTAAAGAAGTCAAAATAATCTACTGTTTGAATGTCTGTTTTTACATTGAAAAAGATCCTATTCACACCTTTTCCTGGCTGCCTCTGACACCTACAGTCACACTAACACAAATTAGTTTAGAGCTGGGCTTTTTGTATTTAAATAACAACAATTGATTTTAAATTGTGCAAGTGATCTTGGGCAAGGCAACAGAAATTACCCCAAATCATGACATTTGTAACAAACTGGGAATCAGAAGCTCTTTACCTCATCCAGAGTGCATTGTGTGTTTACACAGAAGTCAGTGCAACATTTTGTGATGGGTGTTTTACAAATGTCTCGTATCCACAAGGCTGGGCTTAAGAAGGCAGGATTGCAGGACAGATCTACAAAGCCAGGAAATCCACCTCTCTCAGGTCTTCTGATTAGCCTGGATGCTTTGTTGCTACCTGGCTTTTCACTTCATTTTCTAGGAGTTACTTTAGCTCCCCATATTTTTGTGATGCTGTAAAAGAAGCTGAGCTTCTAAGAGCATGACTCAGCTGCCTTTGAAAACCAGTTTCATCACAGTGACTTATGCATTCAAATTAAATCACTTAAAAGGCAAACTCATCACTGAAAACAGTGTTGCAGATCTTCATGTGCTCCCCAGCTCTAAGTGCTGCACCTCACAGCTAGGCTGGAAGGGAACAGGGTCATTTTCCAGCTCTCTCTGATTTTCATGGACATCAGTCAGTGAGAAGGGATGGGTGTCCCCATTCATTCAGGGATGCTGAGTGGCACAGAAGGTTTGCAAGGGTCCAAAACAAAGGCACAGATCATCCAGTCTAGTCCAGGTCTTTTTTAAAACCTCCAGTGATATAGGTAAAACAAGACAGTATTCTTGGTCCAAAAAATTAGTGAAACAACTGATAAAAAAACCCTTCATCATCATTTGCACTATGACTCTATGGGTATGGAAAGTGAACTGCTCAGCATTTCCATCCCAAGGCTCACACAGGCAGGGACCTTGGTGCCCTGGCAGCAGCAGATACAGAAGCTCACAGTGTCCCTATGCTGTCACTCTTGCAAACAGAAGACTTGAACTTGCAGACCTCTTGACCTGGCACTCTCTATGGGCTCCAAGATAGCTTTTGAAACTGTACTGCCCTCACAACCAAAGTCCTACTTCATCAGAACCGGTCTGTGGCTGTCACACGGGTTAATTATGTGGAAGAAAGAAGAGCTGCAAAAAGCTACAGCAATTTCAAAATTACTCCCAAAGAGAACTGGCCATTTAAGCCCAAATTCAAAGCACAGGATTTAGAAGAACAGGAATGACCATGCAGGTCAAAGGACAGTTTCCTAATTGCTCATCTCCCCCACCTGCTCAGGGCTGACTGACAGATAAAAAATTCTCAGGGCAGCTGTTGACAAGTTCAGACAACAGTCATAATCTGAATGTTTGGGGTTTTTTTACTAACTTTTTAAAGCTAATGAGATGAAAGAATTGGGGAAGTAACTTTATAATAATAGATCCCACTCTCAGATAATTCTGAAGATAACTTTTTGAGTGAGAAACAGCCTGAGATGTGGTTCCTTGCCCTGTGGCTTACTCCACTACTAATCTCTTGAGCCAGAGTGCAGGGGGAATATCCCAACCATCCCCCTTTGTGTTCTAACCAAATTCACTGGAGAGTTGTTTCTCTGGCTCACTTTTATAGTCAGGCCAGCAGCTTGCCACCCAAAACATGCCAGCCTGAGCAGCTGCCGTTTGAAGCAGTTTCCAATTTAATTCAGAAAACCATGACCACCTGTCGGTACCTGTGGCACCTTGTTCCTTCACAACCATCATCTTTGCCATCTCTCATCAAGGCTAATCCTCAACAACAGCTGATCCATCAGCTGAAATCCAGGACTCTGGATGCTACCACGTCCTCATCGGGATTACTCTGAATTTACACCTATGTAAGAAAATCAAGAGCCAAATCTCTAGGGTACAACTTGTGAGTGAAATCCATGACAGAATACATAAAAGGGGATGAGAGCAAAAGTGGCCATAGATGGTATTTTATTCAGTCTTCTCTGAAAAGTGCAGAATTTGGAGCAGCTCCAGGGCTTTGAAAAGTTCCAGCAGCTGTCACAGACCCAGGAGACCTCCTGAGTGGCACAGGATTATGAAAGTGTGACATTTTGTGGCCGAGCTTATTCTGCCCCTGAACTCAACCTTCCTTGGAAAGTAGTGAGAAAGAACTCTGCCATCTGGGGTCTGGCACATGCAAGGCTTAGTGTCTTAGCATGAGAGAATTTCAGCTGGAATTTGGGAGAATTCAGATCAGTGTATTGGTATGTAGAGTGAGAGTTCTCACATAAAGGCATCGTACACCTCATGCTCAGTGAAGATCTGAAGTTACCACTGTAGCAGAGGACACATTGATATCGAGGAGCACTCAAATGAACAACAACAAAAAAAAATAATACTGCACTCCACTGAAAACAGAAGAAATCTGCCGTATTTTTCACTCCAAAAACAAAGAAAAACAGTGTTCAGAAAACTCAGTATTTTTCTTTTGTTCACAAATCATTCTGCTGACAATACAAGACAACAGGGGAAACCACTCTGTTCTTGCAATATGTTCTGCACAGTACCAGAGAGGTTAAGCAAAAAAATGCACCAGGTTTAGTGAGCAATGTAGACCTGCTGGAAATGTGATAATTTTGGGGATTCTATCAAAAAGCTAGAAGTCTTGCAGATCTCTTCAGTTAGGAGAAAATTGCAATGATGTGGTGAATCACTCCTTTTAACCACCCAGCTTTAGTTATGGAGAAGGTGCAAAGACTCATGGCAGTAGGGATCAACTGAAAAGGGGAACTTTGCAACTAATGCTCCTTCCCACACTTGGATAGTCTTCCATACTTAGCCACCCTTGGTCTTGTGCTTCTTTGCAGGCTTTTTCTCTCATAATTTCTTTCTTAGAGACAGAGACCAACAGAAAGCAGTAGTTAGAAACACCTTTCACTGTCCATGTGCTTTGCACTCTCTGTTTTGAATGGTGATGGGACTGCAGAGGAAGCAGATGCGGTGCTGGGAATTCATGACATAAATGAGCTTGGCTGTTTTGCAACAGAACCTAAACTAGACAACATCAATTCTAGACCTCTCCCACGCTTTCCATATGATTTAGCCCAAACAACAGTACATTATTCTTTCTAATTGCATGTCAGCCCCGTTGGTGTGCTCAGTCATTCTGCCCCAGGGATCCAATTGCATTAGTGTTGAGTAGGCAGGATAAGTAAGAAAATTAATGAGTCCATTTTCTTTCCAATACTTTGTCTGCAGGTACAGAGATCCACCTACCTATTTCCAAATACTAGAAGTGGTAAATGTGAAGCAGCTTCACCACCTTCTTATAACTTTTCATTTCCTTCTGGCAGCATCAGTGCTGCTAGTAAATTTTATGCAGCAACAGGACAAGCTGGCCTAGAATTCAGACATGGTATTTAGGTGTCACCCATAATAGTCATGCTGAAATGGATTTATCCAGGAATACATTAGAGCTATTTTTGTTCGTTTCATATCCTGTGAATTATTGTAAATAAACATTGTAAATACTTATCAGACAGAGATGAGTGTTAGTCCAGATAGAGGGCTGGCGCTGACATCATGAGAAATCAGTGTGTGGAGTGGTCTCAATAGGACTGTCAGTTTTCCAGCTATATTTTAACCTTGTTTGACTAGTAGGAAATATATAGTTCTTTGGCACAGACATTTGAAAACAAGTCTTTATTTGGTGTGGTGCTGTGCCCAGTCTAATGTGCCTGTGCCACTAGGCTTTCAAATGGCTCAGCCATTACCAGATGTTTCAAGAAGGGCCTTAAAGTGGAAATGCCTGAGATGAGAAAGGTCAGGAGGAAATGAAAGTCTTTACCGCAGTGTAATATTTGTGCTGTTATAAAGACCACATGGTTTCATGACTACTTCTCTGTGAAGCGGGTGTTATGGAAACATTCTCAAAGAACTGGATTTGGGTCACACATTTTGGTATCCAAAACAGGCAGGTGCGAGGGCTAAATAAATATCATAATCTACTGCTTGTCTCAGAAGTACTGAGGCTCCTTTAACATGCAAAAAAGAATATGCATGCATTCAGGTCAGCTGCTACCAGGACCCCTGATTACTTTTCACCATTAGGTGCTGAGGGAGTCAGATAGCTCACGATCTGAAATACCCATTTTTCTCATACACAGACAACTTCAGCTTGATTATTGCAGTAGGCTGAAGTCAACATTCAAGTTTCATAATCTTTTATCCACCACAGAGTCCTTAACAATTTTGATATCTCTCATGCTTATGAGGCACTTCAGGGAGATAGGGGAAAGGTAAGTCTCTAAATATGTGAGTCTGAAATTCTTATCAAAGCAGAGAGAGTCCAACAGGGATTGTTCTACTTATAGACATAACTAGCAGGATATCCAGCCTGCCTGATATATACCCTGGAATAATTTGTCTCTTTGATCATGGCAAAGAGTTTAACATTTTGATACCTTTTTTGTATTCAGATTTGTGTGACTTCTGAAAAGGAACACGATGGCTTTATCAAGGTATACAGCGGGAAGAAGAAAGGCTTTGTCCCCATAGACGTCTTGGAAAACATCTGATTCCAACAGCCCACTCCCTGCAGTGGGGGCCCTTTGTTGGCAATGCCTGTCTGCCTCATCTCACACTGTGTCAACCCAGATGGGCTGTCTTGCAGATGTTCAGGGAAATTGTGAGAAAACTGCAACAACATGAAGAAAAAGACATTTAGACTGCCAGAGCAACACAAAAATATGAAAAGTTGAATGTTTGAAAGAAAATGTAGTCAGAAACCACCAGGGAAATGAGAGGCCCTTGGATTGTAACAGGAATAAGGTAAGGGAGACAGAGGAACAAAGCCTGGGCTGATTTCTGGTGCAAGATGGCTGCTACAACCCTGACGGAGACAGACAGCTTGTTCTGAAGGACTAAACTAGCGTCCTGTTCTTGTGTCTTAGAAAACTGTTGGACTGCTTTCTTGTTTGAAGTGTGTATTTTGGGGGATGGGGGGAAAATACCGTTCAAACTGTCCTCGTACTACAGTCCAATGCTTGTAGTAGAGTGTGGCTGTGGTTCTACAGATTTGTCCCCAACACCACCCAAGTTTCAGCGTTTAGTTCTGGTGTTTACACAACAAATGAGTTTGGAGACACCGTGTGAATGTCAGTTCGAGAAATGCACTGTGCCCTGGAAGCTGGCAACTTTCTCTTTCTGTGCAATCTTCCCATAGGAAAGAGTAGCGAATTTGTGTGTCCTTTGTTTTCTCTGTATATGAACAAAAGCTCTCAGCGTATGTTGGGTGTGTGTTGGCTGCTCTCATAGGTCACAAAAACAGCTGATCCTTGGATTCACAAGCCTGCTTGGAAGCATCGCTCTGTGTTTCCTTCACCCTGATCTGGTGATACAGAAAATGGGTAAAACGCTGGGAGACAGCCACAGGCTTGAAACATTTTATATTTTTCTGTGTTTATTGCACTTAAAACATTTTATATATTAATCCTATTTATAAAAAAATAAAACAGTTATATAACCCACTGGAAGGCTGAAAATGTTAGGAAAGGACAGGCTGCACACAGGACTGAAGTCTGTAATTATCAAAATGCAGAACTTGTGACAGAAAAGCACTGAGTGTCTTGGTGGTGTGCTCGCACACCAAAGCTCTCTTCTCCATTTGCTAAATAGAAGTTTTGCAGATTCAGCAGTAAATACACCAACATAAATTTTTCCTTGGTGTAAACCACCGTGATCATCCCTTGAGTCTTTTCCATGCTGGTGAGACTGTGCAGACATCCCTGTTTTGTCCATATAAGCCTCCATCTTCAAATGTGTTCTGGGCACAGGAACCTTCCAGGGCGCAGTCTGTGGGACCTGGGAGTCTTGACTAAATTACACAAGTCAGTCGGTGCCAATTCTGTTGTAAAGCAGGGGCCTATGATATTTGCAGACAGGGAACCTAATTTCCAAGTATTTAATTGGATGTAATTGCACCAAATACACTTAAACAGCTTAGCATGTATTATGACGTAGAGATTAAGCCCTATCCTAAAGCTCCCTGCTGAATTCATGCCTTCTTTGACTAGCTTGAAACTAAATGCCTGTCTTTTCTGTGATTAACCACAAATTGGTGTCCTAAATCCTGCTGCTGCATGCCAGGCTAGTATAGGCCTTTGCAAAGTTGATGCTCTTTCTAAAAACAGCAGCTGCTGATCCTGTTCCCATGTGTTGAGTCAGGTTGAAGCTGTGTTGCCTAGCCCAGGTCTCAGTAGCTGAGTTGTCCTATTTGAATTGCTGAATTTGCTCAAAGCCTTAGACAATCCAGGTGAACTCTACACTTGACCAGAAGTTCTCAGTGCAGATTAGTCTTCAGTCTCTTAGAGACATATTTTGCTGCTGTTATGCACCCTTTATTGCAGAGGAAATTAGAGGGCTTTCAGCTGCTGAAACATGGCCCTTTATAATGCAGCCAGTCCATACTGATTATCAACAAACTCCTGGCTGATCAAAGGTATCTGATTTCATACCTTCTGTGGGAATATCAGCAGGGGTTTCTTTTCCACTTCAAACAACATTTGCCCAGCTCATTTTCTTAAACAACTAATAAACTCAGTGGGAGAGGATTCTGATAATCCTTAAGGATCAAGAGGAAAAGCAGTAGAGACGTATTAATCCAATCTGCTTTATAAGATTATTTTTTATATATATATTCACCCATTCAAAGGAAAAACTCAAATGTTTGTTACAACTGAAGTATTTGCTACTTTTGATCAGGCCTGTCAAGTGGAGAAAAGGAAATCTGTATTAATCTATACATACGTGCTATTGTTTACATGATTGCGTCATACTGTGATTCCCCCTTTTTCAGTCTTCTATGACTCTGATTTATCCCTACAATGTGCATCATACTATTCAAAGAATTATATGAATATTACCTACAATTCACAATGGCCTTTAATCAATGTCAGTTTTATTCCTTTTGATACTGAGCAATAAATAATAAAGTGACTGAGTAAAAACAAAACAGGCCTTATGTGGACTGCATTACATCTGAGAAACTATTGCTTCTGAACCAAAGCTTTCATGTTTATGTTTTCTTTGTGATTTTGGTTGCTTGCTTGCTTGCTTTTGTCTTTTTACTGGGCTTTTGCTGCCATTCAATATGTAGATGTAATTTATGCCTAATTTAGCAAGAAGCACATATCATACATGAGTCTTACTTTAAGCATGCGATTCATTGGCTATTTCCATGCTTAAAGCTGAAGTACTTTGCTAAATTAAGGTCATTTTACTCAAATTTATTTTGGATGCCTTACTCTTAATCCAGACAAGTATGTTACTCTTAATCCAGACAAGTATCTCATCACTTTTTTTACTACCACATGCAGTTTGCAATAGGTACTGTGTTAGCAAGCAGTTAAAAATCAGACAGAAGATGGAATGGATTTTATCCAACATATGTTAAGAAAAACTGAATTTTAGGAGATAAATGCTGCTCAGATTTAATTTAATATTCTGCTTAATAAAGACTATGTGATGGTTGGAAGGAGAGTAGAAGCGTGTGTGTCTTGGCTTTTTTGCATCAGACCATGGAATTTTCATTACCCAACTTGAAGCACAGTCACTAAACCCATCAGCAACAGATGTTACTGAGCATTTCCATTTAAAATTTACAACACTTGCACTTGCCACATTTAGCAAACCATTTCTAATGTATTTCTGCAATGTATGTAACGTGTGGATTCAGAAGGAAGTTTTGTGGTGGGGCCACCCTGAACACTTGTTTCTGGCATATCAGAAAGTAGTTTTAGCCATTCAACATCTCATCACAGCATAAAACTGCCTATAGAATATTTTCCTATGTGCTGGGAACAGCTGAACAACATGAATTGAGTTTGAGCCGCCCAAATCGTGAGCTTCTCCCTTCAGCAAATAACACATTATCACAGTTTACTATGACCTCCTCCTGCACTTGGACTCAGTGACTCCATCTGGAGATGAGTGCTGCAGCACAACACCATTCAGCTGTGGGTTCATTGCCCCAGTGGAACTACCACATTATGCCGACAAACTTTGGATACCTTAGAAATGTTTACAGCCCTTTTTTCTAGTTATTTGTTGAGATTCGATTGACTAAATATAGCACTCAATGCCATCAGAGGGGCACGCACAGGGTTGGCAGAAAGTGTCATGGGAGACTTGGAAGAGCCGCAACCTTCTAAAGAAGCCACTGGAGACCATGTAGGTTTTTCTAAAATGGAACTAGACAGATGTCTTTGTAAAATTAACCCGACTCATTTATTTTAAATATGTGCAGACAAGTCTGATTTATTGAGCATTTAAAAGACATCTTTCTTTCCATAAAGGATGCTGAATAAATGCAGTATGCCATATAAATCTTATCCTATTTAAATCCAAAGTAAAAAAGAACCCTTGAATGCCATAGGGACTAAAGTTCATTATTTTGCAAAAGGCTCGTCAGTGTTACTTTTCTCCCAAAAACCAATGATGTCATTCGTCTGATCTATTTATATCTGTACCAGATGACACCTGACTACCACATATCTTGTACTTTTTACAGTGCCTCTGAAGGTACTGCTCATGATTATTGTTAGAAATGAGGAAAGAGATGCATTTTTCCCCTTTTTCTTTTTATAGAATTTCTTTTGCTGGCTGGTGGGTAAGGGTCGCTTCCTAAATAGAACACATAAAATATAAGGAGGGAGGAGTGTGAATGATATTCCCATGCATACTCCTGTACTTTGCTCTACTACAAATAGGATCAGACCAACACAAGTGTTTCATTTCATATTTGAGGCATTTCATAATAAATGCGGTCCCAAATTATCATCCAGATTTTGCACACTGCATTTTGCAACGCAAGGAGAATAAATATTTTCCCCAGTGGGAATATATGTCATCACAATGTTGAGTTTTCCATAGCTAAAAAGAGCATCTGGATCTAAGAGGTACATGGGAGTTATTTTTAAAACCATCCTTTATATAGAAAACTGCTATGTGCCTGGAGAATGAACACTTGGCAGGGTTGGTACAAAAGAGGCCCAGAAAAATTTTAGTAGGACTGCTGCAGGTCAGCATGTACATCCATCTCCTGAGTGCCCCAAGAAACTCTGCACAGCACTTGCCTATGTTAATGTAATTTTTTCAATCAAATGAGCCTAATTTAATTTCTTATTTTATTCATGTACCTACAAGCAACACATGCATAAATGTGTATGTATATCTCATATACATTACCATCAATCCAATTGCAAGAGTACATACCCTTAAATAATCTGTCATGACTGAATTTTTCCTTATCTTACTGTGCTCAGCACCAAGTTACAGTAGTGGATGGTGCCCAGTAAGAACTGAGATAGGCAGCTAGATGGACAAAGTCTAGAAGTTTTATGTGTATCAGACAATGTGTATAATATATAAAGCCAGAGTTGCAGCAGTTGAATTGGAAATAATGCAATACATTGAGCAGAGTCTAGATGCTCACTGCTCTGAAGTGCACATCGTTCATCAGGCAAAGACAGAGGACTGCATGCCATGTACAAATTGGCAGCCTGAAAACATTGTCAGAACATCATGTAGATCATATTGCTTTGACCCAGTGACTCACAATAATGAGATATCGAAAATAAAGAATGACTTCTCCTGGGACACCTGAAGGAGAGGAAGCCAGGAGGTTTTAAAATGTGCTAATCAGTCACACACACACCATGAGAAGCACACCTAAATCTACCTTCATTAGAATGAAGTAAATCAATATCTGGATAATTACTATGCTACCAGCAGTTTTCCAGCTGACAGGGTCAGAGACTGACAACACAAAACTGAGAGACCATGAGAGTTGTTTCAGCTTTGCATCACAAACAGGAAAAACTGAGACATAGCTGTGAGTAAAATTCAACATTTACCAGAAGCAGTGCAGCAGTGGTACTGAAGCAAACCCTTCAATTTGTGCTGTCTGTTCCATGTAACCCTCTCTCCCTGGCAGGCCCAGGCAGCAGATCCCACCCCTTGCTCTCTTCCAAGGGCAGCACTACAGGAACATGGGCACAATTGCAAAGCAGAGCTCTGGGCTCTTTCCAGGCTGCCCACCCCATGCCAACAGAGCCAGCCACTCTTCATTTCAGCCAGTGTCTTTCCAGCCATTCTTCATTTCAAGGGTCATGCCAGTTCACCTTCTGGCTGCTAACTGCTTGCCCTTGTGTCTAGGAGAACAATATAATAATAATAATAATAATAATAATAATAATAATAATAATAATGACAATGATGATGATTATCCCAAGGAAAACAGCAGCCAAACAAAGCAGCAGCCCCCAAAACCTTGGAGTGTGGCCTTCCTGCAAAAAATGGTGATTCTTTGTGCCCCCCTGAGAGGTGTCACTCACCTCTTCTACTCCGGGTCCTTCTCTGTCTGGGCAGGTTGCAGCATCTTTCTCACAAGTTATCCTCATTTTGCATCCAATAAGTTTCACTCTGTTCTGCCAAGAGAAACCTTTCAGGCCTATCCAATGCATCTGCTCTGCTAAATGTTTGCTGTTGACCTAGTTGTCCCAAAAAGGGGAAATCTGGTTTTGGCCCTGGCTCAGCAGCCTTCCACATGAGCATCTAAGAACTGCTTGAAAAAGCCTCTTTTGGAGGGGTGTGGGTCTGCTGTGAGCCCCATCCCCACCAGAGCAGGGTCCACTTCCATGTGATGAAGTATGGAAGTGTCTCCAAGCCCAAGTGTTGCATGAGTCATACTAAACATGGGAGAACAACTTCTGGTTTTAGCCAGTCCACATTCTTCATTACTCTGTATTGCCACATTTGGGCTCAAGAAATGAAAAGTGAATGCAAACCTTTCTTGCTTTCTCTTTCATTCACTCCAAATCCTAATCAGCTTTCAGCTCAGTCTTGCAAAGGTCTCCCCTCCCTGGCTTTTCCCTTCCTGCCACAGGTGATTCTTTCTGTGTATATTATCCAACATCATACACCTGTATCTCAGCCAGGGCTGAATATGGCCAGCACAGCCACCTGGTTTGCAAATTCATCCTGCTGCAAGGCCACATGGGGTCATGTGGGTTTTTTAAAATTCCAAGGTGGACCACTTAAACATAAGTGGACTCTAGATGAGTACTGAGAAGCTGAATTATTTGACTTGTGGAATTGAGTGTGATCACACTTCCATTTGTGTTATTGGTATTTATATGGTTTGTAGCATTTTACCATGTAAATAAAATGGTAAATGCACAAAAATAGTCAAGACAAAATTAATAGTGAGTAAGCTATTATTACCCCTCATCTTATACCTGCAGCTTTTGAACTGCCTGCTGTACTTTTTTCTGTAGAGATGCATACAGTCCTGTGGCTTCTGGTGGTTATTGTAAGTACAGTATTATTAGTACAACTGGCAGGCAAATCTGCTTTACTGACATCCTGAAACTAACTCACAGGTGCTTTATGGAAAGAACATAAAATGGGTTTAATTCCTTTGCATAAATCTTCATTGGATGCTAAGGCACTTCTTACTTAAGGCACTTTCCTTAGGAGTGCAAAAGCTCCCACATGCCCAGACTGGAAGACATTTCTTCCTGAAAACTACAGCATCAAGAGCAGTGCTATCCTTCACATCACTTGCAAGGATCTGCTGTCTAAAGACCCCAGAGACACCACAAAGAGCCTGTGCTGATCCTCCACCCAAGTACCAGGAGTGCAATGGGACATGCAAGCCTGCATGAATATTAATGGACACAACTTCTGTATCCTGCACACTTGCATGCATTTTGATCAAAAGGTGGCCGGCTGGGCACACCTGTATCTATGTAGCTTTTTTCTTAGGTAAGGTCTCAGCTGCCCTGCAGCAGCCCTGAAGTGCAAGGTCAATGTTAGCTGTGTAAAATGCACCACTTCCCAGTCTGAGGTCAGGCAGCACCTGCCCAGGGTTGTCCATATTGTATTCACAGGCCATGGTGCTATAGCCTGGTGCTTTCTCAAAAATCCCTGTGCCCTTTAAGTTGGCTCATGTGACATTAGTAAAGTTTGTGAAAATACAATCTGCTTCTCTGCATAATGTGCCTCCCAGCACACAAACCCAATCACCATAACACATGAGCTGAGAGATCAGATGCTGGAGCAGACACACAGTTCTTCATCTGACTGCACTGTACTCACCCCTCAGACTTCAGTTACACGAGATCTGCTAATTGAGATGGAAGCACCTTAATTTCTTGAGTTTTGAGTGCTCCTTTAGAAGTCTTCCTTCTTCCGTGCTCCCATTATGCCCCTCATAGAGTTAGCTCACTAGTCACATTTAATGCTAGAAATTAATGAAACAATCTGCAACAGGCCAGGGGCATCAAAGGAGCCTCTTGTCTTCAGTGCTCTGTGAGTGAACTCCTCTGCTGCCAGATCAGGGTAGCATTGGGTGGTAAAGGTAATAGCAATGGTCACTTTTGCTCTCATTCTTTTGCGAGGGTTCCAGGTTCCACCTCCAGACTAAGCCACATCATCAGCCCCTAAAAGTCCTTTCTGAAGGCAAGCATCACCAGGTAGTGGTCCTTGCATGTTTAAAGATCAGGATGATGCCCTCTGGCCCCTCAGAGTAACACTACCTTCATAGCCAGCTTTTAAAAATATCACCCTTTTATAAGTCAGATTTCACCTTCTTTTAAGCAATATCAATCACTGTTGCCATGGTCTCAGACCAACCAGTCAAGTAAATTCCTGACAAGTAGGCAGAGCAGCATCTAATGTAATGTTGTAGTCTCTGAGCCTCTCCATGAAAAGATGAAGAGTCAACACCTGCTCAGTGGAAATCCAAACACAGGTGGGGTATATGCCTTGCCCTCCCCCACTATTTTGGGAGCCAAGCAAGGAAGAGCTGACAGTGCTAATGAGCAATGTAGCAGGTGATGTAATTATCATCTGAGAGCCTGAGTAAGATGAGACAGATGTTACTTTTAGGGTTCATTGCTTTATTAGTGGCACCTGCTAACCAGCTTATGTGATCCACCCCTTGGCACACCAGATACAGACTAATATTAAATTAACTAGTTTGAGTCAAACCAAATAACTGCAGGTGTTACCAAAGCCATACCTCAAGGGTTCTCTTCAACAGTGGGAGTCCCAGCAGGAACTGTAAACAGGGACATAAAAGACTCTTTATTAAGTAAATATGCCATTCCTGCTTCCTGAGAATCTGTCATGAATCATTCATGTCACCACAAGTCCCTTATTCTCAAACCAGAATCATCAGCTTTGCACAGAGCTGCTGAGGAATGGTGACTCTCTACTCAGCTGCAGGCTGAGAATAATATGGTTAACCATGGGTTTGAGGTTGTTGTAGGAAGGAGGGCCCAGCTGGTTTTCACCTGGTCAGACTATGCGGCACTGAGGAATGGAGGCAGCTTTCTCCCTGGTAGGAATGGCACAAGGAGCCTTCAAGCATGCAAAAGCCACAGGTGATTGTCAAATCACAGTCAAGCACTTGAAAAAATGCCCAACATGACAGATCATCACTCAAATAGGCAGGATATGTTTGAGCCCTCAGTGTTGCCCTAGAAAAGATGAAGGGAAGAAAGAAGACTTTATAAATCAATTTCATCCCCTGTTTCCTGCATGGAATATCACAACAACAGTTGTATTCTGTATGAAGTTTGGATCTCTGTTCATCTTTGCTACTGAGAACTAAGTACAAGTGGACAAGAAAAAAAAATCCATTAAGTATGGGACAAGGTGAGTTCAGACTGTAAAGCACTTTGACTCTTGTACCTCTTAATTCCAAAGTGTTACCACAAAACAGACACTGGGCAGCAATTAGTGCTCTATAAATCACTGTAGATTGAATTAGATTAAGTCTGAAGTTACACAGAAAAAGCATTGTTCTTGTTCTTAAGCTTATCTAGATTTTGAGGAGCAACATAAGAGCTTAAAGGAAGGTGGTGTTAACACTGTCAACAGGCACAGAAGAAATCTATTTTGTGCTGCCACTCCAACTTGACAAGAGAAAAGAACTTAATCTTTTTAAGTTGTGTACCCTCATTTAAATATTTTTTCTGGTAATTAACACCGGGCACCAACAGAGCTGATGTTCCTTGAAGAAGAGTGAAACATTTATTACCCTTCTTGTCTTCTTTCCTGAAATGATTGAGGTGAAAGAAAGGTTAAAAAAGAGAGTCTTTTCTTGGTTGTCTTATTTCTCTTTTGTCTTTCACATTGGTTCCAGGAATGGAAAGTCATTAATCACCTATCAAGACAGCATATAGGAGTAGCCTTGGGGTTAGAGAGGATTGGAGAAGATCATTTAAGCATGACAATTAATTGAAATGAGTAAAATGGGGACAGATTCTTCATTTAAAAGTAAGTAGCAGGTGATAGGCAACAGATTTGGACTGCTATTAAGAAAAATTGAGTGAAGAAACTTAGCTGATGAAGATGAAAAGTAGAAAATTAGTTATAAGGTAAAAAGAAAAAAAAAAGTGTTAAAGAATGGAGAAAAAAGTTTATAGTGATAATCCCTGTTTATTTATTGTTTTATTCAGCTGGAAATGTCTGGCTCTGCTTTTCCTTCTTATTATGTTAGCTGTGTCAGTACTACACAGATGGAGCAGTGGGAGCCAAACAGCAGCACCTTTCAGGCTCCCAAAGAAGAGCACTTCAGGCAGTGATTGCATTATGCACATCTGTGGCAAAGTTTTCTGTCCTAGTTAGACTCTGGAGAAACTGCAGGTATATATCCTGAAATGTTGCAGCTGCTGGGTTGCATGATCTCTCATTTTATCTTTTGGTGGCTTTATTTACCCTGTGCTTTTGGCACAGCTGCCAAACATTCCACCAGCCTTCTCTTCATGCAAGCTTTCCTCTGTGGAAAGGACTCCCTGGGAAGCTCCTGCTGACCTCTCACCTCTCCCAGAATTCCTGCAGACTCACAGTGAGGGTTTTTACTGGGCAGACAAAATTACTGCAACACCTCCTGCTTTTATGTCCTTTCTGAAGAAGGTGCCAAAAATCTGAGGCTATGGGCTGCCTTGAAGAGCCAGGACAACACAATAAATCCTGTCCACAATCTAAAAATACTGACAAGATTCCTATGAGGCCTTTCCTCTGAAAAGTCTTATGTTAAGAACAACTGGGGCTGAAATCTTTTTTGCCAGGTTCAGCAATAAAAAATCTGTATTCAGAAAAGTCATTGGTAGGTAAGATTTGACCAGCATGCAATAATTTAACTGCAATCAGTTTTCACATGGGTTACTTTCACCTCTTCATTGAGTTCAATACATTCTCTACTAAATAAATTTGGTGTACCATACCCAAGCAAAATGCAAAAAATTTCCTGATGGCATATTCTAATTTGGAAGCTCAAAAAATCCTGACTTCAGCTACTACAAATTGCCATTTCTGTAAGAAAATGGCATTAGAAAAAAATTTACCATGACAATGGACACTGTTTCCTTTTTACTTAGATGTTTAAAGACAACGTAGGGGCTACAGGGTTATGTGGTGTCAGTTTGCAGGGTTTGCTGTTCTTCCCTGTTGAGACTATTTGGGTTTTCAGCCAAGGTCTGGTACAACACGAGGAAAACACACCATGCTGCTGTCACAATCCAAATTTGCCATTGGAGCAGCTGCCATAAAAACCCTTTGGTCTCAGAGGAAACTTGGGAAAGGGAAAAGTTTCCAGGAAGAAAAATTAATTATAAATTCATAAATATCATCAGCTGACCACTAAGTGTTTCTGTCTAGAAGAAAGGAGGAAATAGGACTAAGATTTTATTTCAGAGACAGCCATATTTTCAGAATTTCTCTCCATGCTCTTACTGAATAACTCACAGTCTTTAAACTAGGGCGGAGGAGTTTTCATCTTCTCTGCATCCCAAATGTCCATCCCTTAGTGAATTCTGGCATGCAACCATCAAAGGTCAGATCCTCTAGGAAGTTACCTCTTGGAGCAGACTTTGGTCCTGGAGTGGTGGTTTCCAGATAAATTAGTAATTACTTTATTAATAATTGCTATTGAATTACTAAATTAGTAATGAAGTTCACCTTCATTTAAAAAAAAAAGGCAACTGAAAGAGTCTCCTTTGAGTTGTGATGGGTGGCTTAATAAAAAGACATCCACCCACCTCTTGGAGCTGACAGGAGATTCCTCTGCTACATGTGTGAAGAATCCAGTCATGACTTTTGAATTACTGTTGAATAAAAGAGCAATTTTGATAAATCTTCTTTTCAAAGTTCAATATGTGATGCAATAATCATTTTTGCATAAATATCCTGTTCGGCTCCTAGGCTAAAGCATGCAGAGCCAGGTTCATCTAGAGCATCAATCTTGAGGAAATTGGAGACATTCATAATAAGCTCTCAGACATATTTGCAACGCAAAGATAAACACCATTTATGCATGACTTGGCTCATTCTAAGTCTTGAAAGACTGATAACACCCAAAGCAGCTGTGACTGAGGTTCACACACTGGGCTGTCATTTAGTGGACATTATACTAATTACAGTCCTGCTGGCTGCAGAGAGCAATTGTTCTGCAATGATCTGTGATGTCTTTTAAGGCTGCTGTAATCACATGAATCACATTTTCATTAATTGGAAATAAATCTCAAAGAACTGCAAATAAATCTAGGGGGAAAAAAAAGTTCAGGTGGCAGTTTCATTAAGATTAGGAACTTGAAACTAGCTCTGCTGCAACATGGCAGATTCCACTTTCTGAAAACGATGTTTTCTTCAGATGTGTTAGCTGGTACAATTCTTTTTGCATGCACTATTACTGCTCAGTATATGGGGCATGACTCATGATACAGAATGATAGCTAGAGAAAATTGAGCTTCTGAAAAGTGAAATTAAAGTGGAAAAGCCAAAGGAATAAATAATTCAATAGACAGACATGTCTGGAGCATACAAATGAGATGTCTCAGGATAAGTTTCAGCCTGTCATCCAACCCCAGCAGTGGGCTGTGGACATACTTTATCTTTCCAGTATCCTAAGGGAAGAGTCAGATAACTGTATGTGCAGCATGAGGCCACCTGCTACCCAGTGCAGGTGTGCTGGTACCTGAGGATCAAACATTTGTATTGTTTTCCAGCATCCTCTTGCCTTTAGTCCTCTGATAAGCAAACCCAGACCACCAGCCAGCTCAGCCTCCCCTGCATCCTGCAAGGACAAACACCTACAGCAACTCCCACCAAAATGATTCAGGAATCAGCACTGCAACCCATTCCCACACAGCAAACCTCCTGCTTGCTCTGGGTGTGGTGGGTCCAAGAACAGCCACATACCTTCCCTTGGGAGGAAAAACTGCAGTCCAAATTCGACCCCACAGTAAAGATCTCTGTGCTACAAGTACCACCACAATTATTTTTATGGGTTTTTTGATGTTTGTTTGGGGTATTTTCTTGAATAATCTGACTTGAATATTTGTTTCAAAGTTCTTCCTATGAACTTTATGTTTGTCAGGTGGGGTCTCTTATGGCATTATGTGACTTCAAGCACCGCTTACAACTAATAAATATTTGTAAAACTTTGCCCATTTTTAAGGAAAATTCTTTTTTTTACTTCCAGTATTTCACATTGAATGGAATACACATGCAGGGCACAGTGCATGAGCTGAGCAGAGCATGACTTACCACCTCTGCTTCTTCTTTTGGAGAACAGAAGAGATGGCATGTTTGGCAGCTGGAAAGCAAACAAAGAGAAGGAACAGTCCTCTCTAATCTCTTGCTGCTGTGGTGGCTCTGTAGATACACACACAAAACTAAGTTAATTATCAGGCCTCTTTTTTTTTCCCAAATGACTATCACTCTGTAGCAAGATGCAGAAGCTGATGTTATAAAAGGGTGGATGGTTTTAAATTAAATTAAAATAAAACAATAACTTCATAATGGCTTTTCCAGAACATAAGCATCCTTCTAGAAAAAACATAATCAGATGTTATTGTAAGAGCTGATAAGCTTTCATGCCCAAATTGCCACAACACTGAAACCTAAATCCAGGCAACTCATGTATTGTTTGTTATCCTTAGCCTTTCACTGGGCATGCCACCTGCCCTTTTGTTCTGCCCTGTTTCCATACTCAGAATTGACTGCTAAAACTCTTCTCAGAAATGCCAGGATATATGTGCCCAGGAAAGTCATCTTGTGTTGGCCCACCTGCCCACCCTCTCACTTGAGAGACATCTTTTGTTAAATCAATTCCACAGGAAAGCCAACAGAGCAGGTTACGTCCTTCTTTGAGCAGTGCCTCTAGCACTTGAGCTTTGACCACCCTTGAAACAACTGGGAGTAAAATAACACTGACAATGGCCTCTGTTATCCTGAAGAAGAGTGGAATCCCAGAAGAATAAATAAAATACTTGTGCTTCATCCTTACTTTCAATGTGATGGCCTTCATCCCCATTGAGTCAAGTCCCAGAGGTGCCACTGGGGTTTTGTGTAGGCAAAAGTTTCAACTGTCAAAAGCTCATGGCTCAGACCAAACCGGTCCCAATCCTGCTTCACTTGATCACTTGAGAGTCTTGAAAGGCTCCCACAGAACTGCTAATGTTGATGCTGAAGTTCCAGTTCAGCACTAGGCAAATACAGCTCTAATCTTTTTGGAAAGCCAAAACAAGAGATACTACAAGGAGGTGAATCACCTGTAAACAGACCCAACAGAACATGCTGTGTTCTAACAGCCCACAGACACAAGATCTCTCCCAGACTGACCTTTAGAGATACCACAGACCTTCAGATCAGGACAGTCACATCCTGGAACTCACTGAAAAGAATCTGAGTTCCACAGGTTTCCCACCAGCACAAAAGAAGTTTCAGCAGGAAGCCCTAGGGATTTAATAAAAGATCCTAGAACGCATTTTAAAAATGAATATGTGACCCGCTCTAAGGGAGATTGTGTAATCTGTGCAGGCAACACAGAGAAGTTGAATACTAGCTACAGAACTAGTTGCAATTTAGGTGCTGAAAAACCTAGTGCTGGAAAAGGCATAAAAAATGATGTCAGACACATCAAAAATGATGTCAGACACATCAAAAATTACTTTCAGCCAGGCAGTTACTCAGAAACTCATCAAAAACATGGTTTCTGTGTGAGTTTTTTCACTTGATGTTATTGCTTTCAGAGAGCAAGACCAAGGCCAGTGACAAGTTCTTTCAGCCAAAGAAGACATAAAAAGCACCAAGACCTCAAAGATTAGAAAAATTCAGATTTTTCTGAAATGTTCTGAGCTGCAAGGGTAACTGACTGATTGGACAAGATGCCAGAAGAATGATAGAGTTTGACAAAGAGAAGACTTAGAAAACTATCTTCATTCTGCACAGAAGCTTGTAGCCTCAAAAAAGTAGCAACACTGCAAGACCAGGAGTAACACAGGAAATGTGACAGACAGTATAAGGGTCATGTCAGAACTTAACCTCTGAACTACCATTGAAAATCATTGCTATTAACCTGAAACATAAAATGGTATTCAACCTCTGAGAGGTGTTTCCCTGTAAGTATCCCTACTCCTATTCAGAGTATTCAAAGAACAAAAAAGAACAAGTTTAAATTATTTTGAACACTAAAGATGGCACTTACTTTGTCAAAAAAAGCTGCACAAGTGTTTACAGCATTAACCAGAGTTTTCAATTCTCTAACCACAGTTAATCTCAGCCTCAAAACCACTGAATAGTCAGGCAGTCACTAGGAGAGGAAGGGGAGCAGGGGAAGGGTTTGATGCCACAAGGGGTGTCAGAGCAACCCTAACAAAGCCAGAGAAATCACAGTAATGTAAAGCACATTTAATATAAAACACACACATATTGCAAACCATCCATATTCTAGCTGTGGGGATTGTGCCCATGCCAACATGACTGGCACATGAGTCAGCAGCAGGGAGAAGCAGCCCTGGGCCCAGCCAGTCCTGTGATATGCAAAGGGCTTCCCACTAAAGCACTCTCCCAGCCAGGGAGGCTCAGCAAGCACTTGTAGGACTAGCATTGGAGGGAAGTACCACAAACTAATCCAATAATCCAACTTGTACTCTCCTATACCCTGAGGCACTGGTTTTATGGAGGAAAAGGTGGTGGGGCCAGACCTGGCATGGAGTGATCAGCCATATGAGTTCCTGTGTCACTGGTGGGAGCAGAAGACATGGTGGCAGGTGTCTGCTGGAAATGACACAGAACATTCCTGATCAGTGCTTTGAAAGCAGATTTTCTCCTCTTCTACATAACTATGCAATCTTTTAGCATGGTCTTGGGAATTATCCTTTTTCCAGTACCCTGTTTGACTTTGTTGTTGATGTCACGGAAAAAAAGGAGTCAGTTGTTTACCAGAGCATTCGATTTCTTATCAGCAGATCTGGCTATGAATAATTATATCACTTATTAATACCATAGTAAGCCAGCTAATGGGCTACAGACGCCTCACAAATAACAGGATGAGAGAAGAAAGGGCAGATTGGCAGGAGGTTGTTTGCCTTTGTGAGGGTTGAATTATAGAACTGGCCAGGATTCAAAACTATGAATCATTAAGAACATGCACACAGCAGTTTTACATCAGTGAGCTCTATTGACTGTAGAGGAGCTAATATTGATCTGCTAAACATATGGGAATGGGGAAGCAGGTCCCACATAGCTAAAAATGTGTTTTAATGTCCATCCTTTGAATTGTGTTGGTTGCCTGAAACACCCACACATTTCTGACAGCATGACCAGACCTTTACCCGAAGCCTTTGAAAGGATAGGTCTCTTTTCAGGTTCACAGTGACAGAAATCTTTGAAACATGACTGGAAACAAGATCATTGTGAGTTACCATGCTTATCTTGTCTTGTATCTCCCTTATCACATTAGTTCAGTTTGCAGTACCCACACTGATGTTTCTATTAACAGAGGTGTTTCTGAATATAAAATAAAAATAATTAAAACATTGTCTTGCCTTTCCTTAGTAGCTGGGGTTTGTCTTCATTTGTGCAAATGGGACAAAAACTTGCCTCACCAGGCTGCAGACATAACTGTTGTGAACTCTGATATCACCAAGGAGCTGCTGTACAGCACTTTGTTCTTCACTCCTGAAAGGGAGGAAGAGTGAATGTTGCATTCAGGGAAGGGAAGTCAACTGGACTTCTTCTCCACCCATAAATATACTTCACTGTCCATTATAGGAGATAGCACAAATTAGCCTAATGCTATTAGAGGCTATTTCAGCAAAAAAATTAAACAGAAATTTTATTTAACCTGTTTTATTCACAGGACTTGGAGACCCTGGACTAACATCAATTAGACCAGGATCAAATGGGCTTCCACCAGTGTGTTCTATCACAAGTTTGCATACAAATAACAAATAAACATTTAGCTCACTGGCATGTAGAAGGTAAACAGTGAATTTGAATCTTAATTATAGCATGAATTTTCTTTATGTGCTCAGTTCATGCCACAGGTCACACATGCATCTTGAGTACTATTTGCATCTCTCCTCAAATCTTAACATTTGCTTGAATTTGCTCATAAGAGCCCTCACCAACATAGTCTCCTCCACCTCCAATGACTTTGTGCTGACACCCTCTTATTTTATTATTCCAAATATCTCAGTCACATCCCTGTCACTCTGAGCCACAGTACAAGCCTAGATAAATGGGAGCTGGACATGGTCCTCTTCTTTCATTCTGACAAGCAAGAGCACATCCACAAACACTCAACTGTCTCAGCAACCTTCAGTAATAATAATCAGCCCTGCTACTTCTTGAAATACAGACAAAAAACTCTCTGCAGGGTAGGGTTACTTGAAATACAAGACATTCTTCAATTCAAATGCTGATTTTCCATCTCTTCACTGTAAAGAAGCAGGAGTGAGATATGCATCAGTTTCAAGGCAAAGTCTGTTTGCAACATGACCTCCAAATATTGTACCCTGTGCACCAGTAAACAAACTAAGCCTGATGGAAATCTATCATTTCAGCTTTGGCTACTGAAAACCAAGAATACGCGTGATTTAATTTTCAGCTGTTTATGAAAAGGATAAACAAGGCACAAAGCTCTTTCATTTCTCCATTTAATCCAACCTGCCTCATAGAGAAATTGAGCCATAGCCCTTTGTTGACCCTTTTCCTTTGCTTTTATGTAAGAGAAAGAGACGGAGACTAAAGGAAATTTTTAAAAAGCAAGGGAGATAAAGTGATGTCTCAAATGACCAAGGCATTGAAAAACATTCTGAACCACCAATTCACCTTAAGGTTTCCAAGTCTCCAATTTCCCAGATCCTTTCATGGAGCCAAATTTCATGCCTTGCTGTGGACCACAATATTATCAGCCTCTTCTACTGAGAAAGCACATAAGTTTGTAGATGATGGGGAACAAATTAATACTTGCTCTAAGACTAATCTTGGCATGAGAGGTCTCAGAGGAGGACTAATTTAGGGGTGATTTGCCTTGCACAGACATTTGGTATTGTAAAATTTGACCACGTAAAGTCACTCAGTCACAATAAATCTCTACATCTAATTGCATCCCTGCTTTCCCTAAGATGCTTTTGGAAAAAAACTACATCCCTGATAATTTCAGTTAGTGCAGAATATATTTGATATTTACAATCCATGTGCAGAAATCAATCTATTTCACCACGGAGAGTGTAAGCTAATGGAAACAGGGTATGACAGAAGCTTTCTTTTACTATCAAGTAATAGTTGCATTTAATGCAACTATTATATACTTCTGAATAAAATGCAGCCTTTCTGACTGCAGTAGAACTGATCTGCACAAATGAGAAGAAAATCTAGCTTACAAAGCAAGAGACAAAAAAATTAATGGGAACCCTTATTTCTCTGAAATAAGATGGGAATACTTCATTTAAGGAAACTGAGCAGCTTCCAAGAACTGAAAGTTATTTATGGTACTTTTACAATGATCAGATTCACACCTTTTGCTATATAATATATTTTTAAACATAGTGAATCTAAAGCAGTTTGATTAAAAAGCAATCTTTGGTATAGGGTCAATTAATTTATTTTGCACAGGGCTTCTAGTATTTCTAATTATTGTTGCAATACTCCTAACACCTTTTAACTGTCCTCCTCTTCAATTTAACATTCTTCATCTCAGACAAAATCCTGGTAAAATTTTCACTCCAACTGTTCTCAGGCACTGTGACTGCTGGATTTAAACCACTGCACAGTGTTGAACATCTTGAACATCCTCAGTCTTTAACAAGTCTTACACCAGCTGGACCTTGAGGAAACTCTTGTAGAGGTAACCAAGTCAGTCCAATAGGGAAAGGAAACTTGAAAGTTGCTCTGTCAGAGCTTCTGCCACAGTGCAGCCACTTGGCTTGTTGAAAGGGAAGAACTAATCAGGAATGGTGGGCAGAAACCAGAAAAGGTTAGATCTTCCCCATCTGAAGGACAATGCAGTCCTTCAATAACCACAGGGGTGGGAGAAGACTCATTTTAAAAGGGATAACAGAGAGAAGAAACAAGAAACTGAGTGGCCACAAAGACATGAAAGAAAACAAGGCAAGATTCTTGCTTTCCTCCATCTGAGCTCTGGATGTGGATACAGTCACTCTGGAAGTGATACAGTCTAGTGAAATAAAATATCCCCACGGCTCCTTTTCACACTGATCCTGCACTCTGCCTAGAGCTTGGATTTCAAGGTTTCCTATTCATTCCCTGTACAGAGAGCTAATTACCTTGGCTAGATGACAGACCATGTTACTCACAGAGTTACACTGACAAACCCAGAAAATCAACTGAGGATCACAAAAACTTCACAAATCCCATTTCAAGGAGATCTTAAACCAAAAATTCTGAAGAAACCTGCCATTCTCTGACTCTTCTCTACCTCCCAAAAGAATTCTGTCCAAGAAGGGAGCTGCAGAATGGAGATTGCTGTCAAGAAAATCAAATTTACAAGAGAAAGGGCTATACTGCTAGCTTCTTAATGGGAGGCTTCAGTTACCTGCACTGTTAATTTGCTTTTTTAACATGGAATTGGAATATAGATCTCATCATAGGAACTAAATTGAAAATAGGAACCTGTACAGTAAGTATTAATGTGGCATTATTCATAATAGAAGTGGAGATACAGCTGCTAATGAAATTAATGACCATTAATGACCAAGAGAACTGAAACTGATCCCCCAAGGGAAAAGATTTACAATGCTGCCTCTCCCTGCCCTCATTTTAATACTCAAACTGGTTCACACTGTTAATGGGATAAATATTCAGCATTTTTCTCTTCTCTACCATCTGCCTCTCCTATTTTTACCTTGGCAGGCATCATTACCATAATATAGTCTCATTATGTTGTGCATTGGACCCAATTTTGAATGTTTAATAAGAAATCCTCCCTTGTCCATGTACTGCTGTTGAACCCAAAGGGACTATTTGTGGGGTGATTATTTACATAATTAAGGATTGTGCTAAAAGATGTGGAGTTGACTTAGCAACATGTTCTCTGTATTTAATAAATTCTCTTAATATATTTATTAACCAAGTTGAGGCATCATGTAATCATTATTATTTAACTTTTTTTAAAAAAGTGAGGAAGGCAGAAGGGAGGGGCAGAGAATCCCATACTCCCAATAACCACAAGGCAGGTCTCAGAAAAGTGGAAGGAAGGAAAGGAAGACACCAGGCAAAGAGAATACTGAAGAGAGTCAATACAAAGGAATATTTTTAAAATTGTATGAAATATGGCAAAAGAGCAACTATGATATGCAGTGATTTTGCAAAGCATGTCATACCGTGTCACAAAATCTCACTGTTAAAGTCAGATCAAATTGCTTTAGATGTGAACACTGTCACCTGCACAGAAACTTGACAAAGTGCCTGTGAATTCTGGGTGACAACAGCAAGCAGCCACGTGAAGCTGAGAATCACCGAGTTGTGGAATCATTAGGGCTGCAAACGACCTCTGAGATCATCAAGGGCACCCATTAACCCAGCACTGCCAAGTCCATCACTAAACCGTGTCCCAAAGTGCCACAGACATTCACCGAACACTTTCAGGGACAGCAATTCTACCACTTCCCAGGGCAGCTTGTTCCAATGTCTGAGCACCTTCTCAGTGAAGAAATTTATCCTAACATCCAATCTTAACCAAAAGCAACTTGAGCCATTTCCTCAAGCTGCCTGTGCTGTTGTGCTGCTGCTTGTTACTTGGGAGAAGAGACAGATCCTCACCTTGCTATTGCGTCCTTTCAAGTATTTTCAGAGAGCAATAATGTTGCCCTGAGTTTCCTTGTCTCCAGGCTTAACAACCCCAGCTCTCCCATTTTCTCTTTATTAGACTTTTTCTCCAGACTCTTCCCCATCTCTGTTGCCCTTCTCTGGACATGCTCCAGCACTTCAGCATCTTTATTGTGGTGAGGCTCCAGAACTGGATACAGGATTCAAAGTGAGGCCTCACCAGTGCTGTGTGCAAGGGAATGATCACTGCCCTGGCTCTGCTGTTCTTTTCCATTGGACAGTTTTCCAGACAGATTCTGCCCATATCTGAGGTTTGGAGAGTGAGGACACTGTGGCAGTGTACCACAGAAGTGAATTTATAAGTTTGATTGGAAAAAACCCCCTTGTATTTGCAGGTTTAGGAAAAAGGGGGGAAAGGTTGACGAGGAAATGGAGCGAAGAGTGATTAAGGAGAAATACACATATTGGTCAGAATGAAAGCACAGGGATTTAGATCTGTTGCAGTCTCTACTTTACATTTTAGTAAAATAACCTTTGCAAGGGGTGAACACCCTGACCTCAAGAGTGGGAATGAAACAGGTTTATTGACCAGTTGTCTAGTTGTCTTTCCATAGACTCATGGGGGCCCACGTCAGACCTGGAAGATGCACAGAGACATTCAGGTGGCAGGGGCTTGTGTCTGCCTCCTATCCTGAATTCAGTGCTCACAGGGGCACCTCTTTGTTTTCCAGGCCAACATCACACCTCCCTGCCTCACTGATGTGTTTCTTGCCACCTCTGCTGTGCCTTCCCTCTCCATCAGCAGAGTTCTTCCATCAGGGATAGGTCAGTGTGGGAAGGTTCATCCTCCTTCTTGCCCCAGGATATGCTTGCTGCAGGATGGGGGACAGGGTGTGTTGCTGAGGGCAGGAGTGCCCCTGTTCCAGCCTCAGTTACTTCCCACCAAGCTGGAATAAATAATTCTGGTGGCCCTTTCCACACCTCTCCACTGGAGGGGCAAGGAAAGGAAACAGAGAGAAGCAGAAATTAATTCCAGCTTGACTTCAGTGCACTTGTTAAGAGTGCTCCCTGCCTGCCAAACAAGAGCACCATGGAAACAGCAACAAGCAAATTAGTGAATTAGAAAACACTGATCTTTGCAAATTGTAGCTGTAGCCACAAAGCCCCATACAAGGAAAAAACACAAATTCAGAGGCACGCGACACAGACCTAATACAACTGCAGAGCTCCCTTGCCTGGCCAGAGAAGGATGCCAAATCATAGCTAAGTGCAGGGATCTGAAGGACTAATTTCAGATGGGGGACTGGTGTTTACTCCACTCTGATGTTGTGTTTTTGTTGCCATCAGATTCTTGCCATGGGAGGCCTTTGAAGAAAGAATTAAATCTCTTTCTATCTAAACAGTTGTTGAATTTATAGTGAAAATCATAGAATTATTCTCCATTCCAAATCACACTGCTTTTACAAGTGCCAAGTTCCTGCTTAAATAGCAATACTAGCAAATTTCAGAAAAATAATCTGAATTATTTGAGCCTCAGCTTAAGAAAACGAGCACAAGTCACTTTAATTATTCATGAGGTTCTTGACTTTTTTTGTTGTTGTTGTTTTTTTGGTTTTTTGAGGGCTTTTTGGTCTCCTAACAAAAGAGAGTTTTATTGGGAGATTCAACAAAAAGATTAAAGATCACTCTTCTGGATGCTTAAGAAGTATCTTCTAAATGTGAAGATGGAAAGACCAAGCAGAAAACTGAAAATATTTGGAAAAATACAAGACATGGGCAACCTACCAAACAGCAGAGCTGCCCCAAAAGGGATTGTTGATAACAGCTAAGAGTTGTGATGAAAGATGAACAGCTGAGTTTTAGCTTTCTTGAACTGGAGCCGGGGGTGACACATCGAGAGGAAATGCCAGACAGACAGGCTGAAATTTCATTTGGACACAAGCAGATGGGTCTGGAACAGAGAGATTGATCTGAGGCTTGTCCATATAAAGACAGTAATTAACTTAGTACTTACAGATGAGTCAGGTTGGTGAGCAGAGAGGAAACCACAGACAGACTGCTCTACAAGGCTCAAAGTGTGAGCTAATATTTTCCTTCCCTGTTTTCATGCCCATGAAATAATGTAGGCACTTTCACATCACTTGCTTCAGTGATTTCTTAAGCTCAGAAATCAGATTTTCCACAGACCTGAGACTTAAGAATGATCCTACAATACTAAAATAGAGTACTGACAACAGCACACATTGTCAGAAAAACAATATGTATTTCAGTTTTGGGAATCTAAAGGGTTACTGGCATATGTACAAGCAGTGAGTTATGTATTAAATATTGCATGTGAGTGAGAAACATTTTATATGACACTTTGAGAAGAGCAAAATAAGCCCCACTGATGCTGAGACATCTGGAAACTGAAACTACTGATCTTCCTTTTCACTGACCAGATGTGGACTGCAAGTTATTTCTGGAGCCTGTCAAGAGACAATCAGGCTGGTTTGGGTGACAGAGGGCAATTCCAACACAGGACTTGTGTGGGGCATGAAGAGTTTCTTTGACTCCTGAGGATACTCAGAAAATGAGCATCCCTCACAAGACAGAGTCTGAAGTGCTTTGTGCTCAGCTCACCTTCATAAAAACACAGCTTCTCCAGTGAAATTCCCAATAGGACATGAAAGTGTGGGGTGACCCTTTATACTAAGAATAAGGCAGCTTAATTTGAGCCAAAACAAACAGCCTGATCTGGTTTCAACACCCCTTGCTTGCCTCACTCTCTGGCCAAAATCAGTCCGGCAAAAGTCCTTCTTGGACAATTTGAAGACTGTCTTGAGTCTGGTGCTTGGAGATGCAGCCCAGTTGCAACATCTCTAAAATTCTGTGTTCTATCAGGAACAGGCACATCCATGCTTGCTCTCCTCATCTCTGTCAGCATCTGTCTGCCTCATGCTTTTGCCAATACCCACCCACCCGTAGCAGCCCTCAGCTGACTTTGGCAGCTGCAGTCTTCAGCAGCTACCAGCTGGCCAACACCAGTGAATGCTCTCATGGCTGTTGACTTCTACACAACCCCTTTGGAGCCTCTCCCACCTGCAACATCTTTGGGTGAAGGCAACACAGGTGCCCAGAGCCCCTGGAGATGTGCACAGCACATGTGCTCTGGCTGCTCTCCACAGCATCCTTAATGTCCAAGGGAACACCAAGGTTGTGGGATGGATAAGGGTGTAGCTGTGCACCTTCACAGACAGCTAAAAAAAGGGACATTCTGCTGCATGTGAATTTTTCCATGCAGGGCTGCATCTTTGGAAGACATCAGTTTTAGCAGATCCAAATTAAGCATATACTGCTAATTTAGTTTGCCATTAAGCACATTTTGTAGCAATCTTTATTAGATATCTCTTGGCAAAATGTACTTTCACTCAAGTACCGGAATTTTCTTCAGCTTCTTTGTCTCCCTTTTCCTCGTCAGGTCATTTGATGATTGACAGCTCACTGTACTGCAGGAACATTGGAGGGTAAGAGATAACTGTGTGCTGCAGTCAGAAGGTCCATGCTGCATTAAAATGTATTCTCTTCATTATTACCTGTTTGACAGAGATTTAAGAGGGTTTTGCAGCTAAGGGCCACATATAAAAAGACTACAGATCATTTCCAAAAGACAAATTGCAAAAAGTCTGGCTAATTTACAGTGAGATATACTCACCTACTTTAAGGAGTAGATGAAAGCACATCTGCAGGGTGCACCTCCACATCATGGGAAGGAAATTGAAAACAGCAGAGAGAGGTACAGCTGGTTACAAATTCTGGGAATTATATATGCTTCCACTGGAAAATGGTAAATTGTTGAACTGAGAATCAGAAAAATCCCCAATGTTTGTTTATTTCTCTGTTTGTTTTATAATTAGCAAAAGGAAAGACACACATTGTATCTGCAGCCACGTGAAAAGGAAAATCTGCTGCTTTTGAGCTCTGTGAGCACTGCTGGAGTTGGAGTTCATTTCCCCATTGCTCCCATTTTCCCCATGGATCCTGGGGAAATCCCCAGCTGGATCAGACATCCCCAGAGCCACATCTTCCTTCCCAGAGACCCAGCTGAGCATGTGCCAGCAAGGCAAGTGAGACACATTGGAGACAAAGCACATCTGCACCAGTGCCAGGAGTGAAACACAACCTTCTGTCCTGCTCTCCTCCTCTGTCCTCACCTTCCTGCCCTGCTGCTGGCCCAAACATTTGGAATTTCATGGTGGACATGATCCCACATGGCCCAGCCTGACAGTCAGTGAGAGCAGTACAGCAGGGAGGGGAGCTGGGGAGCTGGAGGTCCCATGAGGGTAGCTCAGGCAGATGGAAAAATTGATAACAGATCATAATGCACAAAGCACTCAGAGAAAGCCAGTTTTACATTCTTGCATGTTGGTACAGATTGTGGGAACCCCATTAATCTCCCATTTAATTCAAGACTGCTCTGTGGTTTCAGCCATCAGGAGCCTCATGTGCTCCCTGGCTCATCTACAGAATCCAAAGGTGCTGTAGAGGTCTTTGATGACCTGAAAGGTAGAAGAGATACTAACCCACAATGCAGTAGATCAACTTTAATATTAAAGAAAAAATAAAAGTTGTGAATGGTCAGATGGCAGATGCAAGGGGGAGCTATCCACAAGCTTCTGTATTCAAGCAGATCCCAGTGATACACATCCCTTAGTCTGTGGGCTCCTTTGCAGAACTCCTGCATTTAGATAAAACACAGCCAACACTGCTTGAGTGCTCCATTAAACCAAGCTCACCTTTGCAGGGAGCTGTGCAAGGCCTGTATTACTTTAGCCTGTGAGTGCTTTGCTTTTAGTGTTTGTTTTTGAACAGCACTGAAAGTATGTGCTTTCATCTTTGCCACTCTGCAACACCAAAACAAAAATAACTACTGTAAACAATATTATAAATAGATGCAGAAAAAAGTAGGCAAGTCATTAGGAAATTTCCCCTCTTACCTAAATGGCAATGATTCCACTCTAGAAATAGTAGAATTAAAACTCATGAACAGTGTTTCCAGCGTCTCTTTACCTTTGTGACCCTCTGATGCCAGCGTAGCACAAGCCTCTCCTCTGTGAATGCACCCCTCTCCTCCACAAGACACTTTCATAAGCCCTGTAGGACACTTTGAGACAATTACACCTCTGTCACATATGACTGATGCTGGCAAAGAATTTTCATGTAGGTGGACAGATCCTCTGAGAGTGTGCTCACACAGGCTCACTTCCATAGGGACTAAATGGAAAAGGGCAAACCCTTGTGACAGGAGGCACTTGCAGCCAGATTGTGATGCCACCCCATCAACCTAGATACCTGAAAATGCTTGGCCACTTGGGGAACCTACAAAATACAGAATAAAAGGGCAGTAAAAAAAAGCTGAGAAATCTGGATGAGCAATGATTCTGCTATTTGCTTTGGCACATGCAAGGAAATCCACAATCCTCCTTGTTCACAGCAATCCCAGTGCCTGCATCAAAAGCAATTTGCCTCCTGGACCTCAGCTAATCCATGTTCAAGGCAGAAAAAGGGTCAGGTGTATTGGCTGCCTGATCCCATATCACAGCTCTCCCTGTGTCCTCACTGGCCAGAGTCCATGGAGAAGAGGGGCAGGAATGGCCGTCAGAGATAACATCACTTGGCTCCCTCTCAGCTTTGCCATGCCAGTGGCCTTTCCCCACCTCAGGCAGCAAACTGGAAAGGGAACATCTGTTGGGGGACTGGTGATGAGAGTGGGACCAACACAGCACAGCTGTGAGGCCACTGAGCAGCAGGGAGGGTGAGCATGAGAGAGATGGGCTGTCAGAGGGCAGCTGAACAGATGGAGCAGCGTGGATGCAGCTCCTGGAGCAGCACAGGAGGCTGGGGAGCAGGGACTGCCTTGCACAAAAATGTGTGCAAGGGTTACTTGCCTGGGACCCCCTGTTGTTCTTCTGGTCATTTCTGAATGAAATAAGGGAAGCAGATGAGGAAAGAAAGAGGCAGGGAAAGAAGGGGATCTCTCGAGCAAAGATGTCACTGAGTAACTTGGGAGGCTCTGTCCTAAGGCAGAGGATCCAGCTCAGCTCCCTCTCAAATCACAGGAAAGGCTCTCCTGCTCTGCTCCTTGCTTAGCAAAGTACAGCTCTACAGCCTGGTTCCAAATATTTCCATTCCTCAGGTCTTAGAAAAATCTCTGCACCTTGAAGTCAAGTCATCAAGAGACATCCTCAGACCTTCTAAAAGTTTTACCCCACAATTCTGTTGCCTCAGCACAGACAAACAGGGGTCCTACAGGGTCCACTTATCTGGTTTGTGTTTCACTCACCTGGCCTGTGTCCTTCTGCCTAAGAATGCAATCCTGTCCTGCCCTTTCCTTCCCCAAAGACATCCAAGCAGAGAAAAACATAGTTGTTTTGTTGGTAGGACAAAAACACATGTTCTCTGTAAGCTACCAAGACAGATAAAGCTGTCTAAAAAATCCCAAACCCTCTAAATTTAGTAAGTGTCAGAGCATTGCTGATGCAGTGCTCAGCTGATGGATGGGGTGCTGAGAGCAACCCAAAAGTCAATGCCACTCTGAATACCATCTGCAGAATAAACTACCCATGTCATGGACATCAACAGGCAGCTGCATTAATGACAGCACTTGGCCTTGCTTAAATCAGGGCCAAGCTTTAGTCAAGCAAGGGCAGAAAGGGAAATTAAAGACTGAAGCTGCTACAGCTTGAGGGACAGAGCACAACTCAAAGGCCATACAGTGCAATGAAGCAGCATGGAAACAATCTCCTACCTTCATCCCAGGCTCAGTAAAACTGAAATTATATGATGCCAAACTAATCTTGATGGAACTATTTCACCCAGGCAAAGGACAGCCCTAATGCAGCTGTATTTGCTCCATTATTGGAGTGTAAAATAAGTGATTTGTGGAAACAACCTTGTCTTAAATAGGCTTGAGTACCCATTGGAACAGAGGGAAATTTGGAGTTTTTCCATGCTCATATTACTTTTTCTTTTTCTGTCTTTACCTAGAATTTGGTAGCAAAAGTAGAAAGATATTGAGTTAGGTCTCATACAAAGGAAATGTGAAGACTCTGTTGAACATTCTTTCTCCATCATCTTTGCTGGATTTTTGTTCCATGGAGTGCTGTGGAGATAGTTACTTGATGGTTCCTCTGGATGGCCTTTGATCAGTTTCCAAATTAGATCCCTGATTTGGTCTCCCAAGGGTTTTGAATGTTTCGCATTTGAGAGAAATTCTTTGGGTGTCTGGTAGGAATCAATGAAATAGAAATTCTGGTAAAACCACACAGTTTGGAAGGGTGAAAGAGAGCCTCATATGTTCTTAGAGCAACAACCAATGTCTTCTGTGGTTCTGGATTGTTGCACACTGTCACATACTCCTCTGGTTCTACAGCCCAAGTGGTTTTCACTATCGTTGCAAAACAAAGGGGAATCTTCAACTTTAGACCTTGCCTGCTAATAAGAATAAAACAGTGCTAAAGAAGAGTCCTACAGACAACCTCAACAGAGGGTGGAGAGGAGGAGTTTAAGTCAGTCAAGCAGTAAATTAGGATGCATTAATGGAAAAGCATAAGGAGTTCACAATACTACTGAAGGTACCACTGGGGCTTTACTGGACTGTTCTGTTCAAATACTAAAAAAAAAAAGATTGGAATAAAATTATATGAGTACCAGAAGATTCACTTAGGAGAGGAATAAAGAACACAAACAGTAACAGAGCAGGGCTCTCCATTGCTTAGATTAGAGAAAAGTTTTGAGGAGTTATAAAATTATGTCAGAGAGTGTGAATGTCATGTTCTGCTTGTTAGAACCTTTCAAGTTTCATCACAAAACAGTTCATTAGAAATTCCTCCTCAGCTAGTGCAACATGTCTGCATTGAATGACTCAAATATTCTTCAAACTTATTTAAAAACTCCAATATAAGCCTAGTGTGCCTGTAGATGCAGTAGCAGACACAATAACAATTATTAAAGTGCATGTATGATCAGCTTCATGGCAATTATTAGTTAGTGTGGAGTGCTACTAGTAATGCAATTCTGAGAGTATGATAGTGTTGAGTATTTCATATTTTTAGAGAGCATTATATTCCACTTTTTGATAGACATCTGAGTTACCACCATCAAAAAAATATGCCAGCTAAAAACATCACTGTATGTTAAATGGTAGATGTTTTTAACCTTCTTTTTCTTGGTACCAGTATCAAATTTTCTCACTCCAGTCTTTGACAGTATACAAACCAGACCTTAACCTGATATGTTATCCAGAGGAAGGATGTGGAGTGTCTAGCAGGCAGTTAAACAGTCCACATTCCAAAGCACACAAGTGTCAGGCACATTGTACACCAGGAATTTTGCTTTGCCAGCTCATCCTCTCACCCTCTCTCCTTCTAGCTGTGGAGGGCAACCCAGGCCTCACTGGCTAACATCTGGGTACCTACCTCCACAGAGCAGCTCTATTCCCTTCCCTAACTCTGCTGGCACCTGCCAGATGCCTCTACATCACTGGCAAGCAATCTCTGCAGCTGTGGCTGGCACAACTGCTGTCTTGTGCATCTTTGACCTTCCCAGATAGTGCAGAACAGATCTCTATTTCTTATTTGTCCTTGAGCAGTGAAAGTAGCATGCAGTAACTTTCATTGGATGTCATTGATTTAATGCTTCTCCAGATTTACTTCTGCCTTATATAACGTCTGGGTTTTTTCAAGTAAAATTCAGCAGGACTCACATGTAGATATTTTCATGCATTAGAGCTTACAAAATCTGATCCCGTTGCCATTAATTTCATCTTTCCTTTTCAAAGCGAAAATACAAGCAATAATTAGCTATGGGTAATGGTAGAATGGATTGCTGTTCCCTGTAAAGAACACTTTTTACTCTACTTTCAGAATTTTGGCTGCTGCCATTTCAATAAGGTTTGTAAATAGCTGTGTTTTCAATGGAGGTTCATCTCCTCTGCCACCAAAAAGTTGAATGCATGCTTACTGCTCAAAGCTACAGGTCATAGAGTCAAGCACCTTCTTTGCTCTAGCTAGCTGTCTGACAATCAGGAGCCACAGCATCCCACAGGAGACTAACACTTCTCTCAAACACCCAGTGCTTGTTTCCTCCCTGTAGACAGATCACAATCAAGAGCAACACCACAGTCTGAGCAGCTTTCACTTGTTAAGGCTCCTTGCCCAGGGTTCAACAAGCTCTGGAACACGTTGATGCCTGTGCAGTGAGGTATCACATACCTACCTTTTTACTTCTTTTTTTTTTTTTTTGGAAGCATACTCATCCTCCATTACAAATTATCTCTAAGATGTGAACCTTGCATATTTTACGTTCATCACTCATCACCAGCCAATTAGATTAAGATAGATGGAGTATATCAAATATCATTTCTACAACCTCTGTGGACACCATTGGACAAGATTTGCTCCAAAAGTGTAAGCATTGGCACACGCCACACTGGAAAATCCGGAAAATAGAATAAAAGTCCTGTGAATGGCAGCTACCTGACAACTATTTAGGCCAAGACGTGCAGAGGAAATTGGATACAGATGAAGTCCCAGGAAACATTAAATATGGATAGGATACCTTGAAAGAGGAAAGATAAGGTGATGTGTCTCAGCCTTAAAAAATGCACTGGGTTGAAAGATTCACTGCTAGGAAAGTCCAGCATGATCAGAAACCTGCTGCATTACCTTGTGGAACATAGCTTGGCAGTCTTTTGATGTATTTCAGGGAAGACCTATTCATCTAAAAGGGTGAGGCCAAAAAAGGGAGAAAAGAGGGGGAAAAAAATCCTGCCTGGAGATCTTTTTTTAGTGCTTGTATTTCAGAATGATGACAGCTAATTATAGCAACTGCTCTCGTTATGGGTGACCTGTGCTCACAGTGTGTGGTACCTTGTTACTGGAGCAAGCCAGGGAAATTAATTAAATCACCTCAGCTATGTCCTCACACCTTCAAAGCATCTCAGAACCTGGCCCCTGGTTAGCTATGCAGCCATCGTGTCCCCCCCCAAATTTACAGTTCCTGCTGTAAAGGCAAGCTGCTGCAGCAGTTCATCCCTGTGTGGGCCATCTGAGCCTAGGAAGCTGCAAAAGAATCCCTAACAAAAAGGAAGAGGTAATCAACATACCTAAGGCCTCACTTCAACTTACTGTCAGGGATAAACTCATGGTTGGCTTTCTGATAAAGCACTAATACTTAAGGGAATGTCTGTATTCCTGACTTCTTCCTGTCTCCATGAATAAATTCATGTCACAGACTCATGTCACAGCTTGGTTAGCTGGCTACTCACAGACATCAAAGGAGACATGAAACTTCAAAGGGAGGGGCTGAGATATCACTGTGAAAGGTGGCCAAGAGGGATTTGTCTTGCATATTTGTTAAAAGGTCATAGGAAAGAAATTAAAACAAGTTATCTTTTCTTTGGACAGAGGAGGAAAGTTGTGCCTACCTTTCAGTGAGCTAGAAAAATAGAATCCTATCACTCTTTGAGCACTTGAGCATTATGGAAGAAAAAAAAATCTTTTGAAACCCCAAAACACAAATTTTTTTGAGAAATATTGAAAACGTTATTTAGGCAATGTAATGTTTCTTGAGGTTTTTTTCCCAAACAGAATGTTTTTGTCTCTGCTGCAATTTTTCTGCAGTCCAGTTTGACGTCCATTTTCATTCCATATGAATGAAACTGCATTAACCTCCAGGCTTTATTTTCTTATTCTAAGTCAAATTAATTTAATCATGTTACAGACCTGTAGCTTTTTTGCAAAAGAACTATGATAAAACTAAATCACTTTGAATGCCATGTTACTGTATACCAAATTACTCTGCTAGTAGAGAGAGGAGTTCAAAAGATTTAAAAATACAGACTCCTTTTTCTTTTTTTTTTTTTTTACAGTTTGTGAAATTGCTAAGAAGCTTAATGCACTGTTCAGTATTTGTATTCAGTGATAAAACACTCAAATATGATGATGCACACAAGCACTTTAGAAGTAGTTTCAAAGCTTTGATGGAGCACTTAAAAGACTTTGAGTGCAACCAATGCAAAGGGTTAAAAACTACCAATTTCACCCAAAAGGGGAACAAGTATGCTTTTGTATTTATTGTGCTGCACATCAAAGCAACATGTCTTTCCCTTTAGAAAGGCTGGGACTAATATATGTTCAGAAAATGTTAGCAATGCTATCAACCCAGAAGGTTAAGAGAAGGATTTACTTATCTGTAATGATTTATTGGACTGACAAGACAGTGTACAAATGGGGCTAGGAAATGCATGGGCAGAAAATCTTAGAAGGAAATCATTGTGTCAGGGCACTGAGCAGATAGATCCTTTCAGTAATGAAGCAAGTGTTCTAATTCATAAATCTTGTTTGTCAGGAATAAATAAAAACAGAAGCAAGGCTTCTACCTCCTTGTCTTTAGCAGGCACAGAGCAAAAAGGTTCTGTCCCTGGAGCACCACAGAACAGGAAGCATTATTTGTTGACCTACTCCAACAAGGCATGTCTTTGTGCCATTTTGCACCTTTCCTGTTGAGTTTGTGCTGTATATTATCAATATTGGCCATTGATGCCGAGGTCTCAGTTGTCACCTAAGTGCTCTGCTGTGACTTGGGTTTTAAGCAGCAAGTTGTCAATGTCCCTCCAAGAGATAGACACTGCAGTAAAACCTGTCATTTGCTTTAATGGCCCAGATGTTAGAGAGAAGTTTTCTCGTGGCAGATGAGGCTGTCTTTTAATCCTCCCCCTCCACACCGAGACTGATGGGATTGCATTCTCACCCATCTAGCAGAGCTCCACACATAAATTAGCCAGAGCAATTTCCCAGGGGGTAATAAACAACCATCAGCCTCTCCCTGACGTTGACTGGATGGCATTACAGATGAGATATATCCAAGGACACTTTACTCCAGTGCAGCAAATTTCAACACTGTGGCAAGAGCAATACTTGACATGACACAAGAACTAACCAGAAATACTTCCCAGAAACACAAAGGATAACATGATTTGAGTGGCATAATCTTCATCTTCTATCTATAACATGGTACAGCTTAGATCTTGGACCTGTGTTGGATCTTTCCCTGCCATTAACAGTGAGTAGCTGACAAATTTCACTACCAAAAAAAAAAAAAAAAAGAATCTTCTCTCCTGAGTTTTATGATTTAAAATTTAGGCAGTTATTTTTAGGCTGCTGTCTGCTTGCCCTCCATAGCTGACAAAGAATCATCTCCATAATGCAATTCATGCCACTTCTTTTATGTATTTCTGCCAGAGTGCTCTTCAAAAGTGCCTCCCTTTTACCTTTGGGAAGGAAGAAAATTCACCCACCCTGTTTGAGATGATTTAACATAACAATGCAACTGTGCTCTTGAGCAATAGACATGTTTTGTTTCCTTGAGACTGCTCACACTCTGCAAGTCTTCTTCAAACAAGAAGTGCAAATAATTATGCTGAAGCTATTAAATACAGAAGAGTGAGGATAGTGGGTCAGACCAAAAGTCTAGCTAACACAATATCCTGAATCTAACAATTCCCCCAGGAGATGGTCAGGGTCACATTTTTTAAAAAAATCCAGGATCACAAAGTTTGATATTTCACTGATTTATCTAGCCACCATCTAGCATCATTTTATCTTCTGCACAATCTTCTTTAAGTACCCTTTATTTCACCAGAATTAAAAGTGACATTTTACTCAGAGCATGTGCAGATTCTCTATATATCTAACTCATCAATAGTACAATTTCTTGTCTCTACAGGCAGTGTGCACAGATTAGTAGTGCATTTGCACATTCAGATAGATTTAAATGGTGTGAGGATTTTTCCAAAAGTCTTTTTTTATGGAAGATGGCTTCATTCATTTGCATTTCTGACACAAAGCAAAGATTAAAAAGACTCCCTTCATACCAGACTACAGGGCTATATCATGACCTCCATACACACAATATAATCACCAGTGTGAAAATGGGAAACCATTCCTGATGGAAAACACTCAAAAATGCAACTATCCTGCATTGGACCTTGGTTGGGAGCAAATGTACTCAAAAGCAAAGATGCTCACTGTGTCAGTGTGTCAGATGGGCACACTTTAGAGAAAATGAAGAAAAAAATGTAAGCCATAAGACACAGAGAAGAGAAGTTTGTGCCCTCAGGAATAACCTCCTTGGAGGAATAACTTCCTGCCTTCACTGGACCTGCCACTCCTAGTAGGGGGTGTGCAT